>NC_046158.1:66578597-66878597 GCF_011064425.1 Rattus rattus
TTCAGGAGATTCTCATCCCTTGTCCCCCTGAGTCCTCACCCCCAGGCCACCTTGGCACTACAGCAGATAGGTCAGGCTATCTCCTCTCAGGTCTCGTTCCAGATACATTATGCTTCCCCCCTATATTTTATTGTCTGTGCTACTACACATACCCCAGTGGGAGTCTTTTGGCAACAACCCCGGGCTCCAAAAGAAAAAGGACGCCCTCTATTTTGGGTATATCTTCCCTCCAATCCAAACAAGGTTTTGGCCACCTATTACTCCCTATCTGCTGCCTTAATTAGAAAAGGAAGAAAAATGTCTAGACAATATTTTGGAAAAGATCCTGACATTATTATTGTTCCCTATACTTCAGAGCAAGTTGATTGGCTATTTCAGTCTAATGACGATTGGGCCATAGCTTGCGCCTCCTTTGCAGGGATTATAGATAATCATTACCCAAATGACCCCCTTATACAATTCATAAAAATACATTCCTTGACCTTTCCTAAAGTTACCTCCAAGACCCCGTTACATGAAGGTACCTTGGTATTTACAGATGGCTCCTCAACTGGCAAAGCTGCCTATGTTATACAGGAACAAGTCACCACGATACAGTCCCCATACTCCTCTGCCCAGCTTGTTGAGTTGTTTGCCGTACTTCAGGTCTTTAAAAAATTAGCAACAACCCCATTTAATCTATATACTGATAGTGCCTATGTGGCTCACTCTATTCCAGTATTAGAAACAGTCCCATATATTAAGCCTGCTTCTACTGCTTCCAAGTTGTTTGTAAAAATTCAATCCCTTATTATTAAGAGAACAGAGCCATTTTTCGGGGACACTTAAGGGCCCTCTGGTCTAGGTGGCCCTCTGTCAAAAGGAAACACCTTGGCTGATGAGGCCCCTCGTGCTATATATTCCCTGCCCTTATAGACCCCATAGATCAGGCAAGGCGAGCTCATGCACTACACCATCTAAATGCCTCCACCTTGCGTCAGATGTTTAAGATCTCCAGAGATCAAGCAAGAGAAATAGTTAAGTCCTGTGGCGGATGTGCCACATTATTGCCAGTTCCCCACTTAGGAGTCAACCCCCGAGGACTGGTCCCCAACGAACGATGGCAAATGGATGTCACCCACCTTCCCTCCTTTGGAAGGTTAAAATACCTTCATGTCACCATAGATACTTATAGTGGGTTCATTCATGCGTCCCCCCTTTCAGGAGAAGCGTCGCGTGATGTGATCACCCACACTTTACAGTGTATGGCTACCATGGGAAAGCCACAGATTATCAAAACTGACAATGGTCCTGGATACACAGGGGCTAAATTTCAACAATTTTGTGCCCAGTTTGGTATTAAACATATTACAGGTATTCCATATAATCCTCAGGGCCAGGGCATAGTAGAACGGGCCCATCAAACTTTAAAGAACATGCTTCAACGTCTAACAACAGTCACAGATGCTTATTCTCCTCTGACACCTCGAAATAGGCTCAATCATGCCCTTTTTGTACTTAATTTCCTATCTCTTGATATTGAGGGCAGGTCAGCTGCTGACCGTTTGTGGCACCCTAGGTCACAAGATTCCCATGCGTTAGTACGATGGAAAGATCCCCCACGGGACACTGGAAAGGACCGGATCCCATCCTCATTTGGGGACGAGGCTCTGCTTGTATATATGACAAAGAGAATGCTGGCCCAAGGTGGTTGCCAGAAAGACTCATAAGAACTGTTAACCCACCAATGTCCAGAATGGAGCTGTCGTCTCCTCCTGAGACTTATCCTTTTCTCTTCCAGATGCTGCTCCGGAAAAAGATCCTTTGATCCTGCTACTGACAGAGGTGATCTCCATCCCTCGTGGCCAACAGCCCAAGTATTCTAACAATAGACATATGCCTTGGAACTACACCTGGATAGTTCTTACAGAAAGACAAGATGTGGCTTGGTCAATTTCACAAATCTCTACTGCTATCTGGTGGCCTACTTCCTCCACCCAGACCTCTGTAATTAGCCCTCGGGCCAGGGCCCCTTGGGGCCTTGAACATCAGCTTGAGTTACAAGTAGCCCCAGAGGATAACATGCCCCACACTCAGAGCCATCAAACCCACAATTTGTTCATTTCGACCCACAAGATCTGCCCAGCCTGGCTGCGATAATGCAATCAGACGCACCTTGCTCCAGGCCACTGACTTTTACGTATGCCCTGGATATCACAGAGGTCGTGCGTTCCACAATAAGTGTGGTGGCGAGTCAGATCACTATTGTGCCTCCTGGGGATGTGAGACCACTGGAACAACTTATTGGGAACCAACTTCTTCCTGGGATTATATCACAGTATCTAGAAATTTTTCTCCCCCCTCTAACTATCTCCATCGCAACCCCCTCTGTAAGGGCAGTGAACCATCCACCCAAGGTTGGTGTCTTCCCCTAGATATTAAATTTACCAATCACGCAAAGGGCAAGGATTGGGCACATGGCTTCTCATGGGGCCTCCGTCTATATCAGGCTGGGTCAGACACAGGTCTCACTTTCACCATAAAACTTCTCAAAGAACCTGTCCATGCTTCCAAGCCAATACCAATTGGGCCCTAATCCCATTTTAGTACCTCCACTCCAATCTCCTTCAGAACCACAGACCCCTACCTCTGCTAATCATGTTCCCACATTGTTAGTTTCTTCCCCCAGAACCTCGTCCTTACCTAATAAATCAAACCTTTCTTACGCTTAACGCTACTTCCCCCGATCTTGTGGACAATTGCTGGCTATGTTATCATTCTCAGCCACCCTTTTATGAGGGAATTGCTATTCCTGGCACATTTTTTCCCACCAACGATTCTAGACATTGCCGCTGGCAACCTGGAGAATGGAATGGTTTGTCCCTCTCCCAGGTCTCTGGATTGGGCCTTTGTGTTACCCTTATAACTCCCCCCTTACAGTATGCCCACCTTTGTAATCTCACCCTTGCCCCTGATAAAAACAGTCAATACCTGTTGCCCCCTAATGATGCCTGGTGGGTTTGCCTTGATGGGCCTTTACTCCCTGCCTTTCAACTGAGGCCTTTTCCCCATAAAGTCAGATTTTTGTATTCTTGTACAATTAGTTCCTCGATTAATTTATTATCGTTCAGAGGAATTTTTCATCTCTGGGATCAGTCTTCTGACTTATCCCCCACTTTGGTCCGTCAGCGACGAGAACCTATTTCTGCCATCACCATATCAGTGCTCCTTGGCCTTGGTGCCGTGGGAGCAGGGACAGGTATCTCTTCACTCGTTCTCTCTAAATCCAGGTACCAAGAACTCAGCGCTACCATCGATGCTGACGTCCAAAGACTCCAGCAAGGGGTTGACGACCTGTCTGACTCTCTGTCTTCCCTCACAGAAGTGGTCCTTCAGAATCGCAGAGGACTTGATCTGCTCTTTTTACAACAAGGAGGACTCTGTGCAGCACTCAAAGAAGAGTGTTGCTTCTATGTAGACAAAACAGGCATGGTAAAAGAGAGTATGAAAAAGGTTAGAGAAGGCTTAGAAAAGAGAAAGAAAGAGAGAGAAAAAGATGAAAGCTGGTATCAGAACTGGTTTTCAACCTCCCCATGGCTTACCACCTTACTGCCCTCCATTTTAGGACCACTGGTGGGATTAATTTTGCTTATTTCATTTGGCCCTTGGGCTCTTAGTAGACTTACAGGCTTTATAAAGCGACAAATAGATGATTTAATGGCTAAACCTATACAGATTCATTATCATAGGTTGGCTATGGAGGATCAACAAATATAAGACAAAAATATTATCCCACCTCAGGCACTTCCCACTCCCATCTCCACCCAACCTAAGAAAGGGCATTTTGCCCCAGGACCTAATAAGGGAGGTGTCCCAGGCCCTCCACCCTCTTGGTGACAAAGATCCTTCTACCTTTGCTAAGGGAGGCGAGATGAGACACTACAAGGGATGCCTTTGTACAAAGCTCCTGGGCCCCCTGAGACAAGCCTGGCTCTTTTAATGCTCTTTATAAGATCCCTAATTAATACTTTGTCTGTGGTTACGGGGACCCATGATTTTTAACACGCTCATGGCATGTAAGCAACAACCCGAAACCACTCAAGCTAGGCATGTGCAGGTCCATTGTCATCACCATGAGATGAATGATCGAAGTGTGTGCCTTGCTATCAACCACCTCCCCCTGTGAGCTGAACTGGACAGTCAATGACGGGTAAGAGAGCAACATTCTCTGACCATTTGAGGCCTAAGACAGGAGGGCCGCCATAAGCTGCTGCCTTATCCAATGACGGGCCTAGAGACATAAGAATGGTTTGCTCCAACCTAAGACAGGCGCAGTTCCCGAGGGGCTCTCTCATGGCTTAAAGTCCTGCCCGGGACCACCCTGCCTGCTTGTGCCTTCCCTTGCCTGAGCTAAGTGTTGTTCGCCTCATGGGCCCCTGTATCCAGACAACACGTGAGAGTTAACACCAGCCAAAAATACCAGAAGTCAGACCTCTATCCCTACCTTAACAAAAAGAAGGAAAAAAGAAAAATTGTTACCACTATGGTCCTTCTAAGTAAAGAAAAAGGGGGAGATGTTGGGAGCAGCCTTGAGATGGCGAAAGCAGCCTTCAAGTTAAAAAGCAATTGTGTTCTAGCCTTATGCTAGAATAATAAGTAATAGTCTTCAGGTTAAAAAGCAATTATATTTTAGCCTTATGATAGAATAAGAAGCAATAGCCTTAGGTTAGATAAAAGAAGCACCTGCAGCTCTACGTAAATTCAATAGATAGCATAAATCTAGGTGTCAGATCACTGAGTACCGGTGGTCAGGCACTGATGGTCAGGTCACTAAGCAACCCACCCTGCTGTTCCCCCGCTTGGCCGATTTACCCAGCCAATATCCTGGTTATCAAGCCAGGCCCATTCTTTGTGGTCACCCAACCCCTCCCCACATTTTGCTTCTACCAGTATATCTTCAGCCTGAGAAAAATTAAAAATTGTCAGCTTGATCAGACTTCTTGACTTGCTGTCCGTTCTTTGCGTCTCTTGTCCCCCATTCTCTCCTAGGTGGACCCCAGACCCTGGTCGACTGCCCTGCGGGTCGGGGCATCCCTGTGTGTGTGTGTGTGTGTGTGTGTGTGTGTGTGTGTGTGTGTGTAAAGGGGACAGTCACTGGTTCAACACATTCTCCCTTACATCTCTGAAATTAATTCACCTGGTCTAACATCAGATTGACGGTGGGTTGAAAGGGAGCTCAGTTCAGGCTCCTGAGTATTTACCACAGTAGGGACCCCACAATAGTATCCCTGGATATCCACAGGCAGATTCCCTCCCCAACACACACACACACACACACACACACACACACACACACACACACACACACACACACACACACACGGATAGGTTGAGGTCAATCCTTCTGCACTTGTCCTGAGATACAACTGATCAGGGGGGAGTTGCCCAAATTCAGAAGACCCTGTTCAAGATAACCTAGCAATCTGACCCATCCGGCCAAGCCAGCTGGGGGAGGGGCTCACGACTCCCTCCTTAAAGCACCAAGGTTGTTACCTTAGAGAACTGGGGCCTCGGGGCTTCCAACCTAGCCTACTTCCACCTTGGGTTAGACACCTTGAGACGCGGCAGGGTAAAGTCTGGGTGGGTTGCTGCACCGGGAATTCCATCCAAACCCCAGACCCATTCTCAAGAGCCAAGGTGGAGGGGAAAGGCGACCTCCCGGGTTCCTGCCCCAGATCCACCTCGAGCACCCCACCCTATGACATGGAATGGCGGAAGGAGCTGCGGGGGCCCACGCGGTGGCCACCAACCTGGACTGGAGGTTGTGGGGGCTGGGGACTCGGCCGGGAAAGGACGCCGCCCTCAGGGTCCCCGGGGATCCCGAGGTTCCGGGTCACGATCCTCACCTGAAATTGGGAGGCGACGCGATGTGCAATCCCAGGAATGGGGAAGCGGCCGGTGGGGACGCGGCACCCCCGCCCAGGCCGCTCTCTCGCTCCGCCATTCCCGGGCTCAGCCCTGGCCATCCGGGCGGAGAGCGGCGCGGGAGGCGGCGGCGGCGGCGGCGGCGGCGGCGGAGGTGGAGGCGTGTGGAGGAGGCCGCCGCCGCCGCGGGGTTCGGACTGAGCTGGGGCGGGCGCGGCTCCGGACCGCGCGCCGCTTTGCCTGCGGCCCCCGCGAGCGCGCCCCGCGCGCCCCCCTGGACCCGCTGGGGTCTTGTGGCCCCGCCCCCGCCCCGCCCCCGGCGCTCTCCGAAGTGCTGACGCTTTGGTCCGGTGGCCCTGGGTCCACTCGGCCTCCCTTCACATCCCACAGACTCTCCAGGCACTGGCAAAGCTTTGCTCTCCCAAAAGCTGGAACTAGAACCAGGGCATCAGGTAAGTGATGGCAAGGTTCTGGTCCTCAAGTCCGTCTTTGGTCCTCCACGGCAGTGGGGGTGGGAAGCAGGGTTGCCGAAGATGGCTGAGAAAGGAAAGCTGGTGGGGGAGTGGGGTCTAAGAGCAGTTAGCTATGGAGCCAGTTGGCCTGGTTCTACAAGTAAAGGTGGTGGAGACTTGCATTGGTGACCTCATAGCTCCAGGGTTTGTCTTTCCCACGTGTGAAATGGAAGATGATCCCTCCATGACTGTGGGGAGGAACTAACATAATAGAAATGCTTGCTCCTGGAAGCTGGGAACACCCACCTGTGCACTAGGATCTAGTCCTCACCTCCCGCAGAACACTCTGAAGGGGCAGCTCTGTCAAGACCCTCTTGATCCCTGGCTACCTCTGATAACCCGAGCCAAGCTTTTGGCTTCTTAGCCCTGTGAAGCCTCTGTATGACAGGACTATCCCAACATTTATTTTTAATTTCCAGGTTCGTCCTGGAAGTTACTATGTAGCCTAGGCGGACAAAGAACTGATGACAACCTTCTTGAGTCTCCTGCTAAACTGGAGGATTAGTGTGAGCTATGCCCAGTTAGTTCTTGTCTTCCCACGGCATTTTCTATATTGCATTCCTTTTGCACCCACACAGTTCTGAACTGGCTTCTCCCACCCTAAGGCCTAGGACCTTCCTCTTGTCCTCAGAGCTGGATTCTTGAAAGCTTTTTGGTTGCTTCTCTTCCTTCCACTCACTTTGGGTCTAGCCGTGCTTTCTTCCTGGTTCTGTATTAGGTTTTCTCACACAACATGGACTATCAAGGCTGGGCCCCCAGCTTTGGTGGCTCAGAGTGCCTCCCTGCCCTTCACGTAAGTTGAACAGGACAAATGCTCTACAGTTTGTGGAGTTCCATTTGCAAATGCTGTCTCATTTCTCTTCCCAGCAAGAAGCTATAGACGCCTACCGTACAGTACTGAATCTCACTGCTTTGGGCCTGAGAACATTCTAGGACCTAAAACCAGAGGCCTTGGTTGCCTCTCCCTTCCCTGTCACTGATACTTTGGTTACTTAAATTTTCTGTTCTGGTTGGGGCCTCTTACACTAGGCCCTGCCCAAACCGTCTGCTATTATGGCACCTCCCTCCCTCCCAGGAGAGTGGCCTTGCCTAATTATCATGGTTAATGTGTGCTTGTCTCAGTGGGCAGCATCCCCAGGAGGACAGAAGTGTGTATGTAGGACAGTTCCCTCTCATAGACCCTCTGCCCAAGAACAAAGGCACCTCAGCTTCTCCAGCCAAGTCAAAGCTACGTGAGAAGCCGAGAGGGAGGCCAGCCTTAGTAGAAAGTAGGCCAGCAGAAGTTTGGAGGCAGAGCCAGGAATGAGATGAGTCCTAGAGTAAAGCTCCCCTTCTGTTTATAGAGCAGACTGTGCCTTTCTTTGGCTTTGCCTGAGCCCTTCTCACACCAGGAACACCCATGTGCATGGCACTCTGGCCAGATGGTACAAGACGAGCCAGTATCCAGACTCAGGCTTGGCTGTAGCTTCCTTACCTGTGTGTAAAGGGCACACATACATTCTTAGCACATCATAAAGACTGGATACAGTACCCTGGATCTCAGTAGGCTGCCCGGTGCTACTGTGAGTGGCACCCAGGAACTGGTCCTGGTACCCTGTGTGGTTTGGGCTGACTGACTTTTGCTTGAATCTCACCAAATTCTAGGGCTAGCACACCAGATATACCAGTTCAACAGCCTCCTCTATCCAAGGGAGACTAAGACTCTTCACTGCAACAGACCCGACATGGCCTGTTCTACCCAGGTTCAGCCACAGGAGCCCAGGTCCCAGATCTCCCACAAGATAGACTACACAACACAGTTTTACTCAGACAGGATCAGACATTTATAAAACAGGTAAGTATTCACAAACTGTAGGAGAAACAACCTTCCCAGCAATGGGGAATGCTGTAAAGTGCTTCTTGCCTGCAACCATCTCTTCCCCATGCTAGGGCCCAGGAGCAGGACATGGGGCACTGTTCTGTGACAGTCCTCAGGGCCACTCAGGCTAGGCAAAAGGAGGCATGAAGTCATCCCAGGGCTCCAAGACACTCTATCCCACAGCTGTGGAATAGTCTGTTCCATTCATTGGAAGGCTGTCCTGGAAATGGGCCAACATGTCAAGGAGGTGGAAGGACAGATGACCTTGCCAACTTGTACCTTGAGGAGAGAGCCATCATCAAAAAAGCAGAGAAGGCCATTGTCCCCATAGCTGAAGATGTTGCAAAATAAATACTGGACCCAGAATAAGCCTTTGCTCCTCTGGGACCAGTTCTCCAGACGCATTCTACTGTCCCTCCAGCAAGAGCCTTTGGCCCTTTCCTCTTGGCCTGGGGCTAGGGACAGGGAGGCCACACCCCATGACTCTGAACATGGCATCACAGGTGCCGTTTCTTCACACAATCGTAGGATGCTTCTAGTCAGGATGATGAACATAAACAGTTGGACTAAAGGCAGCTCTCTGCTGAGAAAACCTGAGGCCATCTCAAAAAGAAGCCTGTCAGATGTGCTAGAGGGGGAGCCTGACCCCAGGGTTATGGTTTACACAAAAAAAGGCCAGGCCAAGGGCATTAACAACTCTGAGGCTAGGAAAGGTCACAGGGGAGGTAGAGAGGAAAAGGCCCAGAGGCCAGCTTAATGTTACATGTGAGAACAAAAATCCAAACAGAAACAAACATAAACACACACACACACACACACACACACACACACACACACACACACACACACACACACACACACACACACACACACACACACACACACACACACACACACACACAGTGGCTCAAATGCAGGCCACGGGGTAGAAGGAAGACTTGCTCAGGTGCCCCCAGATCCTTTCATAACTTCTTTCTCCATATGACCCAACAGTGGGAGGGAGAGTTGGCTCCCCTGGAAAGCAAGGCTTGACTTCTCTATGTCAATCCTTCACTGCTGCTCTGCGAAGATGTTGATGTGCCAGGCATGGTCTCTGACCTCTCGCCAACTGCCAGAGGCAGTGCTCCACCCCTCAGTCTGTCTGAGTCTCCGGAAGCTCAGTCCTGGGAAGCTGACACTGCAGGGCAGGTGCTGACCAGCCCAGGCTGTCCAGCTTGCCTGGCTGGGTATCAGCAGTACTGGCTGGAGCATGTGGTGTCAGGAGTACAGCCAGAGGAACCAGGGGCCCTGCAGCCGTGGGACCTGGGTTTCTTCCACCAGTTCAGACCCTAGCCTGTCCACAGCTTCTAGAAGGTCGAGACTGGACCTTAGCTGCTAGGGAAGGGACAGAAGACTGGGAATCTATTCCCCATGTGGTTTTTTTTAGAAGGTTCTACAAAGACTGATATTATGTCTGAGGCTGACATAAGCAGTACTGGGCACACAACACACTAGTCTGTAGCCTTAGACATCAGGGAAGCCTGTTAATGGCACAGGATTTTATAAGAAGACTGGCCAGGCTGTTTAAGATCAACAGGACACATCTACTCCAGCCTGCTCAGGTTCTAGTGTCAGAAAAGTGGGAACTAAGTCAGCAGGACTCTGACTGCCTCTGAAACTCCATGCTTTAGATGAGAGTCAAAAATGTGGCCCTCTAGCTCCTTGTTAAAAGGAGGGAGGAAGAAGAATCTGGGGAGGCAGAGACCAGAATTCAAGCTAGGGTCTTACCACCTACCCTATTGGGGCTCCCGGGGGCAGATTTGGGCTGACGGTTACTGCTGCGGGTTCTAGTCTTGTGTCTGGAAGTCAAGAAAGAGCCCTGGTAAGAAGGCATGATCTAGGGACTCCTCCAGCACAGGCAACATTCAGGATCATGAGAGTGTAAACAGATGCATGCACACGCAAACGGCACACCACACCTTCCTCTGCACACACACATCGCTCGCTCTGTCTGTTGGTGACTGTCTTCTGTGTCTTCTCTGTGGCCATGGCAGCTCAGGCACCTGGGCTTTGCTCACGGAGCAATGGCTCTCCAGCTGAAAGAGAAAAACATGTGCAAAGGGGGCACTCAGGAGGCTGCTTAGTTGCCAGGCACCAGTTCCTCTGGCTGCTTCCCTGGGGAGTCCCAGACTGGGAGTGGGACAGCCCAATGAACATACTGTTTGGGCCACAGTCCCCAGGGCAGAGTTGTTGCTGGGCAACCATGAGGATGGCTGAATATTGCATCTCTGAACCCAGGGTACGTGCTCCCTGAATACCTTCAACCCAGGGATAAGGACAGCAGAAGACGGGGCTACATGCCATCACTTGACACCTTGAAGAACATTTGTTCATCAATGACAAGAGCACAGCTTCCGAAGGAGGAGAATGGGGGAAAGTAGCTGTGTGAGACCTCGCCTGGTTCTAGTGATTCTACAGAGTGAGGCATGACTGGGTTTAGAACCAGGAGATAGGCAAACTTCCACACTCGGATCACAGAACCCTAGTACAGGGCTATGGGGTGGGGCAGAAAGGGGGATGGGGACATAAGGTGACTCATCTTAAAGATTTAGAACATCTTAGATCTGGGGCAGAGAAATGGCCTCATCAGATACCAGAAGAAAGGGTAAGGGTAGCAACAGGCTGATGGATGACTGCAGGACAGGCAGGCTCTTGTGTCCATAACGAAAGTCTTTGTTTTTGTACCTCAGGTCTTGACTCCCAGCACCTCAGGGTAGGACTCTCTTTAGGTAAAAATGAGATGACTGGGCTCACCTCAAATCCAAAATGGATAAAGAACTTTGACTTGGACAGAAAATGGGAAAAGACTCTACAAGCACAGACACCATGACCTTGAACTCCAGATACTAGAACTAAGGATTTGCTTCTGTGGTGCTTTGCTATGGTGGCCCTTACAGGCCCCAGACAACCTGCTATTCCTCCATTTTCATAAATGAGAAACTGAACTAACACAAGTGTCCATACAAAGAATGAGAAAGGAATTCCAAGGCCTTCAGGATTCAAAACCTGTGGGCTTAAGAAAAAATTAATTTTATGTATATGTTTTACCTGCATGCATGTCTGTGTACCACCTAAGTAACTGGTGCTCCCAGAAACCGGCCAGGATTCCCTGGAACTGGAGTCGCAGATGGTTTTGGGCTGCCACTGGGTGCTGAGAATCAAACCTTGGGACCTTTGCAAGAGCAGCCAGTGCTGCCTGAGGAGAAACTGTCTCCCCAGTGCTGTCTGAGCATTTCCCCAATCCCTGCTGTTTCTAACCAGTAAGGACTCTTTATATTACTCCTCACCAAGACTTTTACAAGATGTAAAAAGGAAGAAAGTCAAAATAGTAGCATAGATGGAAACTTGAATAAAATAAAGTGAAAGACTGTAGAAATGGGGACACTCTTAAAAGTCAGCCGGATGGGCAGTGGTGGGCACACCTCACTCATCCCAGCACTCAAGAGACAGAGGCAGGCAGTCTCTGACCTCAAGGACAGCCTGATCTATAGAGTGAATTCCAGGACAGCCAGGGCTACATAGAGAAACCCTGTCTCAAAAACAAAACAAAACCCAGACAAATTTGGAGAGCCTCTAGGCTCCTAGCACAATAGGGTGCTATTTCAGGTATCTTCTTATACAGTGGAGGCAGCCTCAGACTCCTGAACTAGCTCTTAGGTGTAGGACTAAAGGTGTTCAGAGCTCAAGCAATCCTTTTAAGGCCTCACCCTGAAGCTAAAGCCAACGGCACCAGGAGTGTGATACTCTCTAGATTTTAGATGCTGGACAGAACGCACAGCAGAAGTGGAAGCATGAGGGCAGTTCCTAGGTTCTTGTTCTTTAAACCAAGTATCATTTCAGTCATCTTCCCTTGAAAAAGGCCCTGCGGTGTCTATCATACCTTTTCCTTAGATGGACATACCTTTTTCTATTTTAAATTCATTTTAACTGACACATAAAATTGTACATAATGACATATGTGATTTTTAGAAAAATATTTACCCCGTCTCTCTTCTCTTCATACACAGGATCTCATATAATCCAGGTTGGCCTTGAATTTGCTATTTAACTAAGGATGACCTTGAACTCCTGATCCTCCTTCCTTAGTTTCCCTAGTGCTGGGATTTCAAGCAGGCATCACTATGCTTAACTTACCATGTGCAGTTCTAACACATGTACACGTTATATGTTTCTGAGATCAGTTTAAACACATCTCCACCAACATTTATCATTTATGGAAAGCACTGAGCCACCTTTCTTATGGCTTCAAGTCAGGAGCCGAGACTCAGCTGAGATACCCCTGGATATTCTGCAGCCAGGACCACAGGCCCAGAACGCAGCTCTTTGGGAGGGCTGGGCTGCTCCATCTCCACACCAGATAGGTTGTCAGCAATACACCTGTCGAGTGTCAGGGGAACAATGGGGATTCTGGAAGTCATGATGTAGGCAGGGAAACCTCTGCACTAACAGATCATGGACCAGTGAGGGAAGGGGCTCCTTGGCCATGGCCCTCTGTGCGTGGAGGGCTTCTCTTGAAAGACTGCAGTGCAGTGCTAGCTAGGCAGGGAGGTGAAGCACAAGTGCTGCCCGGTGGTCAGATCACTGGACCAATGAGAGGAGCCAGGGCATAACCGGATGTTGATGGAATCCTGTGTCAGCAGCCCTGGGGGTTACAGCAGCAGCTGACAGGATTGCTATTTGGAAGCTCACTGTTTTCTCTTTTCAGTTTAGTGAACATTGTGGAAACTAAATGTAGAACATTCGGTTGGCGTGGGTTTAAGGCAAGCATGGAAGCTAGAGATGTTTTTCTGGAGTACTGATTTAAAGTGTAATGACTGCTCATGAAACAGCAGGATCTTAGTGCTGTAGAGCAGAGCTAAGAGACTGAACTCGGGGAAGGATTACTCAGACCCTTGGCCTCAAGTCCAAGTCACATGACTAGAGATAGGCAGAAGGGGACACATCTTCCCATCCACACAACTCTGACTGGACCCACAGCCTCCTCTCTATGACCCACCAGTCATGTGATCAAAGTTGGAAGCACATGCAAGGCCTCTCTGAGTCTCCCTCTGCCTGTGTGCTTCTCTCAGTTAGACTTTGCAGATAAAAGTTCTGACTTTCTCCTTGACATCCTAGTATGTGTGCCCCAACAGTAGGACAGGTGACAAGAGCTACAAAGCATTTCACAGACATGAGGGTTAATATTAGTTGTCATCTTGATTGGATTTGGGAGCAAGGGACTTGTCTCCAAGTGGGTCTGTGTGGACATGCTCTAGAAGGACTAACTGAAGGGTAGGGGTCTCCCCAGGGCAGTGCTCATAGCAGTAGCCCAGATATGGAGATCCGAGGGGAAAGCAGGGCTGCTTCTGTCTGACTGAGCTCCTTGCTGCTAAGGGCATCTACTCTGCTGCTGCTGCTGCTGCTGCTGCTGCTGCCATTCTTCGCTGACATCAGAACCCAGCTTCTTTGACCAGTACATATGGAAGACCAGCAGCTCTGCAGGAATCCCTGTCCTTCAGCACCAGCCTGGCAGGAAGTTAACCAAGCAAATTCATTAGCTATCACACTCTGTGCTTAGCACCACAGAGAACATGGCATCTATGGTGGTGGCTCTTCCAGGGACAAGGCAGCACAACCTTGTCTTCCTGCTGGCAATGTCTAGAGGACAAAGCACTGAGTGCCTGCCACCTGGATAAGCACATAAACCAAGACACTGCAGAAGCCCCGCTGAGGGAGGCCCTGAGTGACCAGGACCAGAGAAGACCCAAGCAGTTCCGTGGTGGAAAGCACCTCCAATCTACTGATGCAGGTGTCGGGAACAGCCTGACTGGGAGGATGGCGACCTACACTTCTCCAGTGCTGGCCTAGAAACCTTCCTGCCTCGGGAAGGAGAACAGGGCGGAGGCTGACACTGACATGCTCTCCCTCTCTGTCTGCCTCTTTCCTCTGTGAATGACTGCGGATGCAGAAAGGATGAGCTCCAGTGAGGAGAAGAGACCCTGCAAGCAGAGGCAGAGACAACTGGGCCCTCTGATCCCCCCAAGGCTGGGCTGAGCCCTTTCCTGCCATCTGAAGCTCAGTGTCGCCCTCCTGTGGCCTGCCTACAGAACACAGCCTCCCACCACTGCTTCATAGCCTCACATCAGGACCTCATGTTTTGCTCATGTTAGGAGCCAGAAAGGTCAAGGAAACAAAAAGAACAAAACTACCCCCTCTCCCGCTTCACCCTTGCCATAAATCAAAGGGTTTCAACTTCTAAATTTATTTCTTCCAAAATAAACCCTTTGTCCTTAAAAACATTTTTTTTCTCCTTTTAAGTTTTAGAGGGTAAACTAGACATGGTGGCTCACATCTGAAATTCCAGCACTCAGGAGGATGAGGCAGGAGGATTGCTACAGGTCCAAAATTATCCTCAACTACCCAGTGATGCTCTGTCTTAAACAAATAAACAACCCCCACCCCCAATAAAGGTTTAGAGGAGTGGTTCTCAGCCTGTGGGCTGTGACCCCTTTGGGCACTGCATATTAGACTCTCAGATGCTTACATGATGAGTCACAAGGGGCAACCTTACAGTTCTGAAGTAGCAATGAGATTAACTCTATGGTCCGGGTCACCACGATGTGAGGAGCTGCATTTGAGGGCTGCAGCATTACGAGGTTGAGAACTACTGCTTTAGAGGGTATGGAAGCCAGAATGGTGAGATTTTGAGCTAAGATAGGACCCCCATAAGACTCTGATCTGGTTTGCTGTCTGAACCTCCATCTGGCAAGCGACAGCTTTTTAAACCACAGCCTGCCCCCTCTGCGCGGACTCACTCTCAGGAGTCCTTGCTTGGTGGCTCCTGGGCAGGCATCTCAGTCACTGTCACTCTAGCCCGCTTGCTCAGTTCTTCACCTGGAGGTTCCTCAGCTGCTTCCAGCTTGCGTTTGGGGGAGGCTGGGCCACTGGACAGCGGTCTGGGGCCTGTGGAGAGTGACCCACACAGAAACAAGTCATGGTTACACACCGCAATGGTCTCGTGCTGTGCAGTGACTGCTCTTGGGGAAGGGAGCCCTGCCCCGACCTCCTTTTCAGCGGTGACCTCACTTGGCTGCATGAGGAGGCCTGGCCCAGCCTGCTGGCAGTGGGCCAACTTCTGCTGTGCAGATCCCTGGCTCCGGGCCAGAGACTGATGTGGCACAGAGCAGTCCTCGCTCTGAGGGTAAGGCTTCCCTTTGCAGTCCTGGGAAAACCCCAGGGTTTTGGCAACTTTTATGTTGTGGAGCATCCCAAACTGACCAGCACCCTTGTTCTTTCCTGCCGCTTCTCCTGCCCACGCCCTGAGCCACCTTCCTCCGTCTCCCCATTGTTTACTGTTTCTGTGGCAGGCAGTGGGGTTTTGCCTCGCCCTGCTGACTACCTTCAGTGCAGGAAGGCAGGGCAGCCTGTGCCAAAGCTGCCCTGCTCCCCTCATCCCTGATTCTGATCCTTCTGCTCCTAGAGTGGGCTCTGTTCAAGCCTGCTTTTGGGGCCTTCTTGCTACTTCCTTTCATGGTTCTTATCAAGATGATGCTAAACAGTGCTTAAAGAGGTGCCCTCGGGCTGATCCTAAAGAAGCCCTGTCCCCAGTCCCACATTAAGTACTCAGTGCTACTTCCCTCTAAAATCCTTAGGTGGATGTTCTTATTTGATTGTCTGACTGTGCCTAGGTGGGATATCAACTTCCCCAGGGAAGTGTTCTCTGTGGCCTCAGCCCTGAATGACTAATGTGGTGGTGGCACAGGCCACAGACTGGTCACCTGTGTTGCTGATGCTCCCAGCCTGGCTAGAACCAGGCTCTGCCACAGGGTGACTGAGGTCTTCTACACAGGAAGGGACAGATGCCAACAGACCTGGGGGATTAAGTAAAGGATAGTCAGAACGCACACAAGATTAAGAGGGCTGCAAGTCATGGGAGACAAAGGAGCCAGGAGCGCAGGACCAGGACACAGTCTCCATCTTTTCCAACATCCCACAGTTGCTTCAGCAGCCCAACCTGGCCCAGCCTGCAGTGTCTACCACGGCCTGGGGGCAGCAAACACCTGCACAAGCTTTCAGGTCAAGCCCTCCCTGGTGAGTGACATGCCAGTGGGGGAGGGGTCCTTACAGAGTCCCCGGTATCGTGACAGCTGTTGGTAGATCTGCTTCATCCGCTCAATGTTGAGCCGACTAGTCTCCGCGTGGTTGACGATGGGCCGTGGGTAGTCCACGCCAATGATGCACTTAGCGGCCTTCTGAACCGACTCGGGAGCATTCCAGGGCTCATAGATGTATCGAGAGGGGAAGCCTTTCAGTTTGGGCAGGTATCGCCTGAAACGCACACCAGGTAATGTGTCAGCACACTGTGACTCTTCTTTAAAGGGTCTAGGGTACCCCAGTCCAGGAGGAGGCCACAGTGGTCCAGAGTCAGAGTCTGGTGTGCATCCTTACCGGATGTAGTCCCCACTGGGGTCCGTGCGTCGGCCAAAGCCCACAGGGCAGTAGCAGTGGAAGAACTGTTGGAAGAAAGCACTGCAGGACAGCCACATCCAGCTGCCTGCATTCACGCTGAAATCTGCATCCAGGAGCAACTCATCAAATACCTAGATGGGGGAAAACCAGCCTCCTTGGAAACCCGACGTCTCTGGTTCTTTCCAAATCTGTAATACCCTCAGGGCGCCAAAGCCCTTCTGTCGAGGGCCCAGAGGATGCAGAGGGATCTCCTGGACCCAGGAATCCCACCCCAGCCCCAGCCTACAAGGAGCTGCCCTTGGCTAGGCCTGGTCACAGGGTTCAGGCCAGTTTGCACTCACCCGGACCCCGCTCTCCCAGCTGACCCAGAGGTCCCCGCGGGTGAGGAAGCAGGCCACAGCGTGCCGGGCCAGGTGGTGGATCCAGCCCTCCTGCCTCAGTTGGGTCATGATGGCGTCAATCCAAGGGAAGCCTGTCTTGCCCTCGGCCCACTTGGCCAGGGCTTCGGGGTTGCGGTCCCAGGGGATCTGGATGCAGATGGGGTTCCCCTCCATTCGGTCAAACCTGGGGTTGTTGGTGGCCGCTGTATAGAAGAATTCTCGCCATAGGAGTTGTCCAAATAAGGAGAGGGGGGGTGTGCTGTTCCTCTTCACCTAAGAGGAGGGCACAGTACACAGAGATGAGTGCCTGCCTGGCTCTTAGCACTGTGTCTCCTGCACAGAGCAACCTGGAGTGTCTCCCAAGAGCCGTGGCTCCAAATCCCTGAGGTGCATAGAGGGACAAGACTTCAAAGATTCACAGTGTGCAACATGAAGCCCTGCCCTGGGCAACAGGAATGGCTTAAGAGGTGGGTTGGGGGAATGAGTGGTGCCATGGAACTGTCACGGGAACCAAATTCTTCAAGACTATTCTGAATCCTGTGGCTCTACCTTCTAGAAACCTGATGGGATGTTACACATCGTCAGCAACTAAAAACATGAAATCTGAACAGCTAAACAACTCACTGAACCTAGAGAGGGCGAGTGGTGTCTAGTTAGCACCTTCGCCTACTAATGAGAGCTCACAGTGCTCTGCACGCTACCAGTTGCAAACCCTCTGGTCTACAATGGTGGACTGCCTGTAACACACTGGTACAATGTGAATTCAAGACCCACTCCATGAGATGAGGCCATCCCTGACACTGCCCAGGGGCCACGAACCTATAGGAAAACCAAACACTACCATTCTGTTAAAGGAATGTAGCAATAAAATGACTCCCAGTGACATTCGGATAGTCATAGAGTGTCTTGCTCTGCCATCATTAGAAGTTTCCTTTTGCAGTAGATGGGAACAAATACAGGGACCCACAACTGGACAAAGTCAGAGAGTGAGACACTTCAGAATTCTCAGTCCTAAATAGGAATGTCTCCATCAAATCTCTCCCCTCGGCTCAGGGAGCTCTTTGTAAGAGGAGATGAAAAGATTGTAAGAGTCAGAGGGGATGGAAGACAGCGTAGAAACCAGGCCTGCTAGACAGCAGGACTGAAGTTCAGCGAGCTCACGCAGACTGGCTGCACGCACAGGGCCTGCACAGGTCTACGTCAGAAGAGATCCCAGATCAGAGGAAGTGGACACACACCCCATCCCTAACCCAGAAGCTACTTCCAATTGATAACTGCTCACAAAGGGAAATTCATTTTCTCCAATGGAGTCTTCTCAGGTATACACACTGACTTAGGTGGTGAACACAAGGAAACTCAATGTGCTTTTGGAGGATTTTTTTCTTGGGTGGTGGGGGGGTCTCATAATACTTTGGCTGGGCTCACCCTTCCTTTCACCCTTCCACCCTTCCACCCTTCCTTCCTTCCTTCATTTAAATCTTGCAGCATGCAGGTCTTTTGCATATATATTATAGTCTTGGTTCTGTGCTTTATGGGACTTCCATGTGTGTGAATGTATGTGCTTATATGTGTTTCTTGGGCTTTTTCCTCCTGTTCATTAGTTCTGTCCAGTTCAGGAATTTTTTCTTCCTCTTTTTTTGTAGATGTCTGTATTCTAGTGAGACAGAGAAAGAAAGGCTGTGGGCTTGACTGGGTGGAAAGTAGGGAGAATCTAGAAGGAATTGGGGAATGGAGAGCTGTGATCAGAATATACAGTATTAAAAATATTACAAAGTACTAAGTCTAGATTTTGGTTAAATAATGTATAAACAACAGTCCAAGACATGAGTGGATTAGGTTGGACACTGTACAATGATCTCCCCCTCCCCTGATGACCTAGCCACCAAACCTACCAAGCTACCCTATTCCATGAAGCTGATACTAGCTGGGTTGGGGAAAGCAACACTAAAAACCAAGGCACCATATGACCTAAGGAGCATCTCTGTGGAATGCTCTGACAGAGCCTGTGGGCTGCATGGCCCGGTCCTGTATGCAGCCTTTCCAGGCCAGCTCTGGACTTCCCTTTAAATTCCAGTCCCAGCTCCAGTGAGGGCAGCTGTGCCTTTGCTATGACTGCCTCTTGCCTCAACACTCACTTCCCACCCAGGTCCCAAGCCTTTCCTTATCAGCTGTTAGTGAGGACACCAGCTCTAAAGCCCCCAAGGCCAGCTTTTTGTCTCCAGAACACAGGAGAAGCTGGGTTCATTCACATTGGTGACTCAGTTGTGCCCAGCTGTCACCTCTAGGAAACCAACCATCTTTGGCTTCTCTGAGCTAAGTGTTTCCAGAACTCTCACAACCCAGTCCCAAAGCCAAAGAGAAGGGGCCTTTTCTGGGATGACTGGCACAGTGCATGTTCCCTGCACCTCACCTTTCTGTACAAGTCCCACAGGCGGTAGTAGAAGAGGCGGCAGGAGAGGCAGCCAAAGCGCAGGTAGGGGCTGAGGCCTGTGGGGCTGGCCAGCAAGGAATTGGCATTCATCCGAGGTCTCTCATAGTTGGCAACCCAGGCCTGCAGAAGAGAGGTAACACAAGGTCAGGCCTAGGTGTTGACCTTCATCTATGGTCAAAAAACAAAACCCAAAGAAAGGCCCTAAAGCCAGGCTGGGAGCACCGTGTGCATTCTCCTCTCCTGCCTGACTCTAGGAAGGAGAAATGGCCATGTTCTTGTCTTGACTTCGATGACTATGACTGACTTATTTAGTTCCCCAGCTACTTAGCTATTAAATAAGAGCATTCCCTGTCTCTGGAGAGTAACTGAAGTAGGAAAGAACACTGAGAACACAGAACAAACTCTGTACTAACCTAGGTGGGAAGACATATAACAGTATTCCCAGCTCAGGCACCAGAAGCCCGAGGCTGCCACTGCAACAGGGTCTCCGCATCACTGCTAAACAGCCAGGAACACAGCGAACTCTCAATCCATTTCCAAAGACCAACAGAGGTGCTCACTTCTGGGGCCTCTTGTCTTTCATTATTGGTCTTGTTTTCCTCTTCCACAGTTCTGGCACATTGTTCTGCTTCTCAGAGACATCACTCCGAGGAGGATGCTCACTAGACTATAACAATACTCTGAATATCAACTATGCTAACATCTACAAATAGGGTAACTAGGTTCAAAATACTCCTGTGACTCCCTTGGGGTCAGGGCCCTGGTGGGGGTCTCACTTTAGGCTCCAGGCTCCATGCTACCATTTCTGTCCTTGACGCCTTTCCTTCCTGCCCACCTCCCTATCTGACTTCAGTTGTCCTTCCTGTGGCAAGCAGGCAAGAGCAGTCTATGAAAAACCTTACCCTTCCTCAGCGGTTGGGGATAAGTCCTCAATATTCAGGCACTCAATATCATTGAGAAGCTTTCCCCTCCCCTTCTTCCTCTCTGAATGAACGTGAGGACACAGCCGAGCCAAAGTATGGTAGAGAAGGATTTTATTGTGGATATGAGAGAAAGTTCACCCAGAGGCATCTAGAAGAGTCCAGGCTGAACAGGGCCATGGGAGGAGAAGGGAGGGCAGGGGGAGAGCAAGAGAAGAGGAGAGGACAAGTGGACCAAGAAAGGAGCTGAAGACCAAGAGGCCAAGAGAGAACACAGCCGAAATGGCTAGACTATATTGACTATAGCTGAGGGCAGGGAAGCTCAGCCCTGGAGCTGGCAGGTTTAGGGTGGGGGCAGAGTGAAAAGTGCTGGGAGGAGCCACGGGTATTGAGTAAGTTGTCCCAGGTTTCTTTGGGGCCTGACACTCTCCTCTAACAAGTTCCATGCCAGGAATATGAAATAATGATCTCATTTCTTCTACACTACAAAACAAACAAATGACCAACAAGATGAAGGGCTTGTGATAGCCAGTGGGACTCTCACACTAGGTCCTCTCCTCCACAGCCAACCTGTCTACCCCATCCTCTCACCTCCTCCACTTTCCAGCCATCTGCCTAAGCCTTGCTTGCACTGCACTGACCCCAGGCACTGCTGTCCTTGGATGCTGGGTGCTCTCCCTAGCATCACAGCTGCTCACTCCCCAGGTCTGTCTCCAATCCACAGATCTCTCTGGACCACTCATGTGCTCCACCTGGCCAGCTGCTAGTCGCTCTAAGTCAATGGCTCTCACAACCTGTGGGACAACCTTCACAGGGCTCACATATCAGATATTTACATTATGATTCATAACAGTAGCAAAGTTACAGTTATAGAGAAACAAAATAATTTCACAGTTGGGGGTCAGCACAGCATGGGATTAAAGGGTCACAACAAGGTTGAGGCTGTCTGCCCTAGGTTCTCTGTAAGTTCCATCTCTTCTCCACCCCTCCAGGGTTCCAGCCCCGGGCTCTGTCCCTGCCCCTCGGCCATCTTTCTGCAGGCACTCTTCTAGTGCACAGCTGCAGCCCAGCTGGTTCCCCTGCACGTGGAACTTGCTCAGTTCCGTAAGATGACTCCTGTGCTGACTCTTCCCAGAGAAGGCAACTCTATCCACCTCACTGCCATCACCCTTCCCCTTCACCATGTCCTCAATGTTCCACAAAACATTCTCTGATGTCCTGTCCTTCCACGACTGCTAAGATAAAATCTAGACTGGACTGTGAAGACAGCCTCTTCAGTGCACTGTCTGCACAGGGAATGGGGTGCTTAGGCTGCTCAGAGGACTAAGAAGGACATACAACTCAGAAGCAGGACACCTCTCTCACCTTTCGGACCACAGTTCCTCAAACCAATAGCCGTTTCGAGCCTTGGCAGATGTGGTTCTCTCTGCTTCTCTCCCCTGTACTTTCTCTCGGCTGCTTAAGTGTCACTCAACAGACACTGGGTACTTCTGCCAGCACATCTCCTTGCTCCCCTGACTCCTACTCCTGCGGTTTCCACCTTTATAAAACATTTTCTTCTTTTTCACATGTGTGCAGGTGTGGAGTCCAGGGGAGACACTGGGTGTCCTCCTCTACTGTTTTCTCACTCATTTCCTTGAGCCAAACACCCAGAACTTGGAGCTCATTTGTGTGGTTTTTGGGGGAGGGGTAGGTTGGTGGTTAGACCGCCCGAGCAACCTTCCCTGTAACAAGTTGCAGGTGTGTGAGATCACAACTGGTGTTCTTTTTCCTTTTTTGGCAAAAGCTAATTTTCCATCTACATTAAACCACACAACTGTGTCTGTGGGCGCCAGGATCTGAACTCAGTCCTGCTTGTGAAATAAACAAATACTTCTACCCCTAAGCCGTCTCTCCAGGCCCCTTTTTTTTTTTTTTTTTTTTTAATCTTAAATGAAACGCAGACAGAGACTCACACAAATGTGTAGCTTCATAGATTCTTCAAATTCTGGAAACAGGACCTTGCTAGTCACCCGGTCTGTGCTCAATCTCCTCCCTCCCCTCCGGTGACAACAACCTCAGCTTTTATAGTTATTACTTCCTCCATTTTTGAGATGTTTACATTTTTCTGCTTTTGCAAAGTGTGTTTGGAGCAACTTTATTTTTCCACAACTATTCTTGGATTTCTACATACCTGCTTGTCCCCTCTACTACCCAAATGTGCACCCTCAGCTCTACAGCTGAGTCTTAGCAAAGTTTCTTCTAAGCATATAATATATATTTATACACACACACACACACACACACACACACACACACACACACACACACACACACCCTCTGGCACCTCTTCCTTTTCCTTTTGATTTTTCTGTGGAAGGACACAGGGACTGCACTTGTGTGGTGCCTGCATACTCATGTCCAGTTTGACACACCCCTGTCTTAAGCATTACCTGTAAGTTGGCTGGTACCAGAGACTGGCCTGAACCTGGGTGTGATCCTTTATGAATTCTACAGTAAGGGACATATGAGACTTGACTGTCTCTGAGGTGGCCACAGTCATTACACCTGTGTCATCCTTGAGTCTGCAAATCATGGTCGCTCCAATTCTACTATCCTTTTTTTTTTTTTTTCATTTAATAATCAGAATACTGGAGCTGGAGAGATGGCTCAGCATTAAACAGTCACTTAACTATTCTTTCATCCCACCCAGAATCTCTCTTCTGGATTCTGTAGGCTCCAGGCACACATGTGTTACATATATAGATGTTGGCAAACAGACATATAGAATTAAAATAAGTAAATCTTATTTGAAGACTCAGAATGTCAATACATGCCTAGCAGTGGTGGCAGATGCCTTTAATCCCAGCACTCTGGAGACAGAGGCAGGAGGATCTCTATGAGTTCAAAGCCAGCCTGGTCTACAGAGTGAGTTCCAGGACAGGTAGGAATAAACAGAGAAATCTTGTCTTGCAGGGATGGGGTGGTGGGGTGGGGTGGGGTGGGGTGGGATATCAGTACAGGATCCCAGAGGTAAAGGGCATATAATATAATCTGCCTCCCTTTTTGGTAAGAGCACCAAGTGTTTTAATGGAGCACCTTCTCTACTCTCAGTTCTAGTGGGCAAGGAAGATCCATGCCTACATTCTGACTCTAGAAGTGGGCTCAGATGCCAATGTGGTCATGGAAAACAGTCCATCCCTGGCCACAGTGACCCAGCCAGGGAAGGGCATAGGACTCAAGCCAAGCCAATGAAAACATTTCTTTGGACTTTTACTGACGCTTTTGAAAAAGAGGCATGCCCCTTGCTCTGGTTAGCTATACAGACAGAAGACAGATAGGCTATGCCGACTACTTCACCACTGCTAAGGGAAGCAGAGTCCCTTGAGAGTGGACTTGCAGAGTAGAGCGAAGTCAGGGCATGAGGGTACCTACTGCAACACTTTTGGGGCACTGGGATCTTGCTATGCCCCAAAGCCTTTAGACTTCTGGTTACATTGGTTTGAAAACCTCTCCCTTTCAAAGGGCAACTGAAGTACAACACTTGATTGATAATTAATCCTGATGCTCTCTGCTCCTGCAACCCTGACCTGCTGCTTTCCTAACCCTTAGGCTACCTGTAACTAAACAGAAAGTGCTTCTCCATGTCTGTCCTGACCATCAGTCTTTCTAGCTCCTACAACATTCTGATGATATAAACTGCTGCTCCCTTCAGGTTTGAAGAACCAAAGAAGGTTCATTTCTTCCATCCAAAACCTCTCGTTCAACCCCCAGTGAGTGGAGGATGGGGTGGCATCCAGGGGTGTGTGGAAAATGGGTTCCTGGTTTGGTGATTTGAGGGGCAGTCCCCTACAAATACTGTTAAGGTATCACTGAGAACTGGTGTAGCTCTATCTCCTCATGAGTCCTGCCCCTCCTATCACTGCCTTTGTCACTCCATCCCTACTTCTGACCAAACATCTCTCTCCAGCCTACAAATCATTGGGTGGTGACAGCGTTTTTTTTTTTTTTTCCTTTCATCTGGTGCTAGGATGCAATGATGGTTTTGAGCATGGCTGCAGAACAGTCTACCATCAAGCCTTGTGCAGAGCCCTTGGTGGACACATGAAGCTGTCCCTCATAGCTTTTGATGTGGTCACAGGAAGCTGGTCTCTCACAGCTACTGACTCTCGACCTTATCTTTTATTGGAGGAACTTGTTTTAGCCTCACCTGAGAGAACCATCTGGATGGGAATATTAAGTCTGCTGAGCTGAGGGAGGTTGAGGCTGTCACCATAGCCTCAAATGCTGGCTGGCCCCTCCTGAGGCTGGGAAAGCATTTTCCTTAGCAGGCTACCTTGGGCCCTTGATCTATTACTATTACCTAGCTGCAGGCAAAATACCTTGTCACTTGAGTGGGGACAGAAAAAGCTGTGCTTTTAAGGGACAGACTACAGAGAGACTACAGGGTCAGGGAGTTTGGAAGCAGGAGTCCTCAAGTCTGTGGAATCTGCTCTGATTCTCTGGTCATGAGGGGTCAGGACCACAGACATTGTGGAATAGTGCCTCTGGGCCTTAGCCTCTTTCTCCCTCTTGCTGACTCCCACTGCACAGAAGGTCGGCCATTTGCTCTCTGGGTCAAAGCAAATGGAAAATAAAGTCATGGAGGAAACAAAAAAAAAAAAAAAAAAAAAAAAAAAAGACAGGAGGGGCCATCTGACCCCAATAACTGACCCAATGGGTTTTACCAACTCAACAGTGGTATTGCTTCCTTTGAGACAGTTTCACTCTATAGCCCACTCTGGCCTGGAACTTAAAGCAATCCTTCTGCCTTAGCCCTCTTCAATGCTGGGATTACAGGCATCATCAAGTCTGGTTGGATGACTGTTTAGTAAGCAAAAGCTATCCACAGAAAAAAGTTAATCTGGTGCTAACTGTGTGATCACGTGGAACTGTGCCTCCCTACACTGCTAACCAATGGTGTGACCTCAGGCAGGTTACTCAACCTCTCTAAGCCTAGCTAGGTTTGTGATCTGTCAGATGGGGAGCCTAATACCTGCCTGCTGGACAGATGAAGGGAGGTAATACAATCAGGCACTGAAGCCAGCAGCCAGCACAGGGATAGACTCCTAACTGGGAGCTGCTGTTAGTCTTGCCATTAGGAAGTTTTTAGTTTTCAACCACTCAGAGATAAGAGACTCTAAGGGACATGAATCTGACCTACATCCCCTGCTGGGCACCTACAGTTCAGAAACAGGGCCATACCTTTCGTTCCAAGTGCTTATCCAGGCGGGCCAGAGCTTCTGTCTCTCCTCCTTGCCAAACAGCTGGGCCAAGTCCTTCTGTGGGGAATCCTACAAAGGAACAGTAGGCTGTAGCATTGTAGGTCAGGTCACCTCAGAAACAGCTCAGTAAACACAATTATAAAAATCATAATTTCCACTATTCAGACTGATCTGTTCTTTAAATGGAACCCCAGACCTTGGACTTGGTTCTATGAGGACTGAGAAAACCCTAAAAGTGAAGAAGGCTAGCTTTATTCAGACCAGAAGATGGTCTGAGCAAGAGGAGGGAGGCAGGAAGGTGGACTGGATACCCAAAGACAGGATTAGTTATCCTAGTGAAAAAGCCCACTGACCAGCACGGGACAGTGCCTCTACTGTTGGAGAGAGGGAACTACACAAAGAGGCTCCAGCTAGAAACAGCAGCCTGGCAGGGCACAGGCAGTTCACAGGTCATGGGGGTGGGTGGGTGGATAACAGCAATCTTTTCTGGTTTTTCTTTTCCCTTTTAAGACAAGGTCTCATGTAGTCCAGGCTGGCCTGTTTCTCCTGACTCTGTCTCCCAGTTCAGAGATTACAGGCATGTGCCACTAGGCCAGTATTTTCTAACTTTTGACAAGGAAACAGGAAGGCCACATTCCCCACAGGAAGCAGCTGCCTGTGTGGTGTGCTGCAGGACATACTCACCCAGTTCCTCTAAGGAAGGCACGCCATAGGTGTCATCATGGTTCTCCTGGATCTCAGCTCTGCAGTTCTCCATATGCTGGCTGCTCACAGCCCCCACTGGCTTCTTGGGCAGCTCCATACGGCTGATGAGAGCCTGAAAGCGCTTGTAGGTAAGGGGTGGTTTCTGCCCATTCAGTTCGATGATTCTGGGGAGCCCAAAGCACATCTGAAGTCATTCCTGAGGCCCTTTATTTTGGGGTCCCTGAGCACCCAAAAAAGAGCCCAAGTCTCAAGAAGCTCTGAGGGTCGCTTCTCCTCATCACCTCACTGTCCCACCCCTGAGTAGAAAGGGGGGCGCAGGGGAGGCTGCATCTCCATTTTACCGAGAGGGAAAATGAAGCCCAGAGAGCTGGAACAGGAGCCTCAGGTTATGGAGCAAGGCAGGGTCAGAGCTGGGACTCAATTCCAGGTTCCCTGGTGTCCACGTAGAGCCGCCTAGAGACAGAGACTGACCGTATCTCTCTAATCAGACAAAAAAATCCCCCATGGGCCTCTGGGCACCTATTTGACCACACAGGGCTTCTCTCTACCCCATTTCAAGCCTCTGAGGGATGTAACATACTCCTTTCTTGGAGGACCACTGTCCTGTTAGCCCTGTTCACCAGAGCAGAGAGGGCTAGTGCTCCCTAAGTCAGGATCTGGGGTTATGGTAAACAGCAACAGCATAAAAGTGCTGCAGTGTGCCAAGTACTGTTCACAAACGAGAAGGGAGGGCATGGGGGCCGAAGAGGAGGGCTCACGGCTCCCGCAAGGATAAATGAATGGTTTGTAGCCAGATTCCTGGGCTCTTGCTGGCCGAGAAGGAGCTTATGCAAGGCCTGCCTGTCCGGGTGAGTTCATTTCCCTCCCGGTTTGCTCTCCCTGTGCTGCCCCCATTAGCCCAGATAGGAGCTGGCTGCTGCCTCTGCAGTCCCTTCTCTCTTCTGGCACGTGGCAGGGGAAGGGCTCCACACCAAGCCTCTCCTCTTGAGGACTTGGCTCACGTGCATGGCTGTGTGACCCAGCCTCCTGGCAGCCAGCCCTTGGTTGGGGAGGAGGGCAGGGAGCAGCAGCAGCTACAGAAGGGTGACATCTCCAGTAGGGAAGGGAAAATAGAAGCACAGAGGCTTGCCATTGGGGAAGGAGGCTCTGCTGTAGTTGCCAGCACCCTGCAGGGGTCTCTAGAGCCCTCAAACAGTATCAGAATGCATGGCCCGGAAACCCAGATAGGCAGAGCAGACCCGGGAATCATTCTAGGAGTAGAAACTAGGTCTGAGAGAACAGAGGCCTGCTGGGAGGAGTGACAGATGGGGTCTGCCAAGGTTATGATTCTGTAGTTTGGGAGCACAATGGGGGTGGGGAGCTCAATGAGCCAATGACAGGTCTATGAAGACTTGTGTAGATACAGATCCTCCCTGCTTCCACAACTTGGGCCTATGCAAGCCTCTTTGTTATCTAAACTAGGTAACCTCTTGGTGATTTTTTTTAGCCCCCAACTCTGGCCCATGATTGTCCAGTTTTTAGAAAATACCAAACCTCATGAGCCAGTTAGCCCTCTTGCTGAACTGGTCCAAGTCACTTAGGAGGATCCCAATTCACCAATCCTCAGCAAGGGCAACCTTACCGAGAGCCCCCATGTCTTACCTGTCTAAGTCATAAAGGGTGTGAGAGTTCTCAGTCACCACCTCCACACCCGCCTCCTTGGCCATCTTCATAATGGCTGCATCCCGTTCTTTCCCAAAGGGTTCGGAGTCATATTCAAAGGTCAAGCGGGTCACCCCCCATTCCTGTGTGGAGATAATCTGTTATGCTTGGCTCAAGAAGAGAGACCCCGGCACTCAGCTTCTCTCTGAGAGTGAGCAGGGCTAATCTTGAGCTAGGTTAGAATAGCTACAGAACAAAGAAAGGGCCTTGGACAATAGTTTAAATTGGAAAGCAAAGAGCCCAAGGCTCAGGAAGTGTGGAGCTGGCAGCCAGGAGGGTGAGGCCATGGACCCTGCTGTGGTGGAGTCAAAAGAAAGGCCCTGTGCATTCACTGTGGCCTTGAGGTAGGAGAATGAGGCTATAAATACAATGTTCCAGGGGAGCCCCGAGCCCACAGAGAAGCACTGACTCACAGTCAAAATGGGGTACAGGGGGTGGGGGGGCAGTCTGACACACACACTCCCGCCTGCTCTGCAGCTTTTCCCAGGCCTCCTCAGACTCTACAAACTTGTGGCCTAGTTTTCCTGGCAGACTTGTGCTATGTAAAGTGTCTTAATGGTTTCCACAGCAACACTCCCTAGGCCAGAAGCAAACCGAGCTAATGGCTGTCAGAGCTGGAGAAGGAGGAGCTATTCTGAGTCCAGAGAAAACAAACTGGAGGGGCTGCAGGTTGTGAAAAGGGAATTTTTTTTTTTCTGAGCTTTTAGTCACTTCGGGTAGGAATAACCCAGTCTCCTAGCAACACTAGGAGAAAGTGGACCTGGTGAAAGCTATCTAGACAAGCCATAGAAAGCCCTATAGCATGGAACTAGCAAGAAGGAAACAATCTAACCAGCCTCTGGTCATAGTCCCTTAAAGCTTTGAGCCACTGGTCACTATCCTAACTCAGGCCTGCCCAGGGGAATGAGTCCTTACCAGGGTGAATATCCAGCTCATCTAAGTCTGAATATACTAAATATTTACTTAGCCCTTACGATGCTAAGTGGTTTACAGAGATGACATCACTACATACTCATAGAACCCTGTGAACAAGAAGATTCTCATTAACTGACAGTGCTCAGTCCTTCAGGATGATTCTCCTGTGCCTTGTCCTATTTCTACCACGGTGCTTGTCACAGGCAGTGAAGCTGCCCATTACTGCCTGTTTTGCCCATCATTGTGTGAACTCAGAGTAGAAATCATGCTGGATTGTACAGGTATCACTAGGTATCACTAGGCCTTATCAGTCAGCATGGGGCCTGACAGCTGGTAGAAGCTCAGTAAATACATAATGAGTGATTCAATGAACAACGAATGGATCTTTATTTCTGAGCTATAGACCATTTAGCCTCTGAGCTCCTGGGAGAGAGGAGCAATGTGGAGGGATAGAAAAGACAAAATATTTTCTTTTTTTTTCTACCACTGAGCTAAATCCCTAACCCCGACAAAATATTTTCTATTACCATTGTCTTGGTTTTATTGTGCTGGGGACGGGATCAGGGCCTCATACACATCAGGCAAGTGCTCTACCACTGAGCCATAGCCACAGCCTAACAAATGCATGTACAGGGTTTGCCAGGCAAACACAAAGCTCTATGTCAGAGAGCCCAAGACAACTTCCTGGCCAGGGGTGCATGCTAGCTTCTTTACCTATAAACCTGGGATGGCAGAACCAACCCACCACTCGGGGCTACTAGGGGTGGGTGTTAACATATGGTAGCAGTTGGACTATGACCCAGTCAGCTCTTGGAGAATGCTAATAACTAGTGTTCATAGGTGTGTACAGAATAATGGGGGTTGGGGTGGGAAGACACAATATGAAGCTATTTTCTTTGACATTAGATTTTTCATATAGAACTTGGAGTGCTACTGAGGATGAAGGAGAATGGTCTAGAATGTTCTATGCATGAGAACTTTTGCCTCTGCCTGGGCCTTAAAACATGCATTTTAAAGAGGCAGGAGAAAATGGGCTTGCGTCCAGTATGGCGCCAGAAAAAAGATTTTATTAATTGCTTACTGCAGGGAAACAGGGATGGCTCCCTCAAATGCCTGACTGACTTTTTCCCTAATAAGCAGAGCAAGTTGAGGTGGGCAGCACCCCTTGTTAGACAGGAAACCCCACCCTCAAAGTCTTGGCAGGAACAAGCTCTAATAAACATACTGGCTGGAACCACAGAAGCATAAGGAAGCCAGCGGCAGCAGGGTGGAAGGACTCACCACCCTTCGTGTCTGGGCTGAGTTGGGATCTTTCCAACACAACACTGATTTTACAGTTTTCCCTTAACAGTTTCCACCCTGCTGGCAAATTCACCAGCAGTCTCTGCTTCTGACCTCCCTAGCAGCCATTTTAGTGGCTAGACAGGCACCAGTATTTCCATTTTGCCAGCCAGAATAGCATTTCACTCCATGGGAAGAAGCCAAGCAACAGAAGCTCCCTCTCAGCCCTTCATGCTCACCTTGAAAAGCCTTGGGAACACATCAGCTGGCTGACCCCGGACTACAAACAGACGGGAATTCAGCTTTCTTAAGCTTGTGTCCAGATCTTCTAGAGACTGCAGTAGGAACCTGCGGATTCCACAAAGACCTTGTTATTAACATGGGTAGGGGCTAGGGTAGAGGTGGTAAGCAATCTCAATCTCTCTCTCTCTCTCTCTCTCTCTCTCTCTCTCTCTCTCTCTCTCTCACACACACACACACACACACACACACACACACACACACACAAATTCTTCCTTAACAAAGCCACTATTCATGCCAAACAAGTTGGTATGGTGTGCACAGAGCTGGAGGCCTAGCCTGAGCTCAGCCGAGGAGTGATGGGGTTAGCCTCCTGCTTATTAGCTAGCTGTGTGATATGAGGCAGTAACTTAACCTCTTTAATTGCTTTCTCATCTATGCCATGGAATTAACAGTAGAGCCTATAGACTTGCTAAGATGTTAGTTACCTCATGAAATTGCTAAGAAATCAAATCAGATAATGCAAGGAAAACCTCAGACACAGAGCATAGGCACAGAACTCGCATCCTCACTGTGAGCTGATCTTGGTGCTGTTTTATATGTCTGTTAAATATTAAAGCCACAACCACAGGCTGAGCCATCTCTGAAGGTTCACTTTCCATGCCTCTCTGTGTCCCACAGTCCCTTGGGCAGCAAGCACAGTGTTACTTGTATAGCTATTGATGTAGTTCAAAATCCCAGTGACAAATGGGTACAGAGTGAAATATCCTCTCTTGCCTTCCCAAGGCAACCATGGTCATCAGTTTGACTATGGATTTATTCTAATTCGTAAGTACTTTCATAATTTGACTCCCTCAACACATTTTGAAGGAAACGGAACTATCCCCTTTTTGCAGACAAAAAAATCTGACAAGAGAGGTTAGGGAATTTAGCAAAGCAGATAGCTATTAGGTGACTGAGCTGGCATAGTGGCCCAGGCAGACCAGACTCTAAAAGCCATGTTTTTGTTTTTGTTTTTGTTTTTCTAGTGATCCATTTCTAAACACTTTAGTCAAGGGCTGAGAGTCTCCTGAGCCTGGAACACAAGCCTCGTCCAGACAGTTCTTCCATATGCCTATCTTCCTCCTCAGGACCCCAGCCTGAACAGGCTGAGTTTCTCATGTCATGGTCCCTCTGCAGAACCTGCTGTAGATCCCTGACTACTGGAGGCTTACAGAAGCCTTGAGGGTGCCAACCAGAACTAGGCCCTGCCTACAGCCTCTGACGTACATGAAATGACATAATCCCATGTCCAAAGCTGCAGACCCACATTCCAGCAGGAGCCCAGCCCAGAGCATCACTGAGTTAAAGAACACATAGGCTTACCCAAGGGGTTGAGACAGGAGACTGACAGCCTAAAGGTTGCTTTGTGGCTCCTCAAGTTCCCCTGCAGTGAAATTTCCAATTTAGAAAACCTGACACCCTTTGAAGGCTAAACCTGTTTACATTTGAATTGCAAGCCTGTTTAAATTGGTCTTGGGCGGGGGCACTTTGCTGGCCGCCCCTAACACACATACAAAATAAAAATAAAGACTGAGGGGGCAGATAGCCTCAGCCACCTGAAACAGGAGGCTCCGCCAGGCACAATTCCACACCTCAGGGCAGAGGTCCTTCCCATCAGAAGATCCCAATGTGTCCAGCCATACACAACTCAACATACCTGAGAACTTCGATCTGCAGTTACCAAGGCTGAATGCACAGGAAATATAGATTCTAGAGTATGTTGCAAACTGTTTTCTATACAACTTTATTTTTAGAACTCATTTACTAAAAGGAGAGCTTTCAGCAGCATCTCTATAGCAAAGATGAATACCCTTGTCTTCTCTGGCAGGAAGCAGAAGGAAAAGTCTATAGCTAGAATAAAACAACGGTGCAATTCACAACAGCAACAGCTACATTTACCAAGCACTCTCTGAGCAAGGTTCTATCCCACTTGCTTTGCATATATTATTTATCAGACAACTCTGTCCCTGGATGTCCCCATTTTACAGATGAAGAAACTAGCATCAAAGATTAAGTAATTTCTCCAACATAACATACCTAGTAGCTGGCCAGAACTAGGAGTCTACAGCTCAGTGTTCGCTCTCAGCTACCAGGCTCCTGGGCCTCAGCAGTGAGCACACCCACCGCTCTGAGCAATACACACTTGAGGTAGGTGGTACTGCCTAGGGTTCAGCTCTTAGAGAGTACTTGAGCTTAATTAAAGGCTACCATCTTTTCTGTAGATCTGTGCTTCCCAAAGTGTGGTGAGACTCAGCAGCCCTAGCTGTGCATGACCAGGAACTTTCTAGAACACACATACTTTCTTGGGCTCCATCCTAGACTGCCACAATCAGAATTTGCCCAGGAATTCCCTTGTTCATGAAAACTGAAGAAGAACCACTGTGTCACACACTTCACCTTGACTTCAATATCGGTACACTGTACACTTTTGTTTCAACTTTGCTTCTACTAGGTTCTACTGAGCCCCATCAGACTCAGGCTGTTAAGAAATATTTACCTAGTTGGGTGGCGGTGGCCTTTAATCCCAGCCCTTAGGAGGCAGAGGCAGGCAGATCTCTATGAGTTGGAGGCCAGCATGGTCTACAGAGTGAGTTTCAGGACAGACTACAGTGAAACCCTCTCTCAAGCTCTAACCACCACCATCACCACCACCCCAAAAAAAAGGAAATGCTGAACTTTTTCCACCATCCATCCTCCCCAAGATGAACTCAGAACTGCTTCCCAGGAGGCAATAGGAAGGAGAGAGGGAGAGCCCTCGGTAGTTTCCAGCGCCCAGCCAGCCACAGACAGGGAAGCCACTGACAAGATATCGCCTCTTGTACCTGCCAGGTGATAGCTCTGCAAAGCACCAAGGAACTGGAGCAAGCTGCACCCTGAGAGTGCCCACCCGGCAGGCCGAGGCTGCCTTAACTGGGGAGAACCGGCCTTTCCCTCTGGGCTTTCTTTGAACCCTCCTCTGCACCTGCTCACTGCTCACGCACTGGAAGGCGTGATGCTGGGGCTGATCTTCACCCTTGCTCCAAGTGAAGATCACAGGGCTAAAATACAGAGCACACCCCTTGAAGGAGCAGTCACAGCCCCTACAGGTTCTGTCAGAGCTCCCCCTTTTGAATAGTCCTTCCGCCAGAATCACGTAAGTCCTCTGGGGCCAGAGCAGACAGAACTGGAGAAAACCAAATTGAGATTTCCAAAAAACACAGGGAAAATTATCATCAACAACTCCAGGAAGCGATCTCTTCAGAACAAGTGAGTTCCATATGTCCACTCAGAGAGATCTTCTCTGGGGATAGTAATGACTGTGTTAAGAAACACTTGGTTTATCTGTTAATAGAGTGGAAGGTGAGAGTGGGTGGGTAGGGTAGTGAATTCTTCCTGTCCAGACGTCCTTGACCAAATTCTTCTGCTTCAAGCAAGCTTATCTAACCATAACAATATTATAAGCTGGCAAACTGGTAACAAGATATTAATAGATAGAAATTCACTTCCAAGAAATTAAGAGTTTAAGCCCCACTAAAAGGAATAATCTAATCCCACAGTCTGTAGCAGAGGCTCATATAAATAAAAATGTTTTTTTTTTTCTTTTGCAGGGTGCTTAATTTTAAACAATTTGATCAAAGTTTTTACCCCTGTTGGGCAAATGGAAATGTGCTCTTGGCTTACAGAACAGTGAGGCCTCTTGCTGGAGTTACAGTGTGAATAGCTCAATAGCTCAAGGAACACAAATCTCTCCACTAGCAACTACAGATCCCACCTCCTCTTTGTGGCCTCCCGGTTCCCAGGCCACCCTCTTTGATGGTCCAGCTGTTCAGCTGCGTTCAGCTCCTAAATGACAAGAGTCCCCGTCCTATATCATTGGCTAATTTCTGAGAGAAATGACTAAGAGAGAAGACACATCTACTAAGTCCCTCTGCTCTGGAAGCTCCTGAAAGAGATGCAGCACAGAGCCAGGGACAAAATAATTTCAACAGAGTAGGAGGAGAATCCTGGCTGACATCTAAGCTGTGACAGAGAGAAGGTAATTAAAACTGGATGGAGTCTGACCCATTTTTAAAATCTAGAAGCCATTCACAGCTGCCTTTTGTTTTGGTTTGTGCCTGCAGAACCTCCTTTCTAGATACAGCATATTTGGGAAGGGAAGGACAGAGGAAAATGGCGAAGGATGCTAGGAAAACATCCCTGGGAGCCACAGAGCTAGTGGCGGTCCACAGACTTCCTATTATCACTAAGGCAATGAGTATGACAACCTTATCCGATGCCCACCCACACACACACACACACACACACTTCTTCTTGGTTGCCTTTCTCTTTAACTAACGCTGTGGCTATTTTAATCTGATTCCATCTTCAGGGAGGGAGTCAGTGTGACAGAGGTGACAGATTCAGATCTCCCACTTCTGCCAGATGGCCCCACCCTTCTAGAGAGACAGTTCAGTGTAGGCTGCTGAAGCAGTAGGGGGCAGGGCTGTTAATACTGCAGCCCCATTCCCTTAGACTACTCCCAAGTTCCAGAAGCAGCGCCGGAAGATAACACATACTGCAGTCATGCAGAAGGCAGCTGACAGGAGGGGTGGGGGCACGGGACTCCTCGATTCCAACCCTGTGCACCACATAGCATAGCATTGCTCTCAAACCCTCGGGAGCAAGGACAATGGCCAGGCTGCTGTGGCGTGCCTCCTGCCAGGCTCAGGAGCAGTCACCACATTCGATCTGTTTTGTGTTATTTCACCTTGTTCTCCTAAATGCCAAAGCTAATTAGACTTCCGGTCAATGCACTGAAGCAACACACACCCTGGGTTGCCTGGCTCTCTGTAGTTCATTAGTGCAGTACTCCTGAAGCTTGGCTGAAGTAACACCCCTCCCCCACCAAAAAAAGGCAACCCAGACCAGAGCAATTGGATCAGAAACGGGGGAGGGAGCCCAGGAAGCTTTCAAGGATCCTTAAGTGATTTCAATGTGAGGCAAATAATAAAAACACATCTGTAGTTTTTGCCTCCCTCCCCCCCAACACACACACATGCCCATCTTATTTGGTTCATGGTGTTTAGGCCTCCTCCATTTATTTTTACTTGTCTTCCTCTGCTCAGATGCAGTCTCTGGAGGCTGTGCGTGCATACCTGAGCCCCGATGGTTCAATGCCATGCCCAGCAGCAGCCTACCAGCTCCAACCCCCGAAATCACCTCTTGGCATCTGCATCCCCACATGATTTGAGATGTCTGTCGCCCAAGCATCTGAGCTGCCTTGTCCCTTTTCTGCTTCATTGTCTTGAAAAAGTGCAACTACAAAAGGGTGACCCACAAAACCCCATAAAACCAAGTTCTTAGTATAGTGGAGTTCAATCAACTTTGTGAAGGAAAAAAAAGGCTCTTTTATCTCCACTACCACAAAGGAGTAGGCAGTCATAGACAGCACTCCCCCAATCCCAGTAAAAAAAGAAACATCTTCATGACAACATAACAAATAAGACTGAGATTCTATTGACTTCGTCCACATTGGCACACTGCCAAAAGGAAGGGGAGGGCAAAGTCTGAGGCCTGGTTTAATGTCCACAGTAGAGATGGTCATTCCCTGGTGTTTGTCAAATCTAACCTCCTATCTATGGAAACTGGAGCGAGGCAGAGTAATAGCACAGCCTGAAAACAGTGTGGGCTGGCTCTCCACTGTGTAAATGGGGCAGGCAGGGGCATTTAATAGATGTTCTACTAGGAATACTTGCTCTCCTAGCAGGGCAAACCCCTCTTGGAGAGGAAAGAATGGATGCTGAAAGCCACTGTCTCCTGGGAGCTACTCTGCTCATCTGTGCAACAAGGCCATAAGCAAACATCTCTCTAACAATGCAAACAAACCAAGCTACTGTAGGAGGCATTTAAAGAGTGATGGGTACATGATGTATCAAAACTTTTTTGTTTCTGAATACTGGTTACAGAGAAAATACATCAGCTACCAATTTATTAATCGTGTCACAGAATGCTGGGAAAGGGCTCAACCTCCTGGGAGTTATAAGGGGTTCTTGATATTGTGGTTTTGTTGTTCCTTACCCTTACATCAGCTCCTAAAAGTCTCATCTGTAATGGTCCAATTGTTCTCAAAAAATTATTTCATGATAACAGGAGGAAAGGCTGACGAGTGGTGCAACCCTCTTTGAATATCTTTCTAGCAAAGTTACAATACAGAAGGGATCCTCTCAGATGGGTTAAGGGCACCTCCTAGATAAACCCACCTTCCAGCCTGGAACCGTATGGTGAAAGAGAACCTGCAAGTCGTCCTCTTAACTCTACACACTGCCATGTCATGTATGTCCTTTCCCAATAAATGTTTAAAAAAAAATTAATGAGTTAAGAACACAAAGTGCCACTACCCGATGATGCCCTTGCGGTCTTTTTAATACTGGCTAATGCTAAGCTAGATTCCCTAATCACCACCACCGCTGTCTGTGAAGAAAGGTTATCCGCGATGGGAAAAAGGGGGGTGGGGAGAGTCAAACCCGAGGCTTAGGGAAGCCCTTGGGGGTGGGGTTCGGCGAGGGGCTCCTGCTCTTGAACGCTTTTGTCCCCTCCTACAGCACACCCCTAAAAGCCCAGTCCCATTCTGCCAGGGACTGGCTGCAGGTCAACTTCGCGTTTCTGACGAGAGTCTCGTCAGCATAGAGGGGTCGTGACCTCTGTTCCCCAGGCCGCCCCGGAGTTCAGAGCGGGCCACACAGGGCAAAAATGCTGTGTCAGTAGCTGCAGGCTGGAGTTCCTGGGCCCGGGGGAGTCCGCTCAATGTTACCACCACGCAGGATAGGGTCCCCTTACCTCCATCGGTTGATGCCCACTGACGAGGAGGCCGCGAACCACGGGTCGAGGATGTAGACGCAGCGCACACAGCGCGCCCCGCGCACGGCAGCTAACAGCGCGGGGTTGTCGTGGAGCCGTAGTCCTTTGCGGAACCAGTGCACGGAGGACGCGCCGTCCGCGCCCATCGACTGCGCGGGGACCGTCGCTGCCACCACAGCAGCCGCCGCCATCGCCGCCCGGACTGGGTCTTGGTCTGCTGCTCCGCCCCTGGCCACACCGTCGGTCCCGCCCAGTGCCCGCCCAGCGGCCTATGATGCAGCCTCTCCCTGTCATAGCTCCACCCCAAGGAGCCTGAATCGTCTCTGTGATTGGGTGACACCGGGTGTGTCCCTCCCTCTGTTCCATTGGTCGGCAGCGCCGCCGCAGGCCCCGCCCCCTCACGTTCCCACCATGTGTGGTCCGGGCTTGGTAGCCACCGGTCGGTGACGCAGGATGGCGCTGTGCCCGCCCCGCGTGGGCTGAGTCTGGAGGGACCCCGGATCTCCTACGCATTTCGCGTCTCCTACGCAAATAGGGATTGCGGTGACTCCGGCCGGTGGCTGACAGATCTGTCACCAGGCCCTTTCTTGCAGTACGTTGTACTGTTCATATTCGAGGCTGGCTGAGCGGTGATTGCCTTACACAAACTGTCCTATTTTCTATTTTCATCCCGGTTACGTTCATTCCACAAACACGAATAAAACAGATGCTTGTTAGTCTTATTCTGCAGATGAAGTAAGCTTAGGGCACTCCAGTTTGAATGGCTTGCGCAATACCATGAACCCAGTAAGATTCCGCTCTGAATCTTCCATTTTCAAAGCTTCTGCTTTTAACCCACTTCCTCGAAAAGAATCTTGGCATTTGCATGCAGAAAGGCATAAGGATGAAGGAGAAGCCCTTGTATGCGGCAGAAGTGGGTTTGGGAGAAAGGGTAAAGGTTCCAGAGGATGTGGGTTGACACAGTCATTATGTCCTCAGATGAATTTATTTCTTTTACGTTCTGTTTAGTAGACAGTGCCGTTATTTTGCACAAAACTCTGAACTGGATTTCATGTGGGAATCAGAAATGTGCAGGGTAATATTCTCTTATGTCTCCATTGGAAACCCTTTGATTCTTTGGAGATTCTAGCACAGGGCTTGCCCACGCTGTACATGGGCTAAGATGGGCTAGTTGGGATGGAGGGCTGGCGCTATCAAGCAGAGAACTGTTTCAATTTGTCCTTGTGTTGATCCTATGTGTAGACCCTTCCCCATCTTGGGAATGAGCAATGAAAGAATCTCGAATTTAACCAGCAAGTTAATAGCATTAATTGGCACCACTCTCTGACTACAGAGTCATTACAATCCTCTCATTTCCAGGGCTTTGGACATGCTGTTCCCTCACATAAATCACATGCCCCAGCCCACACCCTTGAACCTCCTGTTTTCCCTTTGACAGCTATCATTTCCAGTTTCCTGGGCCCAAGCTACAGGGGCTCATTTCATTTGGTTCTCCTCCTCCCCTCCTCCCCTCCTCCCTCCTCCTCCCCCCTCCTCCTCCTCCTCCTCCCCTCCTCCCCTCCCTCCCTCCTCCTCTTCCTCCTCCCCTCCCCCTCCTCTTCTTCTTCTATCTCTGGTCTTAGCACACAGTACTGGGATTTCTTAGCTATTGTATGTCAGATCCATCAGATTCTAAGCCCTGGCATGCAGGGGCCTTGGCAACAGTCAGTTACATTTCCCAGGTCTAGCTCAGTACTTGGCACTGAAGGATCACATGAATCAAACATAAGAAGCTCAAACTGGCCAGAGCCTTAATGTCTATCACAGTCTCTGCCTGACTCTCTCCTTTGAGCCTCCTCTGCAAGTACTTGTTGAGTGAACCGATGTTTCCCTTTACTTTTCTTTAAACATTTTTTTTCATTATTTTTAATCTCATGTCTGGGTACAAGTGTGTGCCCATGAAGGCATGTGTCTAATGGACTCCAGCATAGTGTTTCCAGGGGCTGAGAACTACCCACAGGTCAGGTTCTCTGCAAGAAAAGTGCATACACACTGTTAACCTCTGAACCATCTCTCTAGGTCCCCCTTTCTTTTCCTTTGAGGTATTGTACGCCTTTCTCTTTCTTCTGTCTCCTTGGGTCCCCAAAACACTGAGGGTCTGCAAGGAAGAGAACAGGGAGGGTAAGGAGGTGGACCATTCACAAATGACTGTTCAGGGAGTAAATTCTTCTCTTCGCCTCTAAAACTCCCATTGTGCTGTGTCTGTTGTACTGTGAGCTCTCTGCAATCAGGGGCTGCCCTATCTTGTTTATGAAGAGGTTGAACTCAAATTCTGCTTGCTTCTGTGTGACCCTGGACAAGCTGGTCGAGTAGAATGGCAGCAGGCAGGCAGGTGCAGCTCTGGACTAATTGCAAGAACTTACGTCTGATCTACAGGTATGAGACAGAGAAGGCTAACTGACTGAGAATGGCTTTAGCTGAAACATCAAAGCCCAACCCCAGTGACACACTTCCTCCTACAGGGGCCACACCTCCTAATCCTTCCCAGACAGTTCCACCAACTGTGGACCAAGCATTCAAGTAATGGAGTCTATGGGGGCCACTCTCATTCAAACCACCACTAACAAGTAGTTCTTTTAACCTCTTAGTCACTCCAGGCTCCCTTTCTTAGTAGATACAGCAGGGGTGGCAATAGTTTCCTGGGCACAGTGAGAAGCTGTTATTCTGGAGACCAGGCCCTGCATCCAATTTTGCCTTCTTTGCAACTTCCAGGCCTTTTCTTACATATGACCTGTATTCCATAAATGACCCAGTGAATGAGACTTTTAATCATTAAAAAAAAAAAAACTCAAAAATTACAGCAATAATAGAAAACAAAGATAAGCCTAACAACTTAGCCATTTCTCATGGACACTATCCATAAACATCTGAGCCAGAGGGAGGGGCAGTGTGGCCTCAACTGCGTGTGAAGTGTTTCTATCTTGCTGTGTCACCGTGTTTGTTTTGTGTGGCTTGCGTATTCAAGTTGATAAGGATGATTCATCCCACAGAATGGATGCCCAGTACTTGGGTAAATTACCTGGGCAACACTCAAGGGCCAGAATGTCAGTTCTGGCACCTGAAAGGACACTGGAGGACAAAGTCCACTTTGTAATTTTGTGCGTTAAAATGAGTACGGAGATACCGGAGTGAGGGCACACAAACCTGCACATGACTAAAGACGCAGAAATTTGAATTCTATTTCGGTCACCTCGGAGCTCCTGGCCTCCCTCACTAAAAGGGCTGCTCCAGCTCTCACTAAAGGCAGAAAGAGAGGAGGACCCAAGCAGGGACCTGATAACTTTCAAGGATGTGATGGGACATCCAGAAAGTGAATGCTGTCTTCCCTGACGATCTTTAAGACAAATCATTCCTGTTTTGTTTGTTTCCTTTGGTCAAAATCCTCTATAGAGACCATACAGGGAAACTTTTCTGCTTTGGATCTGCCCTTCCAGTAAATATCTGATGATTGGTGAAAAGGTGACGACGCAGAGGGCGGGGACAAACGTGGCGAATTTAAGGCGCTCACGCCCTCTAGTGGTAGAACTTGGGAAGCACGAGTCCAGCAGCCTCCAAGAATACACTCCCCCAAAATAATATTTGTCCTTTCAATTATTCAGTTTGAGGAACTAAGCTTTCTCTTAGTTCGGTTTGCAGCTTTACCATTAACTAATGAATGGTGTATTTATTTACTCGGACGAGCTTTTTAATTTCTCCATGCTCCCTTCTTTGAAAAACAGAGAGAATAGCGGAGCAGACTTAGTGTCACATGCCTTTAATCCAGCTCCCTGGAGGCAGAGGCAAGTGGATCTCTGACTTTGGGGCCAGCCTAGTCTAGAGCAACTTCCAGGACAGCAAGGGCTACACAGAGAAACCCCGTCTCAAAAAAAAAAAAAAAACGAAACAAAACAAAAAAACCCCAAGTACAACAACAACAAAAGGAAAGGAAAGGAAAGGAAAACAGAGACAGGGGAACGACAGGTGCTGTGTAGGACGAGAGCACGGTAACTAGACAAATGGCTCATAATTGAGACTCCAGAAGCAGATAAGAATCAGTGGACACCGTTCTTTGTATGTCAGAGCCTTTGGAACTGCAGTTACAGGCAGTTGTGGGCAGCCATGTGGGTGTTGAGAACTGAGCCTGGGTCCCCTGCATGACCTAGGTAATTTTCCAGCTTCTAATCCTCCTGCCTCCACCTCTCAAATGCTGGAATTACAGATGTGTACCACAGCACCCAGGTTTTTATGTAATGGTGGGAGTAAAAGCCAGGGTTTTGTGCATGACAGGCAAACACTCTACCAACTGAGCTATGCCCCAGGCCCTTCCCATTTTTTGTGTATGAGTTATTGTCAAATATGCACAACACAAATTAACATTTTTAGCCGTGTTACATTGTCCCCCGTAGAAACCCTGTACCCATCAAACAGCAGGCCACCATTCCTTCCTGCCCAACACCTTAGTTACCTCTGCTCTGTTGCCAGTCCCCATCACGTATGTGGAGGCACACTTCTGTCCTTCTGGGTGTGAGTTTTCCCACTTTGCATGTTTCTGAGTCTCAGCCATTGCAGGGCTTTGGGGTCCGACTTGGGTTTTAATAACAAAGACATCTGTATTGTATAAGGCTGCTGGCCTTTCTCCTGGGGCAGTCTCTCAGCAAGCCGCCAACTGCCCGGCTTCTCCACCCTGGCAACCCTCAGCTTGGTTCTCACTGCTCTCCTTTCCTGCGCTGTCCCATGCTGCTTCTATCCAGCTTCTGCTCCCCCTCCCAGCTTCAGCCGCCAGCACTCTCTTGCTCAAATACCACACTTCTTTCTTACACAAGGGAGATATTAACATGGTGGGAGAGACTCCTCCCCAGGGTACCTTGCCTTTCTTTTGGGGCAGATGAGGCCCACAAACACTTACTTACACATCCTGCCAGCCTGGTGCCACTGGCCTAGCAATTAACATTTGAGAATGCAGGGACATACCTTACCATGTGTGTGGGGGTGGGTCACCCCAACATCTCTCCTTTTTAGTCCAAGAAAATAGCTTTATTTCTACCATCAGTAAACTAAAAACAATAAGAACAGATATGAGAACTATCAGTGTGAGACAATGTCCAGTCCATTTGTCCTATGTTGGGGAGTCCAAAGTTCTGTAGAGGGTTTGCGTCAAATGAGCACAAGGAACGGTCCTTTTAAGTTTATATTTAGAAGACAACCAAAGGAAATTTAAGATCTTGAGCTTGTGGCTATGATAATATTATCAGAACTCCATTGATCAATGTTAAAGCTTTGAACTTTTGAAGTCTATCACTAGTCTAATCTTCAAACCCATCAGAAACCTGAGAAGAATACATTTCACCTGTGTCAATAGAACGTGCAGGGTGAGCTGCTTCCAAATCTAACAAAAACGACAGAGACTTACTGGCTACCTGGCCAGTCATCCAAGCTCCTTTGTGTCTGCGGGGCATCCATCTTGTGGTTACCAGGCCAGACAATTTGATGAAGTTTCCTGTGAAGTGGGAGCTTAAGGGGCACTGTCCGTCCCATTTTGTCCACTTCCCCATGTCCTGCTTGCCCACAGTTTGGACAGTGTGCTGTCGGCAGTCGAGGTAAAGAGCAGTTTATAGCCCAGCGCCCAGCTTCGCCACATTTGAAGCAAGTTCCAGGCGGAGGTTCTGTGCCCATCATCTTCGCTGGAGGCGATCAGTGCTGCTGCCAGGAGCTGATGTGTCGCTCTGTCATGGAGAGCCTTTTTATTTTTACTGAAACATCTTAAATGCCATATTCTACAGAACTTTGGAGTGTTTGAGGACCACCTATCTATCTAAAGTACACCTAAATAGACAAATTTGTCTGTTTCTAGTTACTTTGTTTTTGCTTAATTTTGAAAACATATACAGGAAGCTAATAAGGCCTTCCCCCCAGAATAAACTACATTCGTACCTAGCATGACTACAAGTATAATTCCAAATGCATTAAAGGGTTTGATTACTTATAGGTGAATGACTACTAACTTGTACTTCTTTCTTTTCTTTTAAGATTTATTATTTCATACATGTGAGTACACTGTCACTGTCTTCAGACACACCAGAAGAGAGCATCAGATCCCATTACGGATGGCTGTGAGCCACCATACGGTTGCTGAGAATTGAACCCAGGACCTCTAGAAGAACAGCCAGTGCTCTTAACCACTAAGCCATCTCCCTAGCCTTAACTTGCATTTCTTAATTATTCTTAACAGTTTCATATGACTAGCACTTTACTTTGCATTTCTAAGTGAGTTGCACTCGAGTTACATGCCTTAAACAAGAGCTGGATCATGTGCACAGTATGTTGTGAATATAACCTCAAATTTCTATCCTCATGCACAAATCTATACCAGTCTAAAATATTTGAAACTCGTTGCTTTCTTAGTCTAAAAGGAGATACAATAATCCACCCTTCTTTTCCCTTCCCCATTCCCCCCAACCTGTTTCATCCACTGACACTTGTTAGGAGGGAAAGAAGGATGGGGGGGGGGAGAGAGAGAGAGAGAGAGAGAGAGAGAGAGAGAGAGAGATCGAGAGAGAGATCCCTGAATCCAACCTCGTTTTCCTTTGTTTCTTCCCTGACCACAACACTTAACAAACCACAACCAACCCCCTTCAATGACAACGACATCTATAACCCAGCGAACCACCATCCATCCTGGTGAATGAGGGTGCTTTGTTCTTTAGATTGCATCCTGCTGTCCTGGGGTGACGATATCTTTGGGAACCATAAGAAAATTGGGATGCTGGCCAAGTCCTGGGATTTGAACTATATCTTCTGGAAGAGTAGTCCATGCTCTTAACCATTGACTCCTCCCCCAGGGCAGTTTGCCTTTCTTTTTGGGCAAGTGAGGCCCCGACAAACATTCACACATCCTGCCAGCCTGGTGCCACCGACCCAGCAATTATCATCTGAGAATACGGGGACATACCTTACGGCATGTGGTGGGGGGCTACCCCAACACTCAGCCATGTGTTTTCTTCTGTAGATAGATAGACGTAGCCATGTGTCACACAAAGAGGACTGGGACAGCAGCAGACCTCACAGAGTACAGCGATCATCCCAGAAGATAATAATGGAGCTCTAGAAAGGAATGGGGACCCATTAATGGAGCTGAATAGCTCCTGACAGCCAGTGATGCTATGACCTGTGTAACATGGACACAGGCTTCCAAGGCACTTCTGGTGTAAGCAAACCACTGTGCCACAGTTACAAAAGTCTAGGGCATGACATGGCAGGATGAAGGACCATGGTGGTCTCTGTGTTTTCCATACTGTGCTTCGTACAATGGTTTTGGGGGCACACTCTCACCCTCCATACAGAAGGGGTCTTGGCCTCACTCTCCTGGTGTATCAGGAGGCCTTGGTGAGGAAGTGGCTTCAGCTGTGGGTAGGTGATGAGATCACCTAATGGGACAGACTCCTGTCATAAAGTACAGCATGTTCTGTTTCTCCAGCCATCTGCTGACAGGCACAGTGCCGTGTCGAGTTTGGGATTCTGTGTGTAGCACCACTGTACATATTGGCACCCTTCTTCCCATGCAGATCCGTTGAAACATAGCATCTATGTCAAAAAATGCTCCCATGTAAATGTACAAGCCAATGCTTTTATTATAGCCAGAGCTGCACAGCCGCCTCCGCCATCTAATTTTAGAGCATCTCCTCTCTCCTCCCACCTCAGAGGGAGTGAGTGACAGTCTGAGGCAGCCGCCCGTCTATTTCCTGTCTCTAGAGGTTTGCCAATTCTAGGCATTTCACACAAACACAGTCGCACAGCATGTCCGTGCTGTTTCTTAACTCTCTTTCTTTGGTTGGTTTTTGAGACAGGGTCTCATGTAGCCAGAACTGGCACTAAGCTTCCTATGTAGCTCAGGATGACCTTGAATTTCTGGTCCCCCTGCCTCTACTTTCTGAGGGTGACACATGCACATGTGCACAACACCATTTTATGCGATGCTGGGTATAGAACCCGGGGCTTCATACATATGAGGCAAGCATTTTACCAACTGAGCCACATACATAGCCCCCACCTTTATTTATATTTGAAGGCTGATCTATTGCTCCGTGTTCATGTCATGGCCAACTGGCTCAGTGTAGGGACAAGGGTTTCCCAAGGCTCTTGGCAATCTTCAGCAGGCCAGAGTGTTTGGTTTTATTCTTTAAAAACAAAACAAAACAAAACAAAACAACTTATTAGGAGCCTTGCATATGCCAACCACTTACCCAGCACTAAGTGATGAGTCGCACTGGATGTGGCGACTTATACTTGAATCTCAGTGGTCTGGAGGTGGACGGGTCAAGGTCATGCTCAGCTACATAGGAAATGGGAGGCCAGCCTCAGATCCATAAGACCCTGTTCCAAAAAACAAAGCACCAGAGGTCCCAGGAACTGTACAAGCTGTGGGAGCTGTCAGGTGGCAGAACTGAAGTGTGACACCAGGCAGTCTGGCTCCAGAGGTCAAGAAGCAGAGAGAAAGGAGGTTTTCTCTGAGGGCAAGCTGCCAACGGTGTGCCCAGCGTTCCCTTTTAGTCTTTGCTTTGTTGGAATAGACCTGGCTCTAGCTTCTGTCTCCCCTGGATTCACTTGCCCAATCCTGAGCAAGTGCAGGGGAGTAGAAGCTGCCTCCCTGTACAAGCTGCAGGGAGACCCTTAGTCAGACCCCGTGGGCATTTGCCTCTCCTCGGCCAGCACTTGGGGCAGACTCCACCCACTTCTGTGGACCTTTCTGTTGCCTGCCAAAGAAAACACTTCCTCATTTAAGGCCAGCAGAGCCTTCCTATTGTCCCTCCCTCCCTCCTCTCCTTTTGTGGCTTTATTGAGTTATAATTGATAAATAAAAATTTTATAGGTTGAAGGCATATAATGTAATATTCTAATTTGAATATGGTAGGACGTGATTGTTGTAATCCAACTAATTAACCTATTACCTCAGATATATAACCTTTTTATTAGTGGGAAGGACATGTGAGATTTATTCTTAGCAAATTACAAGTATGTAATGTCATATTATTTAATTATAATAGTTATTTCAGAGTCTTTCTTTCTAACCAAATTCCCTCTCTAAGTCTGTTTATCTGCGTTTGACAGTTTGAGCTGAGATCAGAAAGGACAGGAGGCACTAACTGGATGAAGAAAGGAGAAACACTCCACATGGAGGAAGCAGCACTGAGAAGGTCCTGAGGGTGCATGGGAGCACCGAGGATGGATGCGGACTAGCGTGCGTAAGGAAATAAGCGCCAATCAAGCATCCGGGTTCCTCCTGCCCTGTGCTCATCCTGACAGAGTATTTCTCTGTGGGTGAAATGAGCCAATTCGAGCCAAATTACAATATGTTAATGCAGGTTTATTGGGGAACCGCTTAAAGCCAGGGAAGACCCAGGCCAGGGAAGTCATCATAGGGGAGGGTGTCTGCAGAGAGAGAAGGGATGGAGGAGAGAGAAAGAGAGAGAGAATAAAATGTCTGGATTATATACGGGAAAAGGTTCTGGGGGGGAACAACCAGCCTCTGAATTGGAAATTTCACAGTTGGGGGCAGGGGATGCGAGGAAGGGACTGAGGGATGCTGGGAGAACCTAGAGGTCAGGTCTGCTTTGGTATGTAAGGTACGCACTTCAGTTGCTTGTCTTGGGGTCTGAAAGCACCCACATTCATTTTCTGGTGGAGCCACCTCCTTCACAGCAGCAAAACAACCAATCCAACCTTTCCTTCTACAGAGGAGCATCACCAGGAATGCCTGTCCACCATGGTCTCTCCCCTCAACTCGCACTGACCAGAGCTGCGTGCTTGCCATTACTCAGACCAAAATGAGGGCCCACTGATAAGAAACAAACCAAAAATTCACCGTAGGGGCTAGCTGTCAGGAGACACATAGGTGCTCTCTCAGAAAGAAGAGAGAATTGTGGGTAGACTGCAGTGCTGCTACCACCTTCCTTTTCTACCTATTAACATGATTATGAGGTACAAGGGGTTTGGGGAGCAAATCAATAGGCTAGAATTTGCCGTTTCAGCCTCTCTGAAAGGCCCCATCGCAAGCATTCTTCAGGGTAACAGCCAGCCTTGTGTGGTAGTTAGCTCCCAATTCACACCGTTAACACAGAAGCAGGCCAACCAGTCGGTCTCTCAGACTCCCTGTCAAGTAGCAAGACAGTTAAGAAAGCTATGGAACACCACTGCCCTGCCCACACACACACACACACACACACACACACACACACAGAGAGAGAGAGAGAGAGAGAGAGAGAGAGAGAGAGAGAGAGAAAAGAGAAGAGAGAGAGAGGAGAGAGACATAGACAGAGACAGAGAGACACACAAACACAGAGAGAGACACGCACACACACACACATACACACACACAGAGAGAGAGAGACAGAGAGAAAAGTAGAGGCATCCAGAGAGACCCCTAGCTTTCTGGAAGCTTGTCTCTTGTGGTGGTAAAGAAAGAAGGGCTTGTTAAGTAGGACAGACCATGATGGCCTCTGAGTCATAGACCTGCTGGCACCTTTGCCCTGGGGTCCTGTGTGTGCTCAACCTCTCACAGATGTGGCAAGCTTCCAAAGAATTTAAATGCCAAGAAAGCTGCACACAGTGCCCTGAGCTGCAGCCAGCCTGTAAGTTTTCCACACAGCCCATATAGTATCTTATAACTTGAGTTTCCTTTAAAGACCAGGAGACTGAATATAAAGTTACACATTGCAAAATGAGACTTTCTAGCGGTTTAGAAGTTTTAGCCATTGCTTGGAGATGCTGTGTTAATCTACAGGTCTCCAGGGGGAGGATGTGGACAATGGGGTGACATGTGTAAGAGGTAGGTAGGACCTAGGGGGAGGTGATTGGTCACGATGAACTGCACAGTAGGACTAATGCTGGTCTCAGGAGTGGATTAGCTCAATATCTGGCTGTTTCCAGAGTCTTGCTTCTTCCTGCACACCCATGACACCATGGAACACATGACACACTAGGAACACTCTTGCCAGATGTCACTTTTAAATCTTCTAATCATCAGAACAGGGAGCCCATGATCCTCTTGTCTTCATATATTGCCCAGCAGTAGGTACTCTGATACAGCAACACAAAGTGGACTGAGACAAGCCTACAATCTCAAATGATAAAAAAGGACAAGAGCTAGGTAGCTCCAGTCTGGAACTGTCCAGTTCCCTACCATCCCCACTCAGGTAACTGGCTGACCTTGATGGCATTTTCACTAGGATTTCACGACTGTGCCAATTACGTTCATCTCCCCAAGATGGTAGCAGGAGGAGTCTGGGGAGGTGAGGGCAGAGGGTCAGCTCTCTCCCAGTAGGCTAGGCACTGAGCTGGGAGGCTTCCCAGCTGAATCCCTAGGTCGAGGTGGCAGAGGGGACAACTCTGCAGCCACACCTCTCTTCTTCTATGAGCTAAATCACAAGTGCTACATGTGTCACCTCACTCTGCTGTTCCTTGCTTGGGGTCCTTAGTCTCGTTAATAAGGTGATTTTAAAGGTTGGAGAGATGGTGTCTTAGATTGAGTTTTATTGCTGTAAAGAGACAGGTGGCCAAGGCAACTCTTACAAAGGCAAACATTTCATTGGGGCAAGCTTACAGTTTTAGAGGTTTACTCCACTGTCATCATGGTGGAAGCTTGGCAGTGTGAAGGCAGACATGGTGCTGGAGGAGCCAAAAAGTTCTACATCTTGATCTGAAGGCAGCCAGGAGGAAATTGTCTTCTACATTGAGTGGAGCTTGAGCATAGGAAATTAAAAACCCACACCCACAGTGACACACTTTCTCCAACAAGGCCACACCTACTCCAACAAGGCCACACCTCCTAATAGTGCCACTTCTTATGACCAAGCATTCAAACAAATGCATTTATGGGAGCCATATCAAACTACCACAGATGGTTCAGTGGTTAAGAGCACTGGCTGTCGTACCAGGACATAATTCCCAACACTAGCATGGACGTTTATAACTCCAGTTCCAGGGAGTGAAGCACCCTCTTCTGACCTCCACTGGCACTGGACATGCACAGACATACATGCAAGCAAAACACCCATAAAATAAACACACAAATCTTATTTCTTTATAAAGAAAAGCTGGCAGACTCGTGGTGTTACTTGGTTATGGCCCTGTAACAGACTGCACCAGGAGGCAGGAATTTTGGGGAAGAAAAAGATGTCTCATTGAAGGAATAATGATTCCTCCTAGCTCTTTAGCATGGTGTAAGGTGGATCTGCTTTCCTGAGAGTGGGCCTTAGAGACTTACCTGCCCAGTCAGAATGCTAGGTCTCCATCTAGGCTGGAGATTCCATTTTCTTGATCTGAAGAAAATGCTTTTCCTTTAATGGGCTTTTCTGCTACTGTGACCCTGTCCTTGTCCCTTCACTGCCCTTCGGAAGACTCATCCTGCTCTACAAATTAGGCAGGCAAGGTTAGGAGCTATCAAGACATTTGCTTATAGTCACAGCTGAGACAGGGCCAGGGATCTGAGGCTTTGATCATGTGATGGTGTCAGGGGCCAGACCGGACAGTGTGGGTACTGAGGGGTTGTGTGGGGTCCATGATTAATCAGCAGACTTTTTTCTGATAGTGAAAAACTTAATTCTCTGGGGTCTGCAAAGAGGGTGAAAACATGCACATGTACACAACACACACACACACACACACACACACACACACACACACACAAACACACGGTGGATGAAGCAAGGCTTCAACAACTTAGTTTTTCTCCCACAGCTTATCCTTCAAGCAAAATCTCCTATCTCCCCAGCAAAATCCTTCAAGCAATACAAAAGTTATATCGTGCTTCCCTTCCATTTTCCTTCCAGATCATTCCCAAGGATCCATCACATTCATGGCTAAGCAACTTGTTACAACTAACAAAGTGTGAGCAAGCAACATATCTCTCAGTCAGTTCTTTACCAGCAGGCCGCACTTGCGATTACAAGAGAGGAGACAGATGTCCTGCTATTCTAACTTAACGATTCTTTGTCATCGAACACAGTCAGCCCTCTACCCATTCTTATGTCCTTTTCATAGTAAAGAAAATGTAGAGAACTGTAGGTCAGAGATCTTTTACCTTCTTAAGACAACAGAAAAACAAGAATTCACCCAGTCTGCTGCCGCACTGCACTAAGTCCTCAAGGCACACGCCAAAACCCATCAACCAATTTACAGTTATAAACCCAGGAAAACCCCATCTCATAATAAACAGAGCCACGCAGTCTCAACAGTGGGCACTGAGACGCCATTACTGTATTTGCTCATTAACCTGCGTCCTGTAGGCAAAGCTCTCGAGCCCTTAGCAACCGAGCTCACTTTGTTCTTGTCATGTTCTCTTTAATCATTGACTTGTCTCAAGCCTTTTTTTCTCTTCCACAAGTACAACTATGTGCCTGTAACCCGTGAGAGTTCACTGAGCTCCTCTTCTACTCCAGGCAGCCCCCACTACTCTACAAAGAGGGGACACACTTTTCTCTCAGTTCTATCTTTATTACATCTTCTTGGCCAAACATTCTCCCAAATTACAGCCCAAACCATCTCCCAAATCTTCCCTCTCGACTACCCTAACTTCCTAAACCCACTTAAATCAAGTCAGAAATTCTGTAAAATTAGCAATTCATTTAAACAGCTTTATTCTATGAAGGTTCGTCTTCATATCGATCTGCAGGAAAACTGTCCAATGGAGTGGGCTGTCTCCCAAGAGGCAATCACACCAGACTTTAGGCAGTGAGGCTTTCTCCGTGGCCATCCACACCATGCTAGATATAGGAGGAATACAGCAGTGACACACGGGAGAAGGAACCCCAGCAGCAAGAGGTGAGCCAGAGACAAAGTCCCTGGGGCTGTGCCTCTCCGAGGTACATCCATTGCAGCTGTGCAAAGCAGTGAACCATCTCCAGGAAGCTCACCTGCCCACCCCAGTTCCTCCCGCATGGCATCCACCAGTCAGGCACACAGATAGCAGAGTTGTGGTTCTGCTGTGGAACTTCAGTGTCTTCCCGAGGTCATCTATAACTTGGAGCTTTGGTTACCATGGAGGTAGAACATTTAAGGGATAGGGAGAAGTGCGTAAGGAGGAGTCTTTAGGGAGTCAGAGGGCCTCCTTTTCATTTGGCTCTCCAGCTATGAGGTGAGGGACTTGGATTTTGATTCAGATTTTGCTCCATGATGCAGGCAAGATGTGCTGCTCCACCACAGGCCTAAAGCTGGGCCACTAGTCATAGACTGAAAACTCAAAAATTGCCTTGAGTCTTGCTATATAAACCAAGCTATCCTCGAATTCTCACTCTTCTTGGCTCCTCCCCCAGAGTGCTAGGATCATAGGCAGAGGTATCCTGCCTAGCCACCATTTCTCTTCGTAAGTTGATGAACTCAGATATTCTGTGAGATCGTGACAGAACACTGCTCAGACAGATTTGCAACTTGGTCTCAGCTACCTTCAAAATTCAGAAGTACAGAGAGCTAGCCAGGGTGACAACTATTTAGACCAATGGTATTCTTTAAGATTTGGAATTTGGGATCTTTTACAGGGTTCTCTGGTCCTGGGTTTGTCACCCAGATGAGAGTGCATGGGGATGATTTGGTTACAGTTTGCTATGGCAAGGGATTTGGCCACATTTGTACAGTAGCAGAGGAGGGGAGAGGACTGAAGGTACCATCCTTGGACAAGTAGAGCAGGAGGCATTGGCAGCAAGCTGACTAGAGATGTGCAGGCTAGGAGGTTGCAGGTTTCCGCTTGTAAGTGTTGATGGTGGAGGTAGAGCTGGGGGGGCCGGGGGGGGGGGGAGAGGGTCCTAGGTCAACACTGCAAAGGTGGTTGGCTTTCAAGACCTGATGGCTGTCAAGGGTGTGGGTCATGAGGAGCCTCTAATCATTACCATTTGCATGTGTGTGTATCCATGTGTGTGTGTGGGAAGGTTAGGAGCCAACCTTAGAGATCATCCAATAGGGTTGTTGTTGTTGTTGTTGTTGTTGTTGTTGTTTGTTGGGTCTGGCATGCCAATAAGGCTAGGCTGGCTAGCCAGGGATCTACCTACCTCTGCCTCTCCTGTGCTAGGATTACAAGTGTGTGTGCCTCTAAGCATTTTTATTTTTGTTTTATTTTATTTTAAAGTGGTGTCTAATAGAAAAGTGATTGATTAAATAAATAAAAGATGAGGAGATAATTCAGTAATCAGAGTCCTTATGCAAGCATAGGACACAAATTCAATCCTCAGAACCAACACAAAAGCAGCCCAGTGGAAGGCACTTGGATCAGGATCAGGGCACACCAGTCTGCTTTGGGCAGACAGTAACTTGCTCTGTGCCCTCAGAAACTTCCTTTAAGCTTTCTATGTCTTACTTTCCTCAACTGCAGAGCAATGGGTCTGGTCAAGTTCAAGGGCAAAAAGCATCTTTGAAAAAGAAAGATCCAGACTGGAAAAAAAAATCAACCACTTTGGGGTCTCATTTTTCAGCCATCAGAGCCCACTACAGGCAGTATCTCAGGATGGAGTGATGGGCTGCTGCCCCAGCACCCTGTGAGACAAAAGGCCCATTGCATGGCCTGGGTGACATCTGAGCCAGTCATGCCCATCTACCAGGAGACACCCAGATGTGAGGATCAGGTACTCTCGTGGGGTGCTTTGGCCAGTGGGAGCACGCACTATTGCTGGCTACCACATTCTGGTTGCTGACTTTTTGTCAGCGGCTTTTGGAGCCTACAATTCTATGAGGACCCCCAGTTTTCTTCAAATAACCCAGCTCACATCCTAGTGTGTGAGGAATCTATTGATGTATGCTGTCTCCCCACAACTTACAGGCTTAGGATGGCCTGCAATTTCTCTAGATGTGCATTGGGTGGTTCTGCTGGAGGGGTACAAGGTGGCTGCACTCCCTCTGCCGTGACAGGGGGAAGGACTTGGGGCGGGTGACCCCCTCCATGGAACCTTCCTACCCAATGCTCACTGGTGAACACAGGACGCAGAAATTTGCATCTAACAAGACCCAGAAGGCCTCCTTTGCCTGTGGCATCACCCCTGTCCCCCAAGCACACTATATTTTTCTGGTAGGAGTCACTGGTACAGTGAGTGAGCAGGCTAACATAGCTTTAACCTTCTTCTTCTTCTGAAAGAAAAAGCATGCGCTCCAGGCTGAGGGAGCAGCCACTCTTCTGAGCATCGGCTGAATGACAGGCACTGTAGCAGGTAGTCTAGGCACTGCAGGAGGCTCTCCCTCTGAATTTTGCTGCTACTTCTTCCTCACAAGCCTCTCTGAACCTCAGTGTCCTCATCTGTAAGATGGGGGGGCGGTCAGTGATGCCTCCCATCCCACACAACAGGAATGGCTGTGAAGGTGAGGGACAGGTGGACAGCCTCAGTAAACAAAAGTCAGTGGCAGCAGTGGCAGCTGGTACTGATGGAAACTTGAATTCTGGACACCCACTTCCCAGAGTAGGTATTTGGAAAATCCTTGTCCTAAGAGATTCTTTCTAGGACCAGGAAGGAAGGCTGCTTATTGTAGCCGGGTCCCCACAGACTTGGGTTTTAGATCCCCACTGGGCCCTGTGTCTCTCAGTCCATACACACATGCTCTATCTTGCATTGTTTGTTTGTTTTATTAAATCACATACAACTCAGGCCAGCAGGCCCCACCAACTTCATTAGAACCTGTGGGAAGTAGAAATCAAAGGCAAACACAGTTTCCCCATCTTTTCATGAAAGGGACAAAGACATCAAACATTACCCCAAGGACATGGGGGTAAAAAAGGCCAAACAGAAGGGACTAGAACAGTGACAGCTACCCTGAGGTTAGGAGGGTGTGGTGCTGGGGTATCATGGTCCGGTACTTCTGTCCCCAAATTCATGTGGGAGTCCTTATGTTGAAGGCTTTGGGGGTGATTAGGTCATGGGGTGGAGCCCCATGAATGGGGCTAGTACTCCTGTACAAGAGGCCCGAGGGATTTTATCTGTGCCTGTACCACGTGAGGATGTGGACAGAGGGGTTTCCTCTGAAACACTGGGTCTATGTGGGCTTATAAACCAACCTCCACTGTTCTTAGCCACACGGGTGTAGGCTGTCTTGTGACAGGAGCCTGATGGGCTAACTCGGAGAATCAGTGGGCCCTTCCAGCTCCAGCCTCAGAGAACGTAAGTGTCTCTTACCGTCACAAAGGGCTCGGGGGTCCAAGCACATGGGAACAGAGGCTATGAGTGGACCCCACTTCCTGCCTGCAGATGGAGGCATTGGGGTAGGCTGATGGGGAAAAGGGAGTACAGAAAGAGGGGACAGCCATGTAGCTGGGCCAGGTGTTGGAGAACAGGATGGTGACCCCTCTGGACCAAGAGAGGTCAGGCAGGAAAAGCTGGGGTTAGGGGCTGTGGAGGCGTTCATCTCTCTACTTAATGTGTAAAACGCGTGGCTCCCTCTGTTTAAAGCTGCAAATATGGAGTACAAAGGTGAGTGTTCTCTCAGCCACCCTGGGTGCAGTTCCCATGGACAGTTGGCCTGTCATACCCATCCACACAGAAGAGAGAAGAATGGCCATTTCCTCTCTTGCTTGGTTCAGCTCCCAAGGGCCTCCAAAGCTAGTCTGGAGTGTTACTGATGTTAATAGCACCTGACCTATTATGCTACCTGCCCAGGGCCGCAGAGATGTGGGGGGTCACCCAGCTCCCTTCAACTAGTTATAGTAGGGTCACAACCCATCTCCCTTGTGTAGAAGGTAAGACATCACTTCATCAGTCCCGTCCCCAAAGACTGCAGCTGGACCCAACCCCAGAGGCGATATGGAGGTAGTCAGGCCCCAGGAGAAGGCAGGAAGGGTGCCACTCCCAGTAGGGCTTTCCCAAGACAAGAAGATGGGGGCAGATAAGAGATTTGGCAGCTTTCAGACATTACCAGGAAAGAACCTGGCTCCTCTTAGATCGTACTCTGAGGAGGATGTAAACAATGTTGCTCAGGGCCATACCCAGTTGGCTCTGTGGGAAGCCTGCAGTGCTGGGTAGGCCCCACCTGAGCTCAGCCCTGGGTCCCTGAAGGAGCTCACACCCCGATAGCACTCTTCTCACCCTCTTTGGAGCTGGGGTCCTCCTGGGTCTTCTGCATCTCCCAGCCCCTGACCCAGGTGTAGGCAGAGGAGCCACCCAGCACCATCAAGTTGCTTGTCCACCACAGGAAGCTCTTAATCTCTTCGTAGTAGAGCACGGCCAGCACTGTCTGCGCACAGGCCTTGGCTGTGCCCGACACATTATGGGTCAGGGGACTGGTGAATTTGATCTGCAGTCCTGTCACATAGCCAATGGCAAAGCCGAAGAGGCCACCCAGCGTCATCATGATCCAGAAGTGGGCGCTGTTCAGATGAGCGAAGGTCAGGAGAGCATGGAGCTCGCCCAGCACTACCATCAGGGGCAAGAAGAGCACACAGGCGTTGACGTTGTTATAGAAGGTTAGGCGCCAGATACTGTGGTCTACGGCAGGGAGCACCTTCTTGGTGTAGATGGCATTGAGTGAGACACAGAGGCTGGCCAGCACCCCGAAGATGGTGCCCGTCAGGGACAGGGTGCCCTCAGCTCCCTCTTGATCTATTCCCAGCCAGAAACCACCTGCAACAGAGACAGAGGAGTGACAAGGTAAAGAGGGAAGAGGACAGGAGGGAAAGGGGTGGGATTCTGACCTCATCATCAGCATATACAAAGTCTAACCTCTGCACGGGCCAAGGAGGTGGAACCCAGAATGAAAACCAGTCTTCCCCCTCTGTTGGGGGCCAGTCTTGTGTACCGTGCGTTCACCTGCTGATTTTTGTGCCCAGACATCTGGCTACAGTACAGACAACAGGTAAGCTCTTGAGTGTCAAGCATCTTCCGGTCTCAATGTTATGTAAAAACTGTTTCCCATAATCTCCGATTGGTTAATAAAGAGCCAATCAGCCTATGACTGGATGGGAGAGGACAGTAGAGCTGGGATGTCCGATCCCAGAGAGAGCATCTGGGGTAGAGAGAGGAGTAGAAAGGTGTGGAGAGACCACCAGGAGGATTCGCCATGAGGGCACACATGGGGCAGAGCAAGCCAGAGAAAGATTCAGAGGGCAAGTAACAGGGCATTTATCTTGGCATTAACAGCTTAGAGGGTTAGAATGGTTCAGAACCTGCCCTGCATAGTGCCAGCAGCATGCTAATAAAAATACCAGGTTTCTGTGCCTTTTATTTGGGAGTTGTATGGGTTAAAGTGGGCATAGAAATGGCCTGTAGATAAAGGGAGCCAAGAGGGCATAATCCCCATCCCCCCAAATTATACCAATACCCAGTGCAATGAGTAAAATAGCATAAGTGCCTGATGGCCTTGTAAAGTGACCTTGAGCACTAAAAAGGAAACGGGCTCTAAGCCCTGGCTTCTTGCAGTGTGAGCATTAGGTCAGAGCTGCTCATGGCCTGATGCTGCTTATAGTCACTCCAGGACTCTATTCCCTCAGGTCACTCTCCGCTGTAAGAACCTCCATGCCTCCCTAGGTCACAGCTCTGGGCTTCCTGATGTTTACACAATGCTCCTTGCCTGCCCCTGGCTGGCAGACGCTATAGTCTCTTTATTTAGACCCTGCATTCCCACAAGGCAGAGAATTATTGCTGCTGCAGGAAACAGCAGGACCAGCATAGGCATCAGAGCGATCAGGCCTCTGACTGCTCTGTGATTTTGAAGCTGAGCTGCTTGGGAGACCTCTCTGAGTTCCAATTTCCTTCATCTGTAAAAATTGGGACCATGCTCCTGCTCCCATGTTAACCAACCTACTCTCTGTCTTATGACTCCAACGATCTTCCTACAGTGGATATTTCCTCTGTGGTTCCCCACTGCCCTCAGGAAACACTGCACTCACTCAAATGTGTGTTCCTAGCCTGTACTACTTGGGCAGTCTCATTCCAGCAACACTTCTCAGCAAGGCCTAATCAGATTATCCCTCATGCTCCCTGCTCCCTCTCGATACCCACAGCCCTTACCATCTAGTGTAACTATTGTTTCTGCCATCAACATCAACATCTGCCATGCACCAGGAGTGAGGACCCCACCCTACCTTTCTCAAACTTGTACCCTAAAATTTGGTACAGAGCCTGGCAAATACTTGGACACAAGCTAATAGCTGATCAGCGGATGGAGGATGAGTGAATGGAGACTGCTAAGAGAAAGGTACAAGTCTTAGAGAAGCTGGAGAGAGGCAAGGTCGTGCTCCTGCAGACCCAGTTACCTCAGACCTGGGGGCAGGGCCAGCCTGGGCAACATAGCAAGATGCTATCTCAGAACAGGGGCACGAGGCCCTCCAGCACCAAGGGGCACTTGGCTCAGTAGAGCCCACTATGGGTTTCCCTGTGCAGCCAGAGCAACCCATGCCTCCTGTTGGTTACCACTTGAGTTCAGAAGTGACTCCATTCTCCATTCTCAAGGTCCTAGACCCTGCAGGGGCTGTGAGCCCGAGAGGCGTTGCAAAGTACTCTATGTGTAGGAGGCCATGGCTGCCAGAGATGGGCCTCCCTCAAAGGAGGAAGGGAGAGGAGAGGAAACAGATGGGCCAGTATTGGGGGCAGCAGAGAGCTCCACTTTCCAGTGCCACTTGGGCAGGCCGCCATGGCTCTCAGGTGCCTCACTCTCAGCTACTTGTTACTTTGGGGACCCAGGCTCAGGTTCTCCTGCGACTGTGCCTTCCTGCATGTGCGTTCTTCTACTAGGAGGCTCCTCCCCTCTAACGTTGGCAGGGCTGGTGGGCTGAAGCGGGACCCTAGGGTAGCTTGTAGGATGGTGAGGACTGAAGGCGTTCCAGCTCTCCTAGGCTACATATGTGGGGGCAGTGGGAGAGGTGCTGGCAGTGCTGACCTCTCTCCCCGTACCCCTGAATCCAGGAGCTGTCTAACCTGGGGAACATTTCTAGGGAAGATGGTACAGGTTGGCCTGGTCCCTACAACTAGAGCACCAAGCCTGGGCCTCAGAGACACCCAGGGACATCTAAGTAGGCCAAACAAGACAGACTAAAAACCAGAGCAGGTACAAATGAAGGTTGCTTTCCATTCATCCAGGACTCTGAGGGAAAAGATGCCCTGGTCTTTGTAACCCAGCAGCCACTAAATGAATTCAAAGTGGCAAACATGTTCCCTAGCACATGCTGTCCAAGCCAAGAGCCCCTAGCTACATGTGACTACCGGGCCCTGAAAAGATGGTTGCAGAATCAGGATACAGCGACTGAGGCTGAGGAACTGGATGTTTCAAACTTCCTGGGCTTTCATTTAAAAGCACACTTGGCCCGTAGTTCTAGTGCTGGTCTGTATCATGCTAACTCCCAATGGGCAGGAACCAAGCAGACTGGGTTGAAACACAGGCCAGGGAGTGTGGCCAGCATGGGACTGCATCCCAGACTGCCTCTTCTTAGTTGTGGGGCTGTGGCAAGGAGCACAACCTCTCCAGGCTGCAGTTTCGCAGAGATACCGCCACTCAGAGGGCTTGCGGGTACCTAAAGAGGATGGTAGTGTGTGACGATCACTCCAACATTCCTAAAAGTAATTCTTTATGGTCACATCCGAAGAGGCAGTTAGAGCCTCTTAAAGCACACACGCATATTGGACCAGTGAAATGGCTCAGCGGGTAGAGGTACCTGTGCCAGTCGTGATTGCCTGAGATCATCCTTGACTGGTAGAGAAGAACAGTGGTGTGGCAGCCAAGAGTGTGATCTACGGAGGTAGTTGCCCATGTTCAAATCCCAGCTCTGCCAGTGATTAGCTGTGTGATCCCAGATACTTAGCTTCTCTGTACCTCAGGCTTCTCTCTGTAAAACGCAGCTGCATCTCACCTCGTAATGGGGGTCAGTTAGGTTCATATGGATCAAGTGCTTAGATCTGAGTGCCTGGCTGGCTTTGCTGTAAGTGTCTGCTAACATTATTATTTTCACCCTGGCTGGATCCCTAACTCACGGAGACACAGTAAGGAAGTAATTTGTTCTCTACAGATCTCTTCCTATGACTGGTGATGGAGGAGATCTGAGACAGATACAGTGTCATGTGTTTATCTTCAGGACTCCTGCTCCCCCCAACATCCACCCCCCCAACCCCCAGCCCCACTCACCAATGATGATGGCACAGGTGAGCAGGGCATAAAAGGAAGTGGTCTGTTTGAGCAGCAGGTAGGAGAGAAGCACATTGAACACGGTAGTGAGCGAGCGTCCCACGTTGTAGAAGGCCACCCCCACGTACTTGAGGCAGAGGTTATTGAAGGTTATCATGCCGATAAAGACCACGGACAGCGGCAGCACACTTCGGGCTACCTTGAGGTCCAGGTTTAGGGTGGGGAAGTCTACCATGCCAGGGCAGCAGGTGGCCAGAGTGCTGAGGCCCTTGCACAGCAGTGAGGTCACCAGGCATTGGTAGAAGGTGACGAAGATGGGGGTATCCAGCTGCAGGGAGGGGCTGTCCAGCAGGTACTTGTTGAGGAATACCATGGAGATGGAGGTGACCCAGTAGAGAGAAACCACCAGCGCGATCTGCAGAGCCCGTAGCAGAAATGGCTTGTTCTCGCTGTCTGCCTCCTCAGAGACAGCAGAGGCTCCAGTCAGCGCCATGCGCAGGATCCTGGACCGCTTCAGAGGGACCCTGTTCATGGTGGCAGAAGAGCTGGGTCACCTCACTGCCAGAAGCATTCCCTGGACTACAGGGCTTCAAGCTGCTAGGGCCTGTGGCTGCAGGATTCAATTGTCACATGGGGTGACCTATCGGTCCCCTCCTTCTTGGATGAAGTTCTGCTTCCGGATTTGCCGAGGTGCACCGCTCCTCATCTTGTTCTCTCCCGGGGGTGGGGGGTCGGGGGTGGCACTCATGAAGCAAGACCCAGGGAAGGGAGAAGGGGCCTAACTAAGGATGTAGGCCCTGACAGCCATGGCCTGCTTGACAACAGGAGGCATGTGAGTCTCAGGGAGAAAAGAAGCGAGAGAACGGGAGAGGGAAGCATGAGCTGCGGGAGCCCCCGGAAGCACCCGCGGAGCCGAAGGGAGGGCGTGCGGCAGGGATCAGATCACCGAGGCTCCGGGAGGCGTCTCGAGGGACACAGACAGGGGCCTGGCCGGAGCAAGGCCCCGTGGCTGCCACGAACTGAATTCAAGTTCCGGCTCAGCGTCGCCAGTCCCGGGCCACTTACCGACCGGGGGCGGGCCCAGAAGCATTTCCTGACACGCCTACGAGCAGTCTTAAAGGGCCAGCTCACAGGGCCTTTCCCACTTCGCGGCCATCAGGAGCGCGCCGGCAGGTCTGCACCTGTACCCACAAACCTGCCCTCTTCTTCCGGGAATACCCGGAGGTCGGGGGAGAATTTTCAAGTGCTATGGCCTTTCCCATTTTCTGGGAGGTTCTGTCATTCTCCCCTCCACCCACACTGTTCCCCTGGCCTCTTCAGATCCACTAGACTTGGTCAGGTGCATCTTCACCATCTTCCCAGAAAATGGAATACCACCATTCTATTTCTGGAGACCCTCACACCAGCCCTTGGCGCCCGGCTCCCCACCGTTGCACCTCCCCCATCCTACGAGCTCAGGTCACTCGGGAAGACCTTGTTGCAGTCCTCTCCTTTCTTCCTACTTCCATTTTCACCGCTTCCAGACCTAGCCAGGAGGACCTGAAGTCCCGGAGATCCAAGCAGCACTTTCAAAAGCCACGTCACCTCCTCCAGATAAAGTCCATTCTGGATGCCCAGACCAAAGCCTCTGAGCTTCTCAATGCTGTATCCCCTTTCCCGGGCCGCTTACCTACCCCTTCCAGAACGTACCGTCCGTTCACCCGACTGGGCTCTAGTGTCCTGGCTGAGGCAGAGACCTGGTGTTCACCCCCGTCGGTGCCCTCAGGTACACCTGCTGCACCACCCTCCGCTGCACTTGCAACGCTGCCCAAGCCGCGCCCCCGGTACGACTTCCTGCTCGCTGTCCCCAGCGCGCGCCACGTCGGGCTCTGGGCGAGGTGGGGCGATTACCCCGGGAGCCCATCCAGAAGGCCCCTTTGCTTTATCTAAGGCCAACACCATCTCCTGCCTTCCGCCCCTGCCATCCTGGGACTCCTCCATTCTGTTACCGTTGCTGGCACGGTCCCTTGATCAAGATGCATCCTTGGTCCCTTGATCAGGATGCATCCTTGGCCCTACGATCCAAGCTGGTGCTTCCAGAAGGGTGTGGTTGGGAGAAACGCCGAATGCAGCCACTCCCTGATAAGGGTACCCTGGGGACCAGGCTTGAGTGGGGTCTTTTACACCAGGGCATCTGGCAGGACTGACTTTTCTCTTGTTTCTCCCTAGCACCATTGTTGGGCAGGCAAGTTTGCCCTAGGCCGAGCTGGTTTTATTGTGGAAATGGTTCCAGACTTATTGCTTGTGTGGTTGGCTATAAAGATGTCGGGTTTAGAGTATTTCAATTACTGTTTTATTAGTACATTAGTAGGGCCTGGTGGTAAAGGGCTGTAATCCCAATTGAGGTAGGAGGGTCAAAAGTTCAAGGCCTGTCTGGGCTAGAGTAAATTCAAGGCCAGCCTGGGCAACTTAGTGAGATTTGTCTCAAAAAAGTAGGCTTGGACAAGCATACCGAGACACAGATAAAGGGTTGTGTTAGAGTGCTTGCCTGACATGCACAAGGTCCCTGGTACAATTCCCAGCACAGCAAGGGAAAAGGGTGTGGGAATCAGTACTATTTGTTAAAAATAAAATTGAAACACATTTAACTATAGATTTGCTGGTTTTAATGGACAGCTCCACTCTCCACTAGGAAAGGAGTGACACTGGTTGCCCACCTCAGAGTACATGGAGGAGGGAGCACCCCATCTGTGCTTGACCAAGGGCTGCATGTGATGTAGCTAAGCAAAGGTATCAAAAGGTTTTTGAGAACACTGTCTTATCCACAGAATTCTTCCTTAGCAGCAAGTCCTCAGGAGAGGCTTTTAAGGTACTCTGTCAGGCCTGCCGCTGGAAGAGGGAGCCCTCACAGATAACACTGCTCAAGGACTTCTTGTGTTCAGGTCTCACGGAAGTTGGACTCCAGGCGTAATTCATCTGCCATCTTACCAATCTCATTTGGAACATCCAGAAAGGTGTTTGTTACAGGTAGCCTAGAGAATCATGTTGAAATCCCTGTGTGTTAGCCAGGGAGAGACCAAACCAGGAGACTGAGGGGGCTCTTTCACTGCTCATTAGTGTCCTGTCACCGTCCTTTCTCAGGAGCTCACATCCAAGCATGACAACAGGAGATTGAACAATAGGAAGAAATTGCTAACACCCATTTGCCTTTGTGTGTGTGTGTGTGTGTGTGTGTGTGTGTGTGTGTGTGTTTGTGTGTGTTTGTGTGTATAATATCCTGACTCAAGCAAGCTGGCATTGGTCTTCAAGAGAAACTGGTCTGTTTTGGGATTATTCCCTGAAGCTGCAGTTTGATGTGCATTCAGGCCAATTGACACTGTGATTGTTTAATTCTTGGTGAGTGCAAAGTCAGTGAGCTCAACCTGGAAATTAAAGTGTGAAGATAGAGGGCAGGTGGGCCATGGCTATCATGCCAGTGTAGGGAGGTTCAGATAGGAGGATGGTTAGTTTTAAGCCAGCCTGGGTTACATAGTGAGTCTCAGGGCAGCCTGAGCTACATAGTGAGAACCTGTCTTACTATGTTAGGAAGGTGGCTCAGGGGGTAAGGGTGCTTTCTCTGCAAGCGTGAGGGTGTGAGTGTGAATTCTCAGCATGTGCATTACACAACGGGGCAGACTGCCTTTAATCACAGCTTTGGGGGAAGGACACATACCAATGGGCCAACGGATGTCATGCATTAGTTCACGTGTCTTGGCATCCTCTGGATGAACTATCTGTCTGCAAAGCTCCACCTCGGCATGGTCCCCACTGCTTGAGTCAGCTCCCAAGTCAAATTGCCACAAGTCTGGATTCTGCGCATCGTCTCGCATAAACCAGCTTTAAAGTTGGGCATAAGGTATAGGGGTTCTTTATAAGGGTTTTCTAGGCCTGGGGAGAAGTCTGTCTTTTGCTGATACTTTGTCAGCCTCTACACCTTATCTGCTCCAGGAGGATTTGCAGGTTTTTCTGTAAAGGATCAGAGAGCAAACATTTTAAACTCTGGATACGAGATAGTTTCTTTACATGACTCAACATTGATATTTTAGTATTGTAAACAAATGGGCACAGCTGCATTTAATAAAACTTTATTTATAAAAACAGGTAGTAAGCCAGCTTTGGCTTTACAGGTCACAGCTTTCTTCCTATATTACTTTAGTTTTCCTCCTTGCTAATATCACCCATATACACCAGTGGGCTCGTCTGCACTGCTCACTCCTAGGTGACTGTGTGTTATGCTTTTGGACAACAAGTCGGACTGTTGTCTTTATCGCTTCCCCTTCCCCTTTCTGCCTGCAATGCAGAACTGAGGTCTGGAAGGGCAGCGGGTCCCTGTGACTACAAATTGTAGGACAGCTGGAGGAAAGCCAAGGATGACAGATCAGAGCATGGAGAAATCCTGGATCCTCAGAGTTTGCCTAAACTCTCTTCTTCGCTCTGAACTGCCTTCAGTTTATTAGAGATAAACAACTCTATCAGTTAAAGCCACCACGGGGCTGATAGTCTTTGCTTTTCTTTGACGAAACAGAGGCCTCATGGAAACAGTTCTGGGCAGCTCAGTGCTATTAACCCCTCGTGTTGAAGGCTCCAGGAAGGCTTCGGATTGGATGGTCACTGGGCCTGCACTGTACAGTTATCAAAGGGTGAACCAAATCCACAAACTGTGAGTGGGTGGAGGACACCAGGCAGAGCTGGTGGTGTTCAAGGTCAGGCAGGGCAGGAGAGCTGGGATTAGGAGTGCCTGTCAACGGAAGGTGGAGTGCCAGACAAAGGAACACATCTTTCAGGAAAAACTGAGAAAGACACAGAGATGAGAAGGGAGCCAGCCTCTCTTTTAGTCAAATTTATACGACATCATCTTTATTTCCTGGGCTGACCTCTCTTAAGCACTTGGGCCTTCTTGGGTGTTCTGCCTTGTGTCAGTGTATGCTGAAACTATCCATGTATCTACTTCATCTCTAAGCAAGGAGGCCATTTCAGATTAGCAGCTCAACTCTGAGGACCAACAAATGTCATTGCTCTTGGCAAGGGCACATCCCAACACTTAGGGTTTATGGAAGGCTGGAATCTTGCCAGGTGTTTAATCCACATCAGGCCAGTCCTCACAGCACCCTGTGGGGTGGAGCCATCACAGTCTCTTGTCTATAGACTAGAATATTGTAGCCCAGACATGCAAATTGATCTCAAGGGGCCCTGGAGGAGGAGGTTGAACAGTCTGGATTTTAAACCTGGCCATTTTGCCTCCTGAGCAGAAGTCAACTCACCCTTAGTTTTCTGTGGTTTGGATGTCCTTTGTCCCCCAAAGTCTATGCATCTGAGACTTGTTTCCTAGTGTGAAGATAAAAAGGTGGGGCCTCCTTGGAGAGTGGAGCCTGCTGGGACATTCTCGGGTCCTTAGAAGGGGTTAAGGTAGTTTTCAGGGATCCCCGCACCTCAGGCAGCTCCTCAGAGGGCTTTGTGAGAAAAGCTTGAGCCTAGCCCCACCCAGCTCTCTTTCTTCCTGTTCCACACTGGGAACAGAAAGTCTTTTTGCTGTGTGTGCGCTCTTGCGCTCTTGCTGTGGCTACTTTCACGAGGGACAGGTGCCACACCCTTGGGTCGCTAAGCTGGCGGCTGAAGAAACGTGTTAGGTGTATTAATAGCAGACAGTTAGTTGTCTCAGACTGTAGACATGACAGGCCTAGGGAATGCCCTGGTTTGGTGGTTTGACTAGGTGTGGGCCCCATAGACTCTTGTTTGAGTGCTTGACCCACAGGGAGTGGCACTATTAGGAGGAGTGGCCTTGTTGGAGGAAGTGTGTCACTGTGGGACTGGGCTTTGAGGTTTTCTATGTTTAGACTCTGCCCAGTGTAGAATGAGAGCCTCCTCCTGGGTGCCTTTGGGTCAGGGTGTAGAATTCTTGGCTCCTCCAGCACCATGTCTGCCTGCATGCTGCCATGCTTCCTGCTACGATGATAATGGGCTAAACCTCTGAAACTGTAAGCCAGGCCCAGTTAAATATGTAAGAGTTGCCTTGGTCATGGTGTCTCTTCACAGCAATGGAGACCCTAACTAAGACACCTGGCATTGCTGCTTCTTGGTCTACTGAAGGTTGTGCCTGGAACCAAGTTGTCCCAATTCCTAGGATATCTGCCACAGAAGCAACTTGGAGGGCCTACAGCTCATCCACTGTCTGGTCTTTTCCTCTAGCTCCGCCATTCATCGGTTTTATCTCCCACCTCAGCTGTGAGCTCCCTGGTGGTAGAGAGTGTGCTGGGCACAGTGGTGACCAGCAGTTACTGGCACTGACCGCCCTGTGGCCTCAGCATTATATACATACACAGAATAACTCACACTGCCTCACCTTCTGGGGGTGTGGCTCGGTTGGTAGAGTGCTTGCCTAGTATGTGTGAAGCCCCTGGGTTTGATCCCCAACTCGACATGAAACTGGGCACAATGGTATGCATCACTAACCTGAGCATTTGAGAAGTGGAGGCAATTTAAGGTCATCCTCAGCTGTATAGCAAGTTCAGGCCAGCCTGGGCTACACAAGACATTACGAAAAAGAAGATGAAGGAGCAGGAGGAAGAGGAGGAAAGGAAGGTAGGAAGAAAGAAAGACCAACTATATAAAGAGAAATAGATACAGAGAGGTAAAGTAACCTATGACCCTCCAAGGTTTCTGAAGGCTTGTAAAAGACAGGGCTGGGATTTGAACCTGGGCAATCATTCACTAATTAAACTGCTAAGGTTCGTCTCCCTTTCTTAGTGTATTGCACTGAGTACCTCAGGGCATCTCCTTCTTCCTCTTCCCTCCCACTTCTCCTTTTTCCCTCCCTCCCTAGCTCCCTACCCCTGCCTTCCTCTTTTCTTAACCTTCCCTCCCTTCCATCCTTCCTGTACTGGGGATTGAACTCTGGGCCTCACGCATGTTAGGCAGGTGCTCTGCCACTGAACTACATCTATAGCTCACCCCTCCCCCATTTCTTTCCTTTTAAAATTTTGAGACAGGGCTTTTTCTTTTAAATTTCCAATTTTTCTCTTATTGGATATTTTTATTTATATTTCAAATGCTATCCCCTTTTCCAGTTTCCCCTCCAGAAACCCCCTATCTCTCCCTGCTTCTATGAGGATGCTCCCCCCCCACTCCCTCCCACCTCCCTGCCCTGACATTCCCCCTACACTGGAGCATTCAAGCCTTGACAGGACAGAGGGCTTCTCTTCCCATTGATGCCCAACAAGGCCATCCTCTGCTACATATCTAGTTGGAGCCATAGGTCTGTTCGTGTGTACTCTTAGGATGGTAGTTTAGTCCCTGGGAGCTCTGGGGGGTGGTCTTGTTGGTTGATATTGTTGTTCTTATGGGGTTGCAAGCCCCTTCAGCTCCTACAGTCCTTTCTCTAACTCCTCCACTGGGGATCCCATTCTCAGTTCAATGGTTGGCTGTTAGCATCTGCCTCTGTATTTGTCAGGCTCTGGCAGAGCTTCTCGAGACAGGGTTTTATTGTTACCTAGGTTGGCTTTGAACTCACTCTGTAGCATAGATGGTCTTGAACTTGTGATCTTTCTGCCTCAGACTCCTAGTAGCCACAATTATACCTACATCACCAGGCCCAGGCAAAATCATTTTCACATGTTGGAAAACCACTTAGAACATCAAAGCTTCGCAGAACCTTAGGGACTGTTTGTGTTAACCCCTAACCTCCAGACATCACAGAGAAGGGCGTGGGTGCAGGAGTGAATTTCTCCAGAGTGATTTCTACCAAGACAGAACTCAGCTTGTCTAACTGCTCCCGGCACTGCCAACATGGTGACCTTTGCTCTAAGAGCATGAGTCTAAGTTCTAGGAGTCTGTTGTTCTTTGTGACTTACCATGTGGTCTGCACACAGTAGGCCCACAGAAAGTGTGCAGTGAATGAATATGAGACTGACACTAGGGTTATTAGATAGGTTTCAGCCCAAGCAAGGGAGCTTTGGTATCTCTTACAGCCTGTAGCTTGCTCAGCACATCATAGATATACAGGACTGAGTAACCTCTACCCTGGAATCCTCTGCACAGCCATAGAATGAGAGTAGGAAAAGACTTTCTGCAGCTGTTCTGGCTGAATTAAAATGAGCACATCCAGTTCAAAGCAAGCCCTAAACTTCATGACTGGTTGTAGAGGTGTGAATATACCACTACAGGGAATGACACTATTAGGAGGTGTGGCCTTGTTGGGGGAAATGTGTCACTATGGGGGTGGACTTTGAGAGGCCTTCCTCCTAGCTGCCCAGAAACCATTCTTCTCCTGTTTGCCTTCAGAACACGATGTAGAATTCTCAGCACCTCCTCCAGTACCCTGACTGCCTGGAAACTACCATGCTTCCTGCCTTGATGATAATGGACCAAACCTCTGAAACTATAAGCCAGCTCCAATTACATATTGTTGCCTTATAAGAGTGGCCTTGATCATGGTGTCTCTTTTCAGCAGTAAAACCCTAACTAAGTGTTGTCTTTATAAGGTGAAGCATGTTTGGAGGTTGTCTTAGTTAGGGTTTCTATTGATGTGAAGAGAGACTATGACAATGACAACTGTTTATTTTAAATGGTTTTTTGAGACAGGGTTTCTCTGTGTAACAGAGCCTTGGCTGTCCTGGACTCACTTTGTAGACCAGGTTGACCTAAATCTCAGAGAGATCTGCCTGCTTCTACATCCCAAGTACTGAGGCCCGGCTGACCGCGGCAACTCTTATAAGGGAAAACATTTAATTGGGGCTAGCTTACAGTTCAAAGGTTTAGTTCATTACCCCGGTGAGAAGCATGGTGGCAAGCAGGCAGACCTCCTCAGAAGGAGCTGAGAGTTCTACATCTTGATCCACAGCAGCAGAAAGAGACTGTGAGTCACATGGTATAGCTTGAATATAAGAGACCTCAAAGCCCATCCCCACAGTGACACACTTCCTCCAAAGGCCACACCTACTCCAACAAGGCCACACCTCCTGATAGTGCTCTGGGTCAAGCATTCAAATACTTGAGTCTATGGGGGCCATTCAATTCAAACTATCACAGAGACAAAGGCAAGAGGTGATATTCATGCCAGAGGACACACGATCTGCCTGCAAGTTAAACTGCAGGGGCTTAGCAGATGAGCACATATATGCTCTTATACAGGACCTGAGTTGGGTCCCAGCACCTATATCTGAAGGATGGCTTACAGTGGTCTATAATTCCAGCTCCTGGGAAGCTTCTGGTCTATGTGGGCACCTGCACTCACATATATGCCCTTCCTGCCCCCACTTAAAAATAAAAACCTTAAACAAACACCACTTAATAATAAACTGTCTCTATTTCTGTTTCCAATCTTTGGAAACTGCAACAGGTGTCCTGAGACTCATACTCACACCCTAATAATGTCTACGACAGCACTACCCACCAAGGCAATCTGCTGCTGTAACTGGGGTCCTGGGACTGACCTGCCGACTGACTCATCAGAGTGGGCCCTTCCGTCATCCTGGGTTCTGGACCTCCACTGGAGGTTTGTACAAAGTGTTGACAATGGCTTTCTTCCTGTAGCATCTGTGGAAAGAATGGAATCGGCCTCTAGGTTGTAGACATGCCCTCGTCTCTTTCCTTAAGGGTTAACCCAGGGACACAGGAACAACCCCAGGAAGGCAGGTTCACCTTAAGATCATGTGCTTTCCGTTTTCTGAAATCCTGCCCCTGAGTGCAGTGTCCGCTAGAAGTGTCACCATGAAGTTCCACTGGATCTACCCACTGCTCTGACCTGACTTAGAGTCAGACCTGCTCCTTTTTCTTCTGTCTTTTAAATTTTATTTATTTATTTGAAATTATAATGGAATTACACCATTTCCCCCTTCTCTTTTTTCCTTTCAAACCTCTCATCTACCCCTCATTCCTCTCAGATGCTGCCCTGAGCCCAAGTATGCTTTTAAACTCTCTGACACTTTGGGTCTTCTTACTCTGGCCAGAGCATTTCCTGAAGCTGAATGGGAGGACAGAACAGAGTTGTGAGGTGGAGCATGTGGGCGCAGGCTGGCTAATCATGCAGTCAAATGTGTCTCGTGTTCTACAGGAGAATAAAGCTGTCCTGTTCACCACAGGGTCCCTGGCACTTGTCCCACAGCCTGCCATAGGTGCTCCACAGAGGCTTGCTGGCCAAATGGACAAGTGGTGAGGTGAGGAGAATGCTAGGAGCAGCAGCCATCGAACTGGAGCAGAGAAATGGGGTGAGCAGGCTTGCTTATTTGCTTGACAAAGGGTCTCGCTATGTAATCCTGGTCTCTATGTAGACAAGGTTGACCTGAGTTCACAGTGACCCACTGGCCTCTGCTCTTCAGTGTTGGGATTAGAGGTGTGCACCAGCATGCCAGAACAATGCCACCTTTGTAAGAATTCTCTTACGAGAACTCAAGGCACTTCACAGAAACGGTGTCCAGCTTACAGTGCTCTAAAGACCTACTACCCCAAATCCACCACCTCCTATCAGCACCACCCTCAGGATCTGGGGTGTAATTCCAATGGACTCTGGGGACATGAGTCAAATTCAGATCACAGCTCCAGAGCTTCAGCCTTTGGAAGATCCATTGGTTGAATGTCACGGTGGTGTCCTTTGTGAAATATCTGTAACTGGGAAGTCAATAATCTTGTGACCATGAAAGGAACGTATCACATGCACATATACATACATATATATATACATACATACACAATCACATACACAAACTCAAATACATACATGTATACACACTCAGAAACACACACACACACACACACACACACACACACACACACACGCACACACTCTCTTTTTGATATGGGAGCTTTCTATAGCTCAGGCTTGCCCAGAGCTCAGTGTAGTCCAGGCTGTCTTCAAACTTCGATAATCACCCTGTGTGAGCCTCTTGAGGACTAGGATTACAGGTGTACATCATCACACTCAGCCTTGGTTTCCTTTTTTAAAAAATAGGTTTATTGTATGTAACTTACCGATTTTGTGTGCACATACATGGTGGGGGCAGCTCTGAAGAGTGGAGGACAGTTCTCAGGAGGGTGCTAGTCTGCCACTATATGGATCTTGGGGACAGAATTTAGCCAGGATTGATGGCATTCGTCTTTACTTACTGAGCCGTCTTGCTAGCCCTGGTTGGTTTGTTTAGATTGTCTTACTATGTAGCCCAGGTGGCCTCAAACTCACAGGGATTCTCCTGCCTCAGCCTTCGTAGGATAGGAGTGTACTACCATCCCCAACTAGGAGACATGTGAACAATCTAACTACACCAGGAATACAAACTGGTCATTTGAGGGTAATCTTAGTAGCTGGCCATTTGTTTCTAAACATAGAAAAATGTAGAAATCTTTCTCTGTGCTCCATATGAGGCAATTATGGGCACACTCATGCTTATTATGCTGGGGTAAAATGGTCCAATAATTAATGATAACAGAAAGCTGTTATTTTCCATGTGAAAATAATTGTTACCATTCAGCTATTTAGATAAACGGGAGAATGGATAGACAGTTCATGTGAATATTAAAAGCACGTGTTAGCCAGATAACTTTAGGAGGAACATTTCACTGGTTGAGAAGCAACAAATGTTTGTATAAATTTAAATAAGACAATTAGGTGGGATAATTGAGATTCAATTACTTTTTATATTTCTGTCTTTGTTTGACAAAATTCTACTTTAACATTAAACAAAAGAATTTAATTCCATTAGGTTTCTAATCACTCAAAACCATGTTATTTGAGAATTATTCATATTTTATGATATCAACTGAAAGAAAAATGTCTATTTTGCCACCTAAAAGTTTTACTGGAAGAAAAATTCTGATTATTAAAATACAATAGGATTCATTCCTATTAAATCCCAGGCAGCCACAATAAAAGATGTAAGAAAAAAGTCCTAGTTTTGTTTCTGGGAGAAAATACCCCAATAATGAAGCAGGGGAGTTGGGGAGAGGGAGTTTAATCTAGTTCATGATTCCAGGTTCTTCCGTCATTGTGGGGAAGCTGAGACAGGAACTTGAGTTAGCCGGTCACAGCCACCCTCCTGGGCAGAGAGAGAAATGACTGCAGGCATGCTCAGTGCTCAGCGAGCTTTCTCTGCTGTCCCACAGCGGGCAGATCAGGGACCCGCACCGGGAACGATGCTGCCACTCAGGTTACTTTGATCACAGCGACAGGAAAAGAAACCAAGACTGACTTCAGCACAGAGACTCAGTCTGTGGTGTTAAGTCCTACAGCGACGGCTGGAGACTTCAACTACCTCAGTATCTTACTTTCAGTAATGATAGAATATTAATAGAACGAGAAGTCACTGAGAACAAAGAAGACATTGAGACTATGGTAGAATTAGTAACTGTTCTATTCTATATAATAGATATGTAACTAAGTGTGTCTGACTTGTGGAGAAAACTTCGCCCAGCCACTCAAAAACAGACATGTTTCTCACACACATAGTGAACCTTAGGAAGGAACATGTGTTAGGACACGGAGTGTCATAACTTTTCTGTGGGGGTTTTTCTAGCGTTCCTTTTGAAATAACTGCAGGATGTTTCTGTGTCTGCCCTAGCCCATCTTAGCTCCGGAACAAAGACACAGAAACCTGCTATTTTTATTAACAAGCTGCAAGCCATTCTAACCTGCCTAGGCTGCTAGTGCCAGCCACAAGTCTCTGTGCGCCATCGCCATCCGAGCCTTGCTGTGGCTTGCTCTGTCCAGGTGTGTCCTCACGGCTGCTCTCTCATCGAGATCCCAGGGCAAATCCTCCTGGCTCATCCACATGGTCTCTCCTTTTCTCCTCCTTGTGGTCCTTCTCTCCTCCTCTTCTGTCTCTTCCTGGGACCCTGACTGGGATGCTGGTCAGTTGCAAGCCTCCATGCCAGTGCTGGAAATTGAACTCAGTACCGCTAGGAAATAGCTGAAGCATCTCTCCGGCCCTGGGATTGTTGTTCTTACAACAACCCATCCTCAAGGAAATTAAGCAGGGTCTCGTGACAGCATTGCTAATCTATTCTAAGGACAGTGTCACATCTCTAGGGACCAAATCCAGCTTATTCTACCATCTTGTCACTGAAAACCCTGGAAGGCAAACTCAAACAATATTCTACCACAGCATCTAGAATAGGACAATTTATAGGGACAGGAGGTACACAAGCTTTTGCCTAGGAACTAGGCTGGGAGAAATGAGAAACCATCTAAGGGACATAGATAAAGGTCCTTTGCTAGCTGGTGAATTATTTTAAAGTAGCTGATGTTTGCAGATGTCTGACAATATACCAAAAGCCATCAACTCGAATACTCTAAATGGGCGGATGGTGTATGAAGGCTTTTTGCGGGGCTGATGAAAACATTCTCCAACAATTGTAGTGATGGGCTTAGGGCCCTAAGTACACTAAAAATCACCGAACAGTGGATTTTAAGTGGGTAAGCTCTACGGCGTGTGATTTATGTCTTAATAATGCTGTTTTTAAAAGCTACGGAAATTTATAAGTGAGTTAAGCAAGGCTGCAGAATAGACGATCAATACAAAAATCAATTGTATTTTTTTTATAAGGAGAAATAAACAAGTGGGAATTGAGGTTTTTAAAACGCACCACTTAAAATAGCAAACAACAATAAAAGCAACAAAACACCAGGAAGAAAACCCCACCCTGAAATGCTATGGATAACTCTAACAAAACGTGCGCAGAGATCTACTGCTGAACTTGTCCTCTCTGGGTGAGACAAAGACCTAAGTGTGAGATACCCATAGTTAAAGTGGCTGTAAGAGGTGAGGTATTCAATCTCCCCAATTTAGTGCACGGATGATATAACCGACCGCTCTCATGTCTACGTTTGGGATCTTTCTATCTTTTAAGGCGTTGTCGTTTGGCACATTCATAGCTGTTTATCTTCATCTTTACACTGACCCATGGGCACAGGGTTCAGATTTCAGCCTGTGAACTTGGTGTGGGGAGGCACAATCTAATGATACTCCATTATTGCATAGGACACTCCACACCTCGTCTACCCACTCTTCCTCTGAACCCTGACTGCTTCCAGTTTGGAACAACTGAGAATAAAGCTATTGTGAACATTTCTAGAGAGGTTATTTGTCCTCCTGTGGTTGTGTTTTCAGGCCATTCGGGTAAACGCTGATGGTCTGTATGGCAATATCGCGTTTAGTTGTTTCTAAACAACCCTCATTTTGCCCGAGACAGTTCCTTCTGCTTCATGTTCCCATCAGCTTTTGGTGTTCTCAGGTTCTTGGGTTGACCCATTCTAACATGTCCTGGTGTCTTAGTTACTTTTCAATTGTAGTGACAAAACACTGTAACCAAGGTAATTATTAAAGAGAACATTTAATTGGTGGGTTCACAGTTTTGGAGGGTTAGAGCCCATGACCATGGCAGGGAACATGGTGGCAGGGAGTCATGGTGCTAGATAGTAGCTGAGAGCTGAGAGCTTACATCTAATCAACAGGCACAAAGTTGGAGGAGAGAGAGAGAGAGAGAGAGAGAGAGAGAGAGAGAGAGAGAGAGAGAGAGAGACTGATTAACAAATGGTATAGACTTTTGAAACCTCAAAGCCAAACTCCAACAAAGCCACACCTCCCAATCCTTCCCAGACAGTTCCACCAACTGGGATCAAGCATCCAAATATATGGGTATATGGGAGCCATTCTCATTCAAACCACCACACTTGTACTTTCTCTTTGCTATTCAATCCTGCACCTCTTTAATGATGCCAAGTGTTGTTTCTGGCCCAGCAAGACTCCATTCAAATCCATTTTGAGGATAAAGGCTGTGCACCTTGACGGGCATATGAACAGAAGCATTGGTCTGGCACCACCTTGTGGCACAGACTGATAAACAGCTTATCCCTCAAAGTAGAAGGGGATGATATACATCTATCAAGTAAATCAAAGCTAATGGGCATATTACAATCAATCATATCAGGAAAGTGAAGCCTGAGAACTTATCAGACACCAACTAAGGCAAGGGTGTAGCTCCTTCACCTGCATCCCATAAACCCCTAATCCTGCAGTGGTGACACCTTGTAGTGTTTGCATATGCCTGGCCCTAGGGAGTGGTACTGTTAGGTGTGCCCTTGTTGGAGGAAGTGCGTCACGGTGCAGTTGGGCTTTGCGGGTCTCCTCCTATGTTCAGGCTCTACCTGTTGCTTCCTTCTAGCTGCCTGAGGATGCCAGCTTCTCCTGTTGCCTTTGAATCAAGATGCAGAACTCTCTGGGCCAAGCATATTCAAACTACCACACAGCCCCTCAGACCCTGGTGTATTCATTAGCGACTGACAGGCAGGAAACTTCAGAATGTCCCGGGGACTTCCTTTCAGCTACACTGTCCCCTTGGTTGATGCTGCTACCAGCAGGCTTGGCTATCTCCTGGGGACACCCCTATACAGTCGGGCCTCTTTGAAACTCCTTGGACATTCTGAAACGTGTGTGTGTGTGTGTGTGTGTGTGTGTGTGTGTCTGTCTGTCTGTGTGTGTGTGTGTATGCACATTAAATTAGTATTTAGATGGGAATAAATGAAGCTGTGTTTGATTCAGTGGGTTGTCAAGGAAAGTGGGGGCTACTGGGCAAACCCCAGCCAGCAAACCTGACGTGGTCTGTGAATCAATCTATTGTTATTTGATCAATTGTGACAGTTTGGAAAGCCACAGTCTGTGCTTCTGCCTTGGTACAACGAGGATCTATTTCACTGTGCTTATTTTTCACCTGTGTATCAATTTGGGTGTGCTGCTTCAGATCTTGCACCATTTGAAATTGGATGTTTTAGTTTTATTGTGGGGTTCTAATAATTCTTTGTATAATTTGGATGACAGTCTTTTGCCAGAGACATTTTACAAATATTTTTCCTACTTGTTTTTTGTTTTGTTTTGTTTTGACAAGGTCTCACTTTACCCACTCTATAGCTCAGGCTGGCTTTGAACTCGCAGTAATCATCCTGGCTTAGCCTCCTGGGTGCTGGGATCCCAGGTATGAACAATTCTGTCTGGCTTGCTTTTTTTTCTGATTGTCTTAATGGTACCATTTTCAGGGAATACAATTAAAAATTTTAATTGAAATCTGAATTTTTAAATAAAATCCAAATTATCAATCTTTCTTTCTTTCTTTCTTTCTCTCTCTCTCTCTCTCTCTCTCTCTCTCTCTCCCTCCCTCCCTCCCTCCCTCCCTTCCTTCCTTCATTCATTCCTTCCTTCCTTCCTTTCTTTTCCTTCCTCTCTCTCTCTCTCTCTCTCTCTCTCTCTCTCTCTCTCTCTCTCTCTCTCTCCAGTCTCACTATGTAGTTCTGACCTGGAACTTGCTCTGTAGACCAGGCTGGCCTCACTTCACAGAGATCTGTCTGCTTCTGCCTCTCAGGGGCTGAGATTAAAAGCTACCACATCTGGCTCCCAATTTTTTTCTCATGGATCATGGAGAGTTGATGATTTGGTTTTCATGGGCATGGCTTAGGTTTGAATTGACCTGTGAGGGGTTGACAGTTCCTGTGCAAGAGTCGTCCACAACAGGTCAACTTAGGTGCCAGAGGAGCCCGTGAATGTTCTCACAGGAACGCCTTGGTGCATGCGTAAACACACATTGGAGTCACATGGTGTCCAGAAGCAAGCTGACTGCTAGTGCCAACGCAATCTGGATGGACAGTAAGATGCAGTGTCTTGCCTTTAGAGAAAGAGAAGCAAAAGGCTAAAGTTACAGCCTTCTTGGAGTGGGAGTGAGGTGGGGCCTCCCCACACACCCCTGGTGATGACAAAGTTGGCAGGTTTCCTGTTTGTGTCTCTCTATAGTTACCCACTTTGGGCACAACCCAGTACTCTTTTCAATGTTTATAGAAGGGGAAGGAAAATTACTTTCACCCTTAAACTCTTGAACCAAAACTAGAGCAGCTCCGTTACAAATAGAAAATATGGAGACAGTCCTCCAGGGGCCCTTCAGAAGGGGGTGGGTCAGTGCATTGTGGTGTGTTCCTATGATGAAAGGCCATTGGCTGCTGTGATCAGGATGTTTCTGAAGCTGAACACTAATGATAGTCTAATGAGCACACCAGTGAATACGGCAGAAATGCTGCTCCTTCAAACAGAAAGGTGGGTGGAACTCAAAAATAGCTCAGTAGGGCTAGAGAGATGGCCGAATCGTTAGGAGCACTGGCTGCTCTTCCTGAGGACAGAGGGCACAGCACACATGTGCTTTATAGACACAGATACAGGCAAAACATTCATACATGTAAAATACAGGAAGGCCTTTTACTGAGTGAAGGGAAACAAGATACCAAAGAGTGCATGTTTATACAAAGTTCTAGACTAGATAGATATACAACCTGGGTTGACTGGGGTGGCTGAGGCTGATTACCAAAGGAATCAGGGAACCTGCTGGAGTGATAAAATGTCTCCTGTTTCATCATTTTCCATGTCACTCACTGTCTTGGTTGAGCTGTTCTTGCACAGATAAATACAAATTTCAGAGCTTCAATTCTACAGTTATGAACCTGTATGTGGTTAGGTTTCAATAAGGCTGGCATTTAAGAAAGGGGATGGAGAAATAGCTCAGGGGTGAGGACCAATTCCTGTGCTTTCAGAGGACCAGAGTTTAGTTTCCAGCAATTAAGTTGGGTAGCTTAACCAGAACTCTAGCCCAGGGGAATTCAACTCTTATGTCCTCTTACGTCCTCCTTGGGCTTGGGCACCAGCACTCATTGTGTGCATAGCCTCACATACACACATACACTCATTTACACACACACTCGCACACACACTCACTCACACACATACACTCACTGACTCACACATACACACACTCACAGACTCACACACACACTTACACACATATACACACACTCACACACTCATTCATACACACTCACTTATACACACTCACACACACCACACATACACACACACACACACACACACACACACACACACACACACACACAGAGGCAGATTCACACACAGGCAGACTAGTTCAAACAGAATGTCCTTAACATCACTGTGTCTGTTTTAGGTTTTTCTTCCCTATTTCCCGTCTTCTCTAATTTAGCCTGAATTGCTTCCCAGCAGTCACGCATTGCTCTAGCAAAAAGCTGCAAGCTTCTGCACTCTCCATGTATCATCAAAAGGAATCTGGCTGGAAAGGCTTGTTTATAGCCGTCAGTCCAAGGCTTCCTGAGCTGGTGTGCCCTGGGGACAGTCTCCACTTCCCTTGCATTTTGAAAGCAATTTTGTCTGCTTTCTCAGTTGTTTCGCTTTAAAAATTCATTTTCAGTCATCTGTACCCACTCTACCTGTTTATCTATGTTTTCACAAACGCCATCAATATTTATTTGTACTCTCTTAGAAGGAAGGACAAACTGACAGTTCACAGCCTTGACAAACTAACTGAGCAGGCAGGAGAGACAGAAAAGCAGTTAGGCTATTCGATCACAACAGAAACCTAGAGAGAATACTATATAATAATAATGATAATAATAACAACAACAATAAACAACAACCATCAGCACACAAATGCATGCAGAGTGAACTTATAGATTCTGTCAGCAAGTCATGTGACCCTGGAAAGTTCAGGTTCAACTTCTCTTTTGTTGCTGTTTTTGAGACAGTTCTTAGGTAGCCCAGGATAGCTCCCAACTCACTGTGTAGCCAAGGAAAGCTTTGCCTCCATCTCCTGAACTCTGACATTACAGGTATGTCCCACCCTTCTGGGTGAGTTTAACTGCTTCAAGGCACATTTCCAGGCCTGAAGACTGGGAGCTGAGAACAGAAACGCCTTCCTCAGTAGTTATCCCAGGGGTTAAATGGGGTTATATAGTAACGGGCATGCATCAAGTCTTAAGAAACACATTAGATACTATTTTTGCTAGTACTAAATTCTAAAATTTTATTATTAATTGTACTACTATGTTATTCTCACCTCCATACTGTATTACAAGGAACAAAAAAACCAGTGACTTAAAAAATGTACATGTGTACACACACACACACACACACACACACACACACACACACACACACACACACTCAGGTGCCCATAGAAGCTAGAAGAGGCCATCAGATAGATTTCTTGGAGCTGAAATTATAACGGAGGTCTTTTCTGCTCGATTTCTTTGTTCCCAGAATAACGACTCTGAGACTTAATTATTTATAAATAAATGCCATACGCTTTGGCTTGTTCCCTGACTAGCTCATATATAACCCATTTTTTTTAAGTCTATATCTGCCACATGGTTGGTTACCTCTCCTCAGTTTTATGGGTCTGATTTCCACAAAGTTCCAGGTGAATTTCTGGTGCTCAACTCTTTTCCAGATTTCCTATCTCTCTCTGCTGGATGTCCCACCTTCTATTTCCTGCCTCAGCTGATAGGCCATCAGCTTTTTACTGACAGGTGACGCTCCCACATAGTGCACAAGAGCTTCTCGCTACAGAAAGTTATAGGCACCTGTGAGCCACCCGTACGGGTGCTGGGATTTGAACTCTGGTTATCAAGTTAGAGCAACAACATCTCTAACTGGGGGGCCATCCTTACAGACCCTGGGTTCATTTTGCTTTGCTTTTGTTAGCTTTTTTTTTTTTTTAAATCAGTTCCCCATCTGTGCAGAGGAATGGTGGCTTGCTGATGGCTCAGGGGGGGTGATTTTGTGTATGAAATAGCATGACTGGTTGTTGTGCTGAAGATGTTCAGAACTTAACTTTAGGAGAGTTTAGATCTGTTTTTAGGGTAAAGAATCTTGCTTGGAAGGCCTCAATACATGATCCTCCTGCCTCAGCTCCCTGGCTGCTTGAATCATAGGCCTATGCCACCGTACTCGACTCAGTTTTTAGATCTTGGTGTCTGGGCTCTGATTTCAACACTTGGCCACTGAGTAAATAAAGCAATTGTTCAGTGTCTCGTGAGTAAATCCAGGGTTGTACTCACTGACCCATGGAAGAGAATGAGAGGGAAGGCAGGGGCTGGCCTGGGAAACCTCAGGGCTCTTGCGTATACGTGGTTAAAGAGGAGACCCGAAGACAACCTTGCACAGCCAGAGCTGGCATTCGCATCCACCCCTTGGCTGAACAATTGTCCTCAGCACCTTGTGACCATAGCCCCAGGTTGGGGGTACTGGGGGCCCTTCAGAGGTGGTCAATTTCCTCAGAGAAATCCTGTATTTGACTTGTACTAATATGTGAGTATCACCTCAAGCCTAAGCTGGGCAGGAGACTGGGAAGTCTCTAAGCTCTTTGTGGAGTTCTCCTCCTAGCCGGGAAGGACTTCCTAGAGGAAGGTTTTGCCTGTGTTCCGAATATGGGGTGAGTATTTCCAAGCTCTTGGCTCTTACTCAGGGGACTGCAAAGCAGCAGGGAAACGATTCAAAGCAAGTCATGGTACAGATTAGAAAGAAGCAAACCATCAAGATTGACACCTGAGTGTGGGCAATCGGGGGCCACGGCAATTGTTTGGGGTTTCCGTATGTGGGGTGCAAGAGGAGGAGGAGTTCAGCTACTTCCCATAATGCATCTGAATTTGAGCATATGCCTGCTCCATTGTGCATAGGAATAGTCACTCTGTAAATAGGGAGTTGTTCTTAAAAGTTCACATGGGGACATAGTCTTCCTTATTGCACATGCATGCTGTTTTAGTCACTGCTCTATTGTTGTGAGAAGACACCATGAACAAGGCAACATAAAAGGAAGCATTGAGTGCTGGAGAGATGGCTCAGTGGTTAAGAGCACTGACTGCTCTTCCAGAGGTCCTGTGTTCAATTCCCAGCAACCACATGATGGCTCACAACCATCTGTAATGGGGTCTGATGCCTTCTTCTGGTGTGTCTGAGGACAGCTACAGTGTACTCATATAAAATAAAATAAATAAATCTTAAAAAAAGAAGCATTAAATTGGGGTGTTTGCTTACAGTTTTGGAGGATCAGCCCATGAACATCACATCACAGAGCACGGCAGCATACAGGCAGGGTGCTGGAGCAGTACCAAGACCCCACACTGATCCCCAAGCAGCAGGCAGAGGGAGGGCTGACTGGTCTGGTGTGGGTTTTTGAAACCACAAAGCCCACCCCAGTCACACTCCTCCACCTCCAGGGTCTCATCCTCTAACTCTTCTCAAACAGCTCCACCAACTGGGATGCTTGCCTTCCTTAGAGGGCTTGGGGTTGCTGTTGGACTGTGGGGTTCTGGTATCTGAACTTTTCCCTGTTCCCAGGGCAGTCTTGTCTCTCTGCTCCACACTTGTCCCTTCCCCATGAACTCCTTTCTCAACCTAATATGTCCTCCACGTCTGGTGATGAAGGTCTTCAGAAATGCCACTCAGCATGGGAAGGACTCAGACCCTTGCCAGATAATTGTGTGAAACCATACAGATGTGCAAATTTCCCTGAGGAGACACTTCCGTAGGATTTTTAGCTTATTTTGTTTTACATTTTACAGTTTTATTTTGTATGTGTGGACGTTTTGCCTGCCTGGGTGCCTGTACAATGCCTACACAATTGGTACCCTCGGAAGCCAGAGAAGGGTGTGGAATCCCCTGGGTCTGGAGTCACACATTGCTACGAGCCACCATGTGGCTGTGGGGAATTGAACCTGGGTCCTCTACAGTAAGTGCTCTTAACTGATGAACCATCTCTCCAGTCAATAGGGATTTTCAACACTTCCCAGAAGCAGACCGACGCGGTGAGTAATACTTCCTTTTCTCTGTTTTCCCACTGGAAGCACCAGCTCTTCATTACTGGCTCCGTGCTGCTCTCTCTTAGGAGGGCTATTCTTGTGATTCTGGTGACTTTATTCTGGGGAGCAGATAATACCATTCTCCCCATTCTATAGAGGTAGAAACTGAGGTGCAGGGAGGCAGAGTCTCCAGAGGGGCGTGCTCAAGGTTGTATGCAAACAAAACTAGTTGGTTCAGAGATTTGCTTGGCTGCTTGTTCCTTTTCTTCTCTAGGTTGGGAGAGGTGCTCTACCTGCTTCTGGGCTAGGTGAGGGAGCTTTCCGAGAGCAGGATTAGCGAGGTCAGGGAAGGTCAAAGGGACAAGCCACAGGGACTGGATTGAGGAGCCTCTCTTGGCAATGTGGGGATGTAGACACCGTTATACACACTTCAGACTCAGATGACCCCTCTTCCTTTGACCTCCTTCTATCCCCTTCCCCAACATGAACCTCTTCTTCAGTGTGCAGCATCAGCAGTTGTCCTGGCAGGACTAGGCCAGCCAAATGATACTCAGGGGACACAGTGGCAGCCAACTCTCTCTTGACTGGAACTTGCTAAGTTACTCTTCTGTTGCTGAGTGTGCCTCTTTATCCCACCTTCTCTGTTGTTGTTGTTGGTGGTGGTGGTAAGTGTACATACAACCAGGGAGACCCAGTAGGGTGAGACCTTTCTGAAACTGAAATTATATGGCTTTGTGTAAATTCCTTGAGTGAAGTTGATCATAAAGCAATCCTCTCTGTAAAAACAAACAAAACCACCATAACAGCCTCCCAAGTTCCGAGAGTTGGAGGCACTAAGTGGGTTATTTTTTTTTAAAGATTTATTTATTTCATGTATGGGGATACACTGCAGCCATCTTCAGACAGACCAGAAGAGGGCATCGGATCCCATTACAGATGGTTGTGAGCCACCATGTGGGTGCTGGGATTTGAACTCAGGACCTCTGGGAAGAGCAGTCAGTGCTCTTAACCACTGAGCCACCTCTCCAGCCCCCCACTAAGTGGGTTATTAAGTGGGAACTGCAAACCCTTCCATAGGCAAGGTGGCCGGGGTCATTACACAATGGCCTTCTTCCGCGCATGAGCTCTCATTTACGCAGCAGTTTGTAAATTCTGTGGGCGAATGCTGCCACCAGTTTACCGCTGCCCTCTCAGCGCTACGGACACCCAGAATCTCTTATCTGTGTCTTACAACGATGTCATCCGAGCGCTCTATAAGGGAGGGTGCTGAAGTGGTGGCCCGAAAAACCAGCAACTCTGCGAAGAAAGCAAGATGCGACCTGACCCTATACAGACAGCCTGCCTAGCTCGGGAAACCGAGCTACTAATTTCCTGTAGAGCCTCAGTGAAATATTTGGTGACAATGTCGGGAAAAGAAAAAGCAGCCCCAGAGCAGAAAGATACCACGCCAGGGACGGGTTTATGCAGCGCGGTTTTCTGCAAGGGGCAGCTGACCTGTGCTCAGACAGGGTGGAAGGTGGAGGAGCGGGCGCTCAGGTACCTTAGGACAGGCAATTCAACTTTCTATTTTTTTATTTCTTTGTATGCCTCGTGTGTATGAGTGCTTGTAGAGTTCATAAGAGGGTGTCGGGTCCCCTGGAGCTGGAGTTACAGACCGTTGTGAGTAAATGTTGAGGACTGGATTTGGATTTTTGGCAAGAACAGCCAGCGCTCTTAACTGATGGGCTATCTCTTCAGTCCCAGGCCAGACAATTTTATCTTTTTTATGGTGTTGGGACTTAGGGTTTCATCGGTAAAATAGAGTCAGACTGGCTTGGCCCCTACAGGGAACTTTGTAGAGATAGACCCATATTACATCTGCCTCAAGGGGTCTCCTGAAATTAAACTTATTTTTCTCAGGGGCTTGCAATTCAAACTTGGGTGGGATGATCATTGTGAGACAAGGTCCCACCTTCTCCACCACCTTCCACAGAGCTGTTCCTAGGGGCTAGTGGTGGACCCGGTCTAGAGGGGATGAAAAGGTTTCACTTGGGCACCAGAGAAAGCAGGTGTCATGGGCCCAGCGCCACTGGAGGGCAGCACCAGCACAGAGCTAAAGCCACTGCGTCAGAGCCAGAGAGATTGCCTAGGCCTTGGGTTCCACCAGACATCATGCATGTCACCTTACAGGGATGAGGAGGACACACAGGTCTTACTTTCATTAAAAGGGCCATCCAGAAGGAGACTAAGTCAACAGGAAAAACAAATTCCCAAGCAATGTGACAGTTTCAAGTCACACGAAGTATCAGCAGAGAGGGTCAGGGAGGCCTTACTGAGTGTGTGTGTACCTGTGCATGTGTGTGCGTGTTCACATGCACAGATGTATGCTTCTGTGTGTGTACTTGTGTGTGTATATGTGTGTGTGCGCGCGCGTGCATGTGCGTGTATGTGTGCATGTGTGCGTGTGTGCGTGTGCGTGTGTGTGTGTGCGTGTGCGTGCGTGCAGTGTTGAAATGAGAGCTGGATTGGGAGAGCAGCCAGTGATCTGAATATATAGACTATAGATGCTAAGTGGGTTTGCGTAGGAACTGAGGAGGCCTGGCATGAGGAAACAGGAATAGAGAAGCTAAGTAACCTACTTGTGGCCACAGAGTCAGTGACTTAGGGATTGTGTCTGAAACCTGAGAGAGAACTCATTTTTTATAACTTCGGCTTCCCTTGTCTTTAAGCTCTGAACAGGATCGTGACTACAGGGTATCCCGACTCCCCATTTCATACTGTAATTCACTGTAAGATATAAGACAGAGATCACTAGGTGGGAGCTAGAACATGCCCCTCCCCTCTGCAGCCACATTTTCTCACTTTTGAAAAGGCGGGGAGTCCTGACAACCAAGTCCTGGCTCCCTTTCTGAATAGCAATGCACCGGAGTTTCAGGACTACCAGAGTGGGAGCGCCGTCTTGTGGACACTTGTGAAATCACAGGCTCAACTACAAAGGGTCTGGCGGGACTGAGCCTGGAGGCCAGGAGATTGATTCTAGGATGTCACCAGTGAGCATGTATGTGTGTATGAGTGTAAGCTTTGCTTGTTTGTGCATGAAGACATGCATGAATCTGATCATGTATGTTGGTTTCTGTGCACAGGGTTGTTGGTGTCTCTCCCTGCATGCTGCTTTCCCTAGCTTATGGGCACATGTTCATATATGTTGCCATGGGACTGTGCCTGTGACTGTGTGTTCTGAGACATGTCTGTGTGTGCATAAAGGGCACATGTACACGAAGGCGTGCGCTTCAGCAATTGGGATGACAGGCCAATGTGTGGGGTTCCCAATCTCCAGTTCTCTCCTCCCCCTGGAAATTGACTTCCTTTGCTCCTTACCCGCCAAGTTCCCTTTCCCTCTGGCAGCTGACTGCACCACCTCGTTAATGGGTCAAAGTTCACTTAGAAGTCACATTCAGAAACTGATTCTTCTGTCTATACATCCAGATACCTGCAAACTTCTGTCCCCCAAGGGGGTGAACGTTGCTGTGCTGTGGTCACCCAAGGACAGAGACCCGCGAAGTGTCCCCTGAGGGTGCACTTGGTTACTAGGGCATGACGCTGTCCACAGCAAGCTCTGGATCACCTTTCATCCTGCCCTCTGGCCCAATTCACAGGCTGACCATAACTTACTCTTCCTGTCCCTCCCAGCCGAGGACACAGAGGCCCTGGGGACCCAGTGAGACAACAAACTCTCTATTTTCCTAACAACTGAAGGGGGGTGCGTGCTTCTCTCTTTGAAAGAGGATGATAGCAGCACTGATGGCTTCTTAGCTCAGGCTTCGTGCCTTACCATGTATTTGCTTGTATTTACCGTTGTCCCCTCCTCGTGTGCCCATAGGGTCCTTTCCTAAGAACAGTCTTTTCTCCTGGGGAGATCAGCTGCCATCTCCCGGATGTGGGGTGGTGGAGTCCTGCGAGGACCCAAAGCCGCTGGATGGGGCCAGAATTAATTTTGCAATCACCTCGCTGTGGTGGCCTAATTGCCTGATCACTGTAATTGAGTCTTGGGGCTCACATCAGCGATAACACAGAGCTTTTAGGGCAGTTAATGGGAAGTGCAGTGATACTTGCTCCCTGACTAGGGGCTGGCCACACTGTGAGCTCTTTCCTGGAGGCAGGGAGTTGGGGGGCATAGGGTGGATGAAGGGCAACAGCCACGCACCACACATCCCAGCCCTGCGGCAGGTGGGTTGCTATTTTACAGGTGCAAAAGTAGCATTGGAAAGCTGAGAGCCCCAGATGTTGCAGCTGGTCTTTCTGTACCTAGCAGGTCTTTATAGAAATGACTCCCGGGTTCTGCCTGGATCCACCGAAAGAGAACCTGTGCTTTTCCTGGATTTCTCAGCAGATGCTCACGTGCCTTGAGAGCCACTGAGTGCCAGTCTAGGCAGCTCACAAATTTGCTGACTGACAAAGGCCCTGTTGCCTTGATGAGGGTTATGGTGCCTCGTGAGCCTCCCGACCTCTCTCCTGCAGGGAGGGTAGGCACCCTGCATCAGTAGAGGGACATAGTTCAAGGAGGTTTTCTTGAGTAAGATAAAGTTATCCGTGGACAAAGGTCCCTTCAGTCCTCCCTGCCATTCTTGCTGTGGGAGATAGCCGTTCCCTCTGAGCTACCAACGGCTCCACTGTCTGTTCTGCTTCTGTCTACGGGAACTGTCCAGCAGTGACAAGCCAGTCAGGCCTGAAGGAAGGACCAGGTGTGTTTGCCTCTGACTGTCACTTTGAGGAGCATTTGCCCAGTTAGTTGGCCACGGCAGCTTCCTCTGGGGCTTCAGTCCTAAGCTTGTTGATGACCTTAGTCTCTGTGCATCTAACTCTTCCAGCCTCAGGAGCAGAAGTGGAAACTTCTTTGACTTCAACTAGAAAAGTCAAAAAGTCCAGAATCGATTACAGTTTCAGGTGCAGCTTGATCCAGGAGCTCTTTGCTGGTCCCGTACCTTCGTCTATCCATCCCGCCTCCCATATGGAGGCTGGTTCCCCTACTGGAGCACAATGGCTTCCCCATTCAGGTCTAATGGCACATTTTCTTCTGGAAGACAACAGTTAGCAGTAAATATCTATCTTCTTTTTGTCTGACAAAGCCATTGAGAAGGATTCCATCTCTGTCCTGGCACCTGCCTCAGAGGTTGCAATAAGGATCATGTTGGATTTCCTCAGCCAGCTAGGCTGTGAGGAGGGCCTCTCCTTGCCTATAGGGAACGTCTTAGACCAAGTAGTAGTACCACGCCTTGGGTGGAGTGCTACCAGGAACATGCTACTTGGCTGGGATTGAAGTAACACAGGAAGGAATTCTCTTGTATCCTCAAGGGATGGATTCCAGACTCCCACGAATGTCTGAAACCACAGACAATACTGAACTCTATGCACATGACACTCTTCCCTATATACATAGCGATGGTAAGGTTAACTTATAAATTAGACACAGAAAGAGACAACAATGACGAATGATAAACTAAGATTGCTATACCAAGTAAAACAAAGATTATTTAGACATAAGCTCTGGTACACTGTAATGTTTATTAGATAATAAGGACAACTAAGTGCCTCATGGGTGTGGGTACATTGAACAAAACACAAACCCTATAACACACACACACACACACACAATACTATGATAGTCAATCAGATGACAGAGGTAGCTAAGTGACTAAAAGGCAGTGTATACAGTGTGGATATGGTACATAAAACATAGGCCCTGGGGGTTGAAGAGATGGCTCAGCCGTTAAGAGCACTGACTACTACTCTAGAGGTCCTGAGTTCAAATCCCAGAAACCACATGGTGGCTCACAACCATCTGTAATGAGATCTGATGCCCTCTTCTGGTGTGTCTGAAGAGAATGACAGTATACTCATATACATAAAATAAATAAGTCTTTGAAAACCCACAAGTCCTGATTGTGATAGTAAATTTAATAAAAGACATGGCCAAGTACCTAATGGGCAGGGAGTATGCAATCGAACATGCTGGATATAGCATAAGGCCAGTGATACTAATCAATCTCATGACAGAACAGCAATGTAACTAACAGGTAGGTAGTGGATACAGTGTGGATACTCTGAGCAAAGGGTCACTCACATCTTAGGTAGGAGAGATTAGGGCAGGGTAAGATTTCATGTTACTACTTAAGAATCTCAAGATGTTTGAAACCTATGAATTCACTTGATACTTTGAATTGCATTTAGCTACAGATAACCAAGCCTTGGAAAGCAAAGCCACAGGTGAGATGGGCTACTGTAACACAGTCCCAAGTGCTGCAGACAACCGAGGTACGTTCCTTCACAGTCTGGAAGCCAGAAGTGTGGTATCCAGGAGAAGGTTTTCTTCCATTGCAGTTTCTTAGTAGGAACCCAGCCAGCACTTCTCCATAACATCTGCTGGTTGTCGGGGATGCTCAGTGTTTCTTGGCTTGCAGATCTCTGCCACCATTGTCACGGGGGTCTCTGAGCCTGTGCCTGTGTGTTCAGAGGCCTTCTTGCAAAGACATCTGTCACCAGGTTCCACTCTACTGCACTTTGACCACACCTTAATTACACCTGAAAAGACCCTCACCTCTTTTCCAGACCCAGTTACCTGCTGAGGCTGCAGAGAGACCTGAGCCTCAGGGGCGCGCCCCTCAGTCTCATATGAAAGATAACAGCCAGTGCTCGAATGATTGTAAGAATCCCTTCTTTAAAAAAAAAAAAAAGAATCCCTTCTTTGAAAACACACAACAAATATCACAGGATATGTTGATTTTTTTTTTAATTCAAAATAGTTTTGGACCTGGAGGAAAGTCACTGAGGTTGCACAGCGAGTTCCTCAGTAGTGGTTCTTTCTCCATCCTTCCTGCGTTTTCTCTAACATCTCATGTAGTCAGAACACAGTGACCCAAACCAAGGAAACCGTCTGGGTGCGATGCTATTCGTGAATGTGCAGATTTTATTCAGATCTCACCAGCTTTGCTATTAATGGCCCTGTTCCTTTCTGGGATGCAGGCCAGGATTCAGGCAGCAGGCTGTGCTCAGAACTCCTCTGTGCTCTGGCAGGGCTTCAGTTCTGCTCCGTCATGACTGGGACCCTCTGAGAGGGCACTGGTTGTTTCTGTTATGAGAAATTACTATGTGGGTGTGCCGAAATTTTTTTTCAACATCCGGTTGAGATCGTGTGTGTCGGGGTGGTAACAAGCCTTCTGTGAGCTGTGTGGGATCCACCTTATCTTGGAGATGCTGACCATCAGGCTGGGGACGCATCTACTGGGATCTCCCAGGCTTTGACTTATTTATCCCTCTGCAGTGAATATGTCAGAGAGGACGATCTGGTTTGTCCATTGGAAGTTCTGTCCTCAGGAAAATAGGTGTCCCCCGCCATGTGGCCTTTACTCTTCACTCTACTAAGTGCCATTTACCCCCTCCTTCCCTGTTTCCCTCAGTGTGACCAAACACGACTATGATATAACGTCTCAGCAGATATGTGTTCACCACTTTCTTTTGTTACTTCTCTGTTTTTATTTAATATCTGCACGTGTATGTGTTGTTACATGTGGGGTGTGCGTCTGTGCATGCATAGAGGTCATGCCATGTGTCCTGCTCTATAACTCTACCTTTTTATTCCCGTGAGACCAGTCCCACTGAGCCTGGAGCTACGCTAGCTGCCAGCCCCTTCACCCCGCAGTCCCCTTGTCTCTGCCCCTTTACAGCCCTGACTCAACAGGTGCATAGCCACGTCCAGCTTTTCTTTTTTTCTGAGATGGGGGAAGGTTCCCTGGGATGGGGAAGTGTTTCATTATGTAGCCCTGACTGGTCTGGGATTCACTATGTAGACCCACAGAAACCTGCCCACTTCTGCTGGGAGCAAAGGCATGTACCACTGTGACATAGATGCTAAACTCGGGCCCTCAGGCTTACCTGATGAGCCCTCTCCCCAGGTTTCTCGTTGTCTACTTTCCTCCAATAAGAGACAACATTGTATGAATTTTACCGTTACTGTCTTCTTGGAGTTTTTTGCTTTGTTTTGTTTTCTTTTAATCTCTTTTTAGACCAGGTCTCATATATCACAAGCTGATGTAGACTCTTTCTGTAGCTGAGGATGATCTTTAACTCCTGCTTCTCCTATCTTTACCCACAAAGCGCTGGGCTCGAGGGTGTACATCACTGTATCTGCTTGTATGTGTTACTCGGGCAGGAGCAGACCCATGTCTCTGTGCACGCTGTGCTCTACTCACAGGGCCAAGCCCCAGGGTCATGGGAGGGCACTTGAGGCTGTGGGCATCGAAATGGAAAGTCTGAAGTGAGGCGAATGAGGGTTGGATTTTCCTCCAACAACCCAGGCGACAGCGGGCAGTGGTCACCCCCTTCCACCACTAGCTGCTGCTCTTAGTGCTCCCTCTTTATTTTCTTTCTGGCTTCATCTCCTACACTCCCCTGGGTAAGACACTGGAGAATGGGCTATTTTTAATATAATCCACATACAGTCGACTGCATGGAATTCAGTGCATTTCAGGCTTGCGCAACCATTGCCTTATTTGGTTCCAGGGGATGTTTTTACTACGCCCCTCCCAAGAGCCGCCTCCCCATCAGCAGCCATGCCTTCCTGTCCTCTTCTTCAGCAGGTGGGAAGTGCTCTGAGCACTCATTCTGGAAATGCCACAAGTGGAATCGCATGCCCTGGACGAGCTGCTTCTCTCTTGCATGCACCTATTTTTCTTTTCAATCGAAGTGCATCTATATGGTGACACAAATTACCTCACTTCACCTTTTTTGAAGCTACATAATAATCCAGTTGCGGGGCTATTCATCCCTCATGTAACACTTCTTCCTGTAGACACATCTTAATTTCTCACAGACTTTTGCATAGTTCTGGCTCCTACAGGCTCTGGTCTGTAAGTTTAACTTCTGAAGGGACTGCCCCGTGAGCTTCAAAATTACCGAAAGTACAGATTTCTGAGGCTGCAGGAATGGCTCAGTGATTAAGAGCAATGGTGCTCTTTTAAAGGACCTGGGTTCAGCTCCCAGCGCTCACATGGAGGTTCCAACCATCTAACATGAACCCAGTACACAGACATATAGGCAGGTAAAACATTTACACACATAAAAATAATAAATATAGGTTTCTAATCTCTGTCTGCTAAGATCCTGGCTCTACAGGGCTGGAAATACAATCTCAATCTCAATCTCTCTCTCTCTCTCTCTCTCTCTCTCTCTCTCTCTCTCTCTCTGTGTGTGTGTGTGTGTGTGTGTACAAGCCTGGTGAGAAACTGCATTGTGTGTTCATGTGGGTGTCTGCATACGCTCATGTGGAGGTTGAGATTTCGTGTTTCCCTCTTCTTTTTTGAGGCAGGTTCTCTCGTGGAACCTGGAGCCTCTCTGTCCATCTAGACTAGCTGGTCAATGGACTCCAGGGCCCATCTGATCCCTCACCTTGGCCTTACTGACAAGTTGCCACCCCTGGTTGTTGGAGATCTGAACTCAGATCCTCATGCTTGCTTAACAAGTGACTGGCCCATTTCTGCAGCCCTGGAGGCTGTTTCTGAACAGCACCAGGGAACAGTGAGAGAGGCCATGAGCAGGGTTGGGACAGAGACGCAGGAGCCAGGATCTATTCTTACTGTCTGGGAACTGGCTTGCATTCCCATGTTCCCAAAGTCTGACAATACATGTCGGTGCCAGCCCTGGCACCACTAGACACAGAAACATGGTCAGTCCTGCAGCCTGCGAGTTCACACTCCAGCGAGCCTCTGTGAGCTGATGGGATTGGATTGTTGGAGGCTGTGACTGTGGCCAGTGGGTCAGCCAGGGAGCAGTGACATTCTGTTTGTCTGAGTGTTTGTCCTTTGTCTTAAATGTTCAGCCAACATGTACAAATAGGGAGATTCTGAGCAGTAATTTGATTTCTGGAATCTTTGGAAGGGCAGCAGATCTGGTGGCCCTGGGCATATGTTATTACATGCCCAGAACAGGTTCCTGTTGGGCTGGGGCTGTACTTGCTCTGTTTGCCCCAGTTCACTCCATCCCCTAGTGTGGGGCAGTGGACCGAGCCACCAGACAGAAAACCTGGTAAGGTTGAGCGGAACCCCAGCAATTCTCATAATTGAGAACGGTAGATGGTTAAATCTACTCCCGACCAGGTTCCTGTCCTGGAACACGTGCACATGACACCACATGGAGAGGACTGTGGTAATCAATCAATCACATACAGGCAATATGGGGTTGGGGATTTAGCTCAGTGGTAGAGGGCTTGCCTAGCAAGCACAAGGCCCTGGGGCCGGTCCCCAGCTCCGAAAAAAAAAAAAAAAGAAAAGAAAAGAAAACAAAACAAACAGACAAACAAACAAACAAACAAACAAAACAAAACCAAAAACATACAGGCAATACCCGAATCCCCTCCACGGTCAGATGAGGCATCTCTAACATCTCAGATCAAGCCAATAGAAGGTATCTGCCTTTAGATGTCTACCCACCCAGAATGTTTATGATTCTATCCACAAGGAATAAGGTACACGAGGTATTTTACCAAAGACCTTCTGAGAGTACCTGATTTATCAAGCTGTAATACCCTAAGGGAAGAGTATTTTCTCCTGAAGCTTTAGTTGCTGGAAGCTGCTTGAGCCTACTGCAGCAACTTCCTGCTCAGCGGTCCCCAACCTTAGCTCCTAGCCACAGACCAGTTTTTACTGCATCCTGCCACCTGCCACGGACTCTGGGGCAGCTGAGGAAGAGGCCCAACATCCAGTCTTGCTCCCCCTCAGGGAGCTGCAAACTCTTTGGCCACTCCCCATAGATCTCCTCAGATAACCCCCAGTATGAAGACCGGTACCCTAGACTCTTCTGCTGTATGAACCAGTGACAGTGTGGTCCTGCCCGCACTGGGTCTGAGGCCATCCCTGCACTGGCTGTGAGACCCAGCACGTGACCGTCTATTCTCATCATCCTCTTCTCCACATGCTTTTTGTCCTCTTTCCCTTAGCCGGGTGCTTCTCACTGAGGGCAACTGTGGGGATGGGAAGCCAGTGTGGACTTCGGAGAGAGGCAGCCTTGGGTTCCTGTGTCAGCTTCTGGCATTTCCTGGTTATGGACTTGAGGTAGTCAGTTGACCCCTGTGGAACAGAGGCCACATACTACCCATCTCTGGGATGTCCTTTGACACAGGCATATTCGTGGCCTAACATTCCCCAGGGTTCAGGGTGGCATGTGACTGGTAATCCTGGGGCTAAGTGGCTTCTCCACACGCTCCACACCCGGAGACAGAACCCATGGCTAGGGATCCAAGGCCTTTTGACCAGAAGGTGAGCGCTCGATGAATTGCATCCACACCCACTCCTCATGTATCTCTGAGTTCAATATTAGCACTTGGGGAGGCTGGACTAGAACAGGACATCCAGCAGTCTGGAGAATATGGGTTTCTAGGGTGCAGGATCGGGAATTACCTACCCCAACAATCTCACCATATTCAATCTCTCCCCTAGGCTAGAAAGAAAGGTGGCTTTTTTTTTTTCATTCCCTTCAAACAGTCACTTCTTTAGTAGTTACTGGATAAGCCTGGCACACAGTAGGTATTCAAGAAATGGCATTGCTTAGTTTTTAAAGTCTTTCCCCTTCTGGTAATGAGCCAACAAGGTCAGGGCCAGGAAGGTTCAGAGGCACACAAAGGACCAAGAGATAAGCAGCCTTGACTAACCAAGGCTTTAACTTAAAATCGCCTCCCAGGTCTTTAGACACATATGCAAATTACATGCAAATCAAAGCTTTATTAGTAATCCTTTTCAGGAAGTCTGACTGGATGCAACCCTGTGGGGATGCTCTAGGAGGAGGTCACTGGATCCCTGGGAGTTTGCAGTCAGCCAGGGAGGACAAGTGCCTGGAATGCTGACGGTTCGGAGGGAGGGATGGGCGGGGCAGGAGATTTGAGAGGAGAGTGGGTACAGGAAGGACCTTAGGGAGCCTTGTAGGAGCGGCCTGTGACGGGCCTGATTACCATCTGCCTCTATCCCCTGGTGGTAGAGCTGATCACTCCTTAGTTGTTACTACAGCTTGGGCAGCAGTACGGGGCCAGCTTGGCTCTGCCCCCAGACAGGCTTGGTTTCCATGTTTGCACTAGTTTCCTGGGCTAACTCCTGAGCCTCAGTTTCCGCCTGTAAAAATGAACCCTGAGGGACTGCGTTTTATGAGGTAGGCTCAGGGCCTGGACTGGGAGTTGAGTCATCTCTGCTGGCCCTGCCCCTTCCCTGCCTGGCTAGAGCCTGGAGAGCCCCTGCTCTTTCTGCTTTCTGAGTAGTAGCAGCCCTTCCTTGTGCCCAGGTGCCATTAAAACACGGGCTGGTGCCACCAGTGGCTAGAGAAGGTGCTGGTGGTGTTTCTTCTTCATTTAGTCAAGGAAATGGAGGCCAGAGAAGTTGGGAGACTTACCTAAGGCCACATAGCCATCTAGAGGCTAAGCTGGAGGCAGAGACCCAAGCATCCGGACTTGGGAGGCGGAAGTCCCACTATCTTCACTGCAGGTCATACAAGTTGAGCACACCCTCGTTTGATCGCTGTGGGGAGTCTTTGGGTCCCCTTTTCTGGGCACATGAAAACATCATCCCTGTGGAGCACAGTGTGTCCTATGGCATTGACTGATGTCCCACAGATCTCCCCCTCTAAGGATATTGGGGGGCAGTTACCGGAAGCACTGCCTGCTGGGGCTTCCTGTCTCTGGCCTGTGCCTCCTCACTTTCCTTTCCTGACCCCCTCAGGTCTCTGTGTCCCCGCTTTCCTGTCCCTTCCCCTTCCCCAGCCTCAGGGCGGCAGTGTTTGGGGGAGATTATGCAGTGTTGACATTGGAATATGAATTAGGCAAGAGCAGCAGCCAAATATTGGAATTAGGGAAAGCGGGAGGCAGGCAGGGATCCAAGAGCGGCCGGGGACATCTGTGTGGCGGCTGCTCCAGATGCCTGACCCCACCGCCCACCTGGAAGCCGCTGGTCCCTGAGCCACAGCAGGCTCTGCCACAGCCAAGCTTGGCAACGAGGCGGCTGCTGCTCTGAGTCCTGCAAAAGCTTCACCGGCTAACTGCGTGCCAGGCCCGGGAGCGAGCAGTCCTCCTGCTGTGAGAGAGGGCAGCTGTGTCTGTCCTTCACTGAGCCATCTGAGAGCCCACTTAAAGGGCTGCCTCCCCTTTCTCCTCTTTGTATTTCTTTACTTTCCTTTTGCCTTGCCCCTTCCCCTTCCCTTCTTCCTAACCCCCTCCCTCTCCTTCCTTTTCCCCTCTGCCATTCTGGAGATGAATCCTGTGTTTTGTGCAGGGCAGGTAAGCATTTCACCATTCAGCTAAATCCCTAGCACGAGACCCTAACCCTGTCCCTATGAATCAGGTCAGTTCTCGCCAAGGTGTGTTGCATGGAACCCACTTTCTGCAGAGAGCTAACAAGCTTTCTGGAAAGGGGGAGATGCTGTGTGTATGTTTGTGTTAAACAGGACCACTGTAGGGATGTCTACTTTCACAACATGCAGGTTTGATCCTCTACAAGGAAGAAGAATGTCTAGGGGTTCCCAAAGCTGGTGTGACAGTAACCTGTTCCTCACTGAGTGTCTCTTTCAGAGCTGGATTTCCTTTGTACTCTCCTGATGGTTTCAGACAGCAGACAGGATGGTACAACCTTCTCTTCTCACCCCAGGTTCTTCCTTTTGTAGGGAAATACGATGTGTGATGTGCCGTGTGGCCCTTCTCTACCTGTGTTCCAGGCCTCTGGACCCACAGCACTGTGACAGCTAGATGACATGTTCAACATCAGCTCACAGGACAGGGAGATACTAGATTCCAGGGCTCCAGCTCTTGGGTTCAGGATCTAGGCCTGTCCCAGTACTGCCTGGGTAGCTGATATTATATAAGGCACCAGAAAGGCAGGTGCCAGAGTGTCTTGGATGAGCTCTCGAGGGCACCACCCACCTCCAGCCACCTCTCTCAGTGTCTGGCCTGTTCGGTCCCCAGTTTCTGTGCTTGGAGTGCTTGCCCTAAGTAAGCTGGGGGTTCTGAGAGTGGTCCTGGCTTTCTGACCATCAGAGGACACCTTCTTCCTCTCTCCCTTCTCTTCTTCCCAAGGGGCTCCAAGCTGCAGCCTCCGCTTTGCCTCCAGCTCAGTTGGGATCACTGCAATCGGGAGGCAGGAAGGTTCGGGTCTTGGAAAAACTGAGCCAAGTCCCACAAAAGGCTCAGAGAAAACTTAAAAGCCTGAGACACTCCCTTGCCCCATCCTGTGAGGGCCTGTATTCCCCTATCTCAGGGCTAAGGAAGTCTCTCCAGTTCTAACAGAATATAAGTCTATGAATTCATCATTGGTACCTGCTGCCCTGTCCTCCTTATGCCTTCCGTAACCTGGCGTCTCCAGCTTGTCTTTCCTATAGGATTCCAGCTACTTACCAAGGCACATCCCTGCCCTGGTGCTCTCCCACGCAAGGCCACTCAGAGGGACCTCTTAGTCTTCACCCGTTCATGCCTTTCTCCTCCACATCAAGCCCGGCACCATCTCTACCACTCAGGACCCCAAGTTTCCCAGCCTCTGCCCCTGCTGTGCTTCTAGCCTTTCTGCTTTCTCCTTGGGGTAAGCAATGCAAGCTTAGGGCCTCACCTCCTGCTGCTCCTTAGAGGCCCTGGCCCACACTTCTCTGCTGAATTTGTCTACATCAGATTAAACTAGCTAAAGCCACTGTCTCACCCCTAGATCTCCTCTGTGTCCATTAGCCTACTACCTCTCGAGATTTTAAATTCTAATGCAAACACACTCTTTGATCTGTCCGGACAGCTCAGCAGTAACCATGCGCATGTCCACCCTTGGCTCTATTGGCCAATGGCATGGTTCCTGGGAGGCTGCCACCATCTGGCCTTTCTCTACCCACATACAGCTGTTCAAGTAATACACTCAGTTACTCTGATGTTTATTTACCTGTTCTCCACTCTCCGTCTCTCTCCATCCCCCTCCCCACTCTCTCTCTCTCCCCCTCTCCCCCTCTCCCTCTCCCTCCCCCCCCATGTTGGGGGGACATATGTGCACCTGTGCATAGGCTCAAGCTCCCAAGTACACTTGTGTGGAGGCCTGAAGAGGAGCTGGGTGTCCCACTCTGTAATTCTCTGCCTTACCCTGCCTTTGAGTGTCTCATTGAATCTAGACCGGCATCTGGAAAGCCAGCAATCCTCCTGCCTCTGCTCCCTCACCCAGCCACACCCAACCTTTTCACTTGGGTGCTGGGAATTTGAATCCAGACCCTCATGCTTGCCACAGAGATGGCCAGCAGGCCCGGCATGCAAGTTCTTCCTCATTCTTTACTGCTGTAAATAGTGCAGCCTTGACCTCCAGCCCCTTGGAACACTGCTGCAGGCAGAGTCTGCAGTGGGAATGCCATGCTCACGACCAGATGGTCCTCAGAAAACACTAGGCTCTTTCCACCCCACCTCACAGCAGTCTTGTCCAATGTGAGAACATGACAGAAGTTTTACCTCTTATGGTGCTCTGGGAACACAGTAGGCTCAATAAAATGTTTGCTTAGTATGTGTATGACTTGCTAATTCTGGCTATTTTCTCAGAAAAGCAGAATATCCCCTGCCCCGAAAAGCCGAAAAGTCTGAAGTCAGCTCTAAGACTGGACACCTTGACAAAAGATGTTTCTTATGTCCTTTTGGTGCTCTCTGGGCCATGAAGAACCCTGACAGCCTGGACACTTTGTTAAGTTGGGGTGTGATTGTGTGATGGTGTGATGATGTGATGGTGTGTGTGTGTGTGTGTGTGTGTGTGTGTGTGTGTGTGTGTGTGTGTTTTGTCTTCAAAACTGGCCTTGAGGATCCAGGTTGCTATGGCAACCCTGGAGCAAGGCCTTCCCTTCCTTCCATCTTGGGAGCCCTTGTTGCTATAACGACCAACTGTATGGAGAGGAGGAGACCCACGCAGAGGAGGGAGGGCCATGCTCCTGCCAAGCCCCCAGGAGTCACTGCTCCCTGGTAACCAGCAGGTGAAGAAAGGTCAGGGTTCAGGGGGAGCTGGGGTGTGTCCATGATGTAGAGGGTGATATAGGTAAGCATTCTTCCTCAGCTTCCGGTGGTAGAGCAGGATCTGGCCTGGCCTCTGGTGATGCACAGCTTGAATGAAGCAAAGCTCTGTACCAAGAGCACTGTGGCTCTATGATAAGTGCCCCATAGCCTCAGGCATTTGACTACTTGGTCCCCAGTTGGTGGCCCTGTTTGGGGGAATTTTAGGAGGTGCCTCCTTGCTGGAATAAACATGTCACTGGGGGGTGGGCTTTGAGAGTTTAAAGACTTGAAACGTTTCAAGCCTTTTCTCTCTGCTACTTGTGGTTCACCATGTGAGCCCTTGGCTTCCTGCTTCTGTGGTTGTGCCTGCCGCTTGTTGCCTTACTGTCCTGAGACGAGGGATTTGTACGCCTTTGGAACTGCAAGCCCAATAAACTCCTTCTTCTACAAGCATCCCTTTGTCACAGTGTTTTATCACGGCAATAGACAAGCAATTTAGGCCAGGCATGGGGACACATGCCTTTAATCCAAGCACTCAGGAGGCAGAGGCAGGTGTATCTGTGACAAGGCCAGCCTGGTCTACAAAGCAAGTCCAGGACAGGGCAGAGAAAACAGCAGCAGCAGCAGCAGCAACAACAACAACAACAACAACAACAAGAAGGAAAGAAAAGAAAGGTAACTGTTGCACTACATAAATGCCAGCAGGCTTTCCCTTACCTGCTTGCCCCACCTTGGTGAACCTCCTTTCTTGCTTGTTGTCTGCACCAGAGACTTGAGGTTCAGAGTAGGCTCCTCCTCCTCCCCTCAGGCTTATAAACCTGCCAGTCACAGTCCTGCTTATTCCTCCTCCAGTCTTTCTCCTGGGTGTCCCTTTGCATCCCAGACATCTGTTGGGTTTGCCTGGGCCATCTCTCACTTCGAGAACACTGTCATTTCCCTCTGGGGCTGGTGCTCCTTCCAGGTACTCCCTGCCCCTAGCACATCTGCCATGGCTGCAGACAGGTGACTCTGGTCACTGACTGCCTCCTTAAGCTCCAAACTGGCTTTAGGATCTAGGCTTCCATCTGGGAAAAACTGTAAGCAGTTTGCTCATTTCTGCTTTGCCTGTGTCCACCCAGTTCCTTCTGCCCAGGTATGACTCCCTGGCCTCAGCAACTAGGTCCCTTCCTGTCCTTGTGAGCTTCCAAGATGGCAGAAGACAGGGGTTTCCACTTGGTTCTCCTCCAAACTATGTAGGGGACACCATAGGATCAGGGACCATCTGATATCATCTTTGATGGAACTCGTAGCTCTGTCTACCCCTGAATCTCAAGCAGGTGGGGGAAGCTACTAGATGGAAGCTACTGGATGATTCTGGGGCCCAGCAGGGAGGATAGAACTCAGACCTTTGCTCGTGTGGTGGGGAGGCTCCAAAGAGAGCTGAGCACCAAAGAAGTCTATGCAAGTTAGGGGTCAGAGGGCCTGGGAGCCACAGGCAGAGGACTCAAGACAGGGTCCAAAGGAGGAGGCCATTAATTAAGAGTCTGAGCAAAGAACACATTCCTGCCTCCTCTCCATGCAGGCAAGGGACTGTCCTCTTTGTTCTTAGGAGTGGCAAGAGGCTCTGGTCTCTCTGGGTGCCTGGTAGGGAGAAGGGAATGTGTGGTAAGTCCAGTTATAGTTAGTAGATTAAGGCTGCAAATACACAGTGTGACTGTCAGCCCTGATCAACTCTCGGGAACATGGGCAGGGGATGTGTGGGGTGGTGTGTGAGGGGTGGTGTGTGTGGGGTGGTGTGTGAGGGGCGGTGTGTGGAGCAGTGGTCAGGGCAAGAGGGGAAAGGAGACAAAAGCATATGAAATCAACGTGTCCATCCAAGAGGTCCAGCACTCAGCTAGCAGAAGTTCCAGAAATAGAGAGGAGAACATGGAATTGTCAAAGAAACAATGCAAGAAAACTTGCCAGAATCAAAGAACAGGGGTTCCCAGTGGTAAGGTCACTGAGTATCCAACTCAAGGAAAAGAACAGACATACCCAAGGTCACCTCTGTGACACTTAAGCAGCAGGTCAAGAGTTCTTCTGTAGTCTGCCGGGGGGGGGGGAATGGAATGGGGCTGGATGGGGTAAAAGAGTCACTTACTCATGTGCAAATTTTAATGGAGCATGAAAACCTCTAAAACAATAAAAAGATCTAAAGATAATAAAATAGAATGAGCAACTATGAATAAAGTAGAAAATTTACCCAAAGATAAGATTTATCAGGGCTGGGACTGGGCAGGTGGGCCGAGTGGTTAGACCCTGCCTTTATTTAGAGTGAAGATTTGGGGCTCAGGAAGTCGCTCAGTAAAGCACTTGCACAGCAAGTACAAGGACCCGACTGGCTCTGAGCACCTCCTAAAAAGCTGGGTGTAGTGACCGATGCTTGTAATCCCAGCACCTGGGAGGTGGCAAGGCTTTGTGTCTTGATGGCCAGTCCCTCGGGCTAGCTGATGAGCAGCAGACCTCCAAGGCAGTGGCTGGCATTCTCCTATGAAGCCTTGAGAATGACATCTGAAGTTGTCCTCTGGTTTCCCTTACACACACACACACACACACTCTCACTCTCATGTGCACCTGCCCACATCCAAACAGGCATGTGCAAGCACGCACAGTTATAAAAGGGCTCGAGAGACAGATTGGTGGGTAAGAGCATTTGCTGAGCAGGTACAAGGACAATTCCAGGACTGTGACTGGTGGACACAGGGAGAGCATAGGGACTTGCTGGCTGCCAGCCTAGCTCTAGGTTCTGTGAGAGACCCTGTCTCAAAGCAATAAAGTGGAGAGCAATAGACCCGATATCTTCTGCGGACTCCTCATATGTACTGGAGCCCTACACTCGTACATATAGCACACACACACACACACACACACACACACACACACATATATATATATATATATATATACCATACTTATACACACATACATTCACACACGTGATATATAATATATATCCACATATATAATAATATATAATATGTGATATATAATATATCCACACATACACACACATTTAAATAGATACACATGCAGACAGGGAGATAAGAGATTCCCTAAATAATGGCTCAGGGAGACCAAGGGGACAGTAGGGCCTTTGCCCAGGGCAGCAGGAAGCCAGAGGATCTAAGGGCCAGGGAATTTGTCCCTAAGAATATAAATGGGCTTGGCAAATTATGGGACATTTGGTCACATGGAAAATTATAGTGAGTGCTTGACAGGATGTTGTTGATTGCCTAAATAAAATAAAATAAAATAAACAACCCCAAGCTGATGGACAGCAGTAATAACTGACAAGGATAGCAAAAAAGGACTTGGCCTGCAAACAACCGTATTTTAGGCTGTGATAAGAGTGAAAGATACAGTAAGCGTTTAGAAAATCTAGGGGTGGGTGGGAGTGAGGGTGGGGGTGGGGGAACGGGCTGGAGAGATGGCTCAGGGGCTCAGAGGTCCTGAGTTCAATTCCCAGCAACCGCATGGGGGCTCACACCCGCCTGTAATGAGATCTGGTGCTCTCTTCTGGCCTGCAGGTGTACATGCAGGCAGAACGCTGTAAACGTAATAAATAAAATCTTTTAAAAGAGAGGCAGTCATCTGGGGGAGCCTGCCGGGAGAGGAGGTATGTGTTGGGGAGGAGGCCCATCTCAGGGCTAAGAGGAAGACATGGGAGGGCTTTCAGAGCACAGGCGTCTGTCTTTCAGAGTGGGATGAACCTGCTGAAGCATAAGATGAAGGAAGCCGGGCAGGTGGCGCCTGCCTGCCTGCTATTTCCAGCCCTCGAGCCCACTGCCTCCCTGGAGTCAATCAGCTGCAACTAGGAAATGCTTGAGAGAGAAGAATGTAAGCATTGAACATGGGCAGGCTTAAAAAAACCTTATTATCCTTTAAAAAATACAATATAGGGATTATTTGCATGGCATTTACATTGTATTACATATAATAAGTAATTCTGAGATGATTTCAAGCAGGAGAGGTGGAAGGTTATATGCAAATATGACACTGTGTCTTTGAAGGTCGTGGGCTCCTCAGATTTGGAACTTGCAGGGACCTCGGAGCTCATGGCAGGGAACCGAGGATGGTATCCCGGCTATCCAAATAGATTTCAGGTAATACTTGGGTAAAAACCAAACTCATTTCTGGAAAGTAGATTGGGGGCCAGCAAGATGGCTTAGTGGGTAAGGGCACTTGCCGCTAAGCCTGACTATGCAAGTTCAATTCCCAGGACGCACATGGGGAGAGGAGAGAACCGATTCCCACAGTTATCGACTGACTTTCACATGTGCACTGTGGTACACATGCCCACACAAGCAAACAGATCAATGGGGTCAGGGGAGGGTGGGGTGTAGTTAGAGCTCATGTTCTGTCCTCTGTGAATGGGAGTCTTCCCGGGAACCCAAACCATCTGTGAGCTACAAAGAAGCCATGTCCCCAACAGGAACACAGAGCAAACCCTCTGTCAGTCACTGAAGCCATGTCCCCGACAAGGACACAGAGACATGCATCTCAAATAACTGTGCAATGAGCAAATACAGTTGGTTAAATTTAAAAGTATTAAAAAAAAAGCAAGAACTTAGCTGGCTATGGTGGTGAATGCCTGCAATTCCAGCACGTGGGAAATGGAGGCAGGAAGATTAAGAGTTCAAGGTTAGCCTTAGCAAGTGAGTTTGAGGCTAGCCTATGCTACATGAGATCCTTTCTATAAAAAAAAAAAAAGATAGAACACTCTTAAATTGTCCAAACAGGTAAAAGCAGGACAACACAATGAGATACTTGTCCTTTATAGACTGTGACAGGCAGTAATGACGTTTTTGAGTTGAAGGTTGGTGGTCTTGTTTTCGGTCACAGGCTGTGGAGACAGGGTAGAAGTTAGAGGTGGGCTCAGCTGTCTGTGCAGTGAGAAAAGTAAACACAAAAACTACTGCCCGCCCATGTTGACCTCGGGACCGTAAGTGGGCAGCCACAGGCGTGGCATTCTGCAGGTACTGTGAAACACGGGACATTCCAGTAGACTGTAGGATACTCAGAAACAGCTGCTCTCTTCTGCTCCATGCCACCTTCTGACTTCCTGTCCTTTGCTTCCCGTCCAGGGACCTTCGGGGAAGCCAGGGCCTCTTCCTGACATGGCTCTGCACACTTGTCTGTGTGTGGGCCTGGGATCTGCATCTGCCCATTTTCCTCTTCTATTGAAACTGGCCCCCCACCCCCATAATAGATCCTGATTACAGGCTCCTCCCAATTCCTCCCCACCACCTTTCCCATCTAGACCCACTCCCTTTCTGTCTCTCAGTAGAAAACAAAAGGGCTTGTATGGGATAATAATAATAAAACAAAAGAAAACATAATAAAACAAAACTAACACATCGAAAAACACACGGAAGAAGACAAGCCCAAAGGAAAGGTTCAAGAAGCAGATAAAGACGCAGAGACCCACTTATTTGCACACTGAGGAATCGCATAAAAACACTAAGCTGGGAATGATTTTGTGTACGCAAAGGACACTCTCCCTGCCTCCTCTTCTGCAGGGTTCACTGAGCTCTGAGGGGAGGGGTTTGACAGACATCCCATTTAGGGCTGAATATTTCAGGGTTTCTCACTCTCTGTACTATGTCTGCCTGTGCGTCTCTGATGGTGGCCGAATGAGGAACTGATCCAGGAGCATAGCCGAATACCATTAGGAGTAATTTTATTGCTACTTTTCTTTGGTTTTGTTTTGAGACAGGGTTTTCAGCCCTGGCTGTTCTGAAACTCACTTTGTAGATCAGGCTGGCCTCGATCTTACAGAGATCCACCTGCTCCTGCATACCAAATGCTGGGATTAAAGGTCAGCACCATCACTGCTTAGCTGCTTCTCCCCCTCCTCCCCCCTTCCTCTCCTCCCCCTCCCCTCTCCCTCCTTCTTCTCCTTCTCTTTCTTCTTCTCTCCTCCTCCCTCCCCTCCTTCCCCCTCCTCCCCCTTCTCCTCCCCCTCCTTCCCCCCTCTTCCCCCCCTCCTCCTTCTCCTTCTCCTCCTTCTCCTCCAGTAGTGCTTAGTTTTACCCTAGGACCCTTAGTCTCAGGTTCTTGATCATCCAAATATGGGTTCCTTGTTGTAGAGTGGGGCCTTAAATCTAATCAGACATCAGGTGGCTACTCCTATAAGCTTGGTGTCACATTGCCCTGGTGTATCTTGAAAGCACCCTTGTAGAGCAGAGGTTTTGTGGCTGAGTTGGTGTTTACATTTTGGTAGCATGCGGAGTGAGCACCTTCCTGTAACAAAGCTGCCAGCATGTAGGGGTGAAGGTTCTTTGTGGGTGCCAGCTTGAATTCTCCATGTTTAGTGAGTAGTGAAGGTGTTGTCTTCCACAGTGGGGCCTTGCTGTCAGTTTGTGGAGAGCAACCTGTAGTCTTGACAACAGCCTGGGTTGTTTGGAGGTTCTCATGGGAGCCCTTGGATGTAACCCTCCCAGTACTGGAAGCTTCATTAGGTGACAGAAGATGGCTAGAGGGGGTGTTTCCCGTTATATGTAAGCTTTCTGTTGTTTCTGTTGTTATTCACATCTCCCTAATAGAGGAAAACATTTTACAAACCTTCTGCTGCATTAGGTTTTAATGCCACCCCTCAAATGGTCCCTAATTTTAGCTGCCTCCTTATATGGCCTTCTGAATCCCCACTTCTCACTCGATCTTCTCACTCCAGTCCCTCCAACCATCCACCCATAGCTCTCTAGTCTACTTCCCCTTCCCAGGGAGACCTACCTACTCTCCTACCCCACCGTGCCCTCTACCCAGCCTCTGTGGTTTTCTGTTTAGATCCGTGCCTCAGTTTGAAATTGGGTTGTTTATTTTCTTGATATCTAGCCTTTTGAGTTCCTTATGTACTTTGGACACTCACCCTCTAATGGCTTTGTAGTTGGGAGACATCTTTTCCTATTCTTTAGGTTGTTGTTTGTCCTAACGATGGCGTCCCTTTCTCTTCTATCAGGTTCAGCGTACCTGGTAATGTAGAGGTCTTTGATCCAGTTGGAGCTGACTTTTGAGGGTGGTAAGTATGGGTCTATTTGGATTCCTCTACATGCAGCCACCCAGTCTGACCAGGCCCACTTGTAAAAATTGCTATCTTTTCTCCAGTGTTTATTTCTGACTTCTTTATTTAAAAAAAAAATCAGGTTCCCCTAGGTGTATGAATTTATACCTGTTTTTTCAACTTGATTTTGTTGACCGTTATGTCTGATTTTGCACCAATACCATGCTGTTTTTATTACTTTAGTTCTGCAGTGCAGTTTTGAGGTTGGGACTGGTGACCTCCAGCAATTCTTTTATCATTCAGGATTGTTTTAGCTGTCCTGTTTTTGGTTTTTTTTTAAATTTTTTTCATTGTATGTGTGTGTATTTCCATATGAAGATATAAACTGTCCTTTCAAGACCTGGAAAGAATTGTGTTGTAATTTGGATGGGGATTGCATTGGGTCTGTGAATGGCCTTTAGTAGACTGTCCATTTTTACTGTTAGTCCTATCACTCTCTGAGCATGGGAGGTCTTTCCATCTTCTGATATCTTCTTCAATTTCTTTAATTAATGTCTTAAATATTTTATCATACAGATCTTTCACTTGCTTGGCTGAAGTTACCCCAAGATATTTGAGGCCATTGTGAAAGGTGCTATTCTCTGATCTCTTTCTCAGTCCATCTACCATTTGTATATGGGAGGGCTAGTGATTTTTGTGGTGCAATTTTGTATCCTGCTACTTTGCTGAAGGTGTTTATCTCCTGTAGGAGTTTTCTGGTAGAATTTTTAGGGTTTCTTACATACACTATTATATCATCTGCAAATAAGGATAATTTGACTTCTTTTCCTTTGTATCTCTTTGATCTCCTTCAGTTGTCTTATGAAGACTTCAAGTACTATATTGAATGGGTATGGAGAGAGTAGACAACCTTGTCTTGTTCCTGGTTTTAGTTTTGAGTTTTGTCTGCTTTGAGTTTTGCCACACCTAAGTTGACGTGGGCTACAGGCTTGCTGTAAATGGCCTTTATTATGTAGAGTTATGTATGTGCCTTGTGTCCCTAGTCTCTTAAGGACTTTTACCATGAGGGGTGTTGAATCTTGTCAAAGGCCTTTTGTGCATCTAATGAGTTGGTCTTGTAGTTTTTGTCTTTCAGTTTGTTTTCATGGTGGATTATACTTACTGATTTATGTATGTTGAACCATCCTTGAGTCTCTGGAATGAAGCCTACTTGATCATGGTGCATAATCTTTTTGATGTATTCTTGAATTCAGTTTGCAAGTATCTTATTGGGAATTTTTGCATCCATGTTCATAAGGGAAATTGGTCTGCAATTATTTCTTTGTTGGGTCTTTGTGTGATTTGTTTCTCAGGATAACTGTGGCTTTGCAAAACAAGTTAGGCAATGCTCTGTTTTTATTCTGTGCAATAATTTAAGGAGTATTGGCATTAATTCTTTGAAAGTCTGGTAGAATTCTGTGTTTAAGCCATCTGGCCTTGGGCTTGTTTTGGTTGAGACTTTTAATGATCACTTCTATTTCATTAGGGTTATAGGCCTCTTTAAATTGCTTATTTGCTCTTGATTTAACTTTGGGAAGCCATATTCATTGAGAAAATAATCAGTTTCTTTTAGATTTTCCAATTTAGTAGAGTGTGGGTTTTTGAAGTATGTCTTTATGATTCTCTGGCTTCCTAATTTTGTTAATTTGAATATTTTCTTTCTGCCTTTTAGTTCATCTGGACAAGGTTTTACAATCTTATTTTCTCAAAGAACCAAGTCTTCATTTTGTTGTCTCTTTGTATCGTTCTTCTTGTTTATATTTTATTGATTTCAACCTTGCGTTCAGTTCTTTCTTGCCACCTGCTCCTTTTAGGTGTAATTTCTTCTTTTTGTTTTAGAGATTTCAGGTGTGCTGATAGGCACTAGCATAAAATATCTTCAATTTTTAAATGTAGGCACTTAACACTATGAATTTGCCCCTTAGAAACACCATCACTGGGTCCCATAAGTTTGGGTCTGTTATGCATTCATTTTCATTTGATTCTAAAAAGTCTTTCTTTCTTGATTATTTTTGTTCAGTAGGGGTCATCTTCCTTGAGTTTGTAAACTTTCTGTTGTTTCTGTTGTTATCCAGTGTTAACCCATGGTGGTCAGAATATAGGGTATTATTTCAATTTCCATGAATCTATTGAGACTTGCTTTTTGTCCAAGTAGGTAGTCAGTTTTGGAGAAAGTTCCATGAAGGGCTGGGAGGAAGGTGTAATCATTTATGTTTGGATGAAATGTTCTGTAAATGTGTTAGGTCCATTTGGTTTATACTACCACTTAGTTTTAGCATTTCTCTGTTTAGTGTTTGCCTGGATAACCTGACTATGGGTGAGAGTGGGATATTAAAGTCTCTCACTATCACTGTGTGAGGGTCAGTATGTGACTTAGGCTGTAGTAGTGTTTCTTTTAGAAACTTGGGTGTCCTTGTGTTTGGTGTATTGATGTTAAGGATTGCAATGCTCTATTGGTGTTTTTTTTTTTTTTGCCTTTGATGACTATGAAGTGTCCTTTCTTATCTCTTCTGATTAGTTTTAGTTTAAGATCTATTTTGTTGGCTATTAAAATGTCTACCAGCTTGCTTCTTAGGTCTATTCGCTTGGCATATCTTTCGCTGTCTTTTTAGTCTCAGGTAGTGTCTATCCTTGTTGTTGAGGTGTGGTTTTTGGATGCAGCGGAAAGGTGGATCCTGTTTTCACAGTCATTGTTAGTGTGTGTCTTTCTATTGGGGGAACTGAGACCACTGATATTGAGATATATCAATGAACAGTATTTATTGATTTCTGTTATTTTGGTGTATATGTGTGTGTGTGTGTGTTGTAGATAGATATTACTTAAGTTTGGTATTACCATGGAATACCTGATTTTTTCCACTCACTGTGATTGAAAATTTTGCTGGGTATCTTAGTCTGGGCTGGCATCTGTGGTCCTTTGGGGTCTGCAGCATATCTGTCCAGGCCCTTCTGGCTTTTAGAATTTCCATCGAGAAGTTAGGTTTTTTTATATATAGATCTGCCTTTGTATGTTACTTGGTATTTTTCCCTTGTAGCTTTTAATTTTCTATTTTCTTTTTTTGTTTTGTATATTTGGTGTTTTGATTATTATGTGCCAAGGGGACTTTCTTTTCTGGTCAAGTCAATTTGGTATTCTGCATGCTTCATGTACCTTAATAGGGACCTCCTTCTTTAGGATAGGAAAATTTTCTTCTATGCTTTTGTTGAAAATATTCTGTGCCTTTGACCTGGGTTTCTTCTCTTTCCTCTATTCCTGTTATTTTTAGATTTGGTCTTTTCATAGTGCCCCATATTTCCTGGATGCTTTGTGCTAGGGTTTTTTTTTAGATTTAACGTTTTCTTTGACCAAGGTATCCATTTCTTCCATCATATCTTCAATGCCTGAGATTCTCTTGTCCATCTTTTGTATTCTATTTGTGAGGCTTGCCTCTGAAGTTCCTGAATTTTTTATTTCCAGGTTTCCCTCAGTTTAGGTTTTCTTTATTGATTCTATTTCTACTTTCAGGTCTTGAACAGTTTTATTCATTTTCTTCCAGGGTTTGTGTTTTCATAGATTTCTTTAAGGGATTTATTCATTTCCTCCCTAAGGACCTCTATCATATCCCAAAGGCTACTTTTCAGGCCTGTCTTGTGCTTTAGCCATACTGGAATACCCGGGACCTACTGTGGTAAGGTTGCTGGGCTGTAAGGGAGACACATCGCCTTGGCTGTTTTTGATTGTCTTTTTTGCTGGCGTCCAGGCTAATCTAGGTTGAGAAGTTTGTAATTCTAAGTTCTGGCGTCTGGTCTTATGTTTTATTTTTCTTAGGTGGGTGTCTTGTTTCTTGGAATCTGGTGCCCTTTCTGGCTCTGAGAATAGTCTCGTGTCTATGTTACTGCCTGGTAGGGAATTCTTATGGGATCCTGCTAGGTGTGGCCATTGGGGGTTCCAGGTAACATGAGTTTCTAGGTATTGGGAGCTGACACTTAAGAATGGAGATGGGCTAGGAGGGGTGGTGCTGAGGGCATCTGCAGGATGGAGGCAAGCAGGGTGTTCTACCAGGATCTGCGTTGTCCCCAGGGCTGTGATGAGTCTAGGGGATTGGGTTTTGAGGAGAGAAGGAAGAGGTGAAGTTCTGCAGTTTGGTTCCCTGCTTTCCTGTCTGGAGTGTCCCTATTCTTCTCATGGGATGCCTGCTAGAGTTGGTGTTGGAGAGCAGGGTGTCACTCCTTCTCTGTCACAGAGCTGGGGGAAGAGACTTGGAGGGGAAGCAAGAGAGGTGGTGATTTCCAATTAGCCTACCTGCTTCCCGGGTAGCTGCTTGGTTCCCAGGGATGCTGCACATTTTCAAGGCCCCTGTGAGCAGCTGTATCGGTGCCGGGAAGGGTTTAGTGGCCTTGCTTGGTTTCCACACACATGTTATTTAGGTGGGAACAGATTGAACTTGAGGGTTTCAGGATTTTCACACGACCTTTAAATACTCCAGATTTGCAGTTTCCGTCTTTCTTTAATTCAAAACTGGATGGTCTTGGAAAGAAAACATTGAATTGGATGCTATTACCCTGCAAATCTGCCTCTTCCCTCCCTCTGCCCTGGCCCTCCCTGCCTCCCCAGCCATCATTTCACCCACTCACTACCCAGCAGGCAGGCTTCATCTGGCCTCCATCCACACTTCTCTGTGGGAACTGCTTGCTTAGAATTCACCAGCCCCCCAGAGGCCTCAACTGGGGGCCTCGTGCTGTTTCCTTCTTCAAGCCCAATTTAAATCTCCTTGAATGTCCCCCTACCTTGGCTTTGGGTCACAAAGGAGCCCTACTTTATTGATACTATAAAACGAAACAAACCAAATTGCTGGCTGCGGAGATGGCTGAGTGGGTGAAGTGCTTACCATGCATGTTAGCTTACAGGCAATTCTACTAGGTGCTTCCCAGGGACCTAGCAAGGGCTTTCTTCATCAACTGTGGCCATCACCAGGTGTGGGCTGCCTAGCGCTCTCTCTCTCTCTCTCTCTCTCTCTCTCTCTCTCTCTCTCTCCCTCTCTCTCTCTCTCTTCCCCCCTCTCTTTGTTTCCCTCCCAGTCCCTCTCCCCCTTCTCTGTGCCCCAGCCTCTTCTCTGCCCTCATGGCTCTGCTCCCTATCTGTCTGTCTTGTCTACTCCTCTACTTCTGCCCTTTCTCCAGGTCCTCACTCCTCTCCCTTCCCCCAGTAAACCTTCTTACACCAAACTGTTCATGGCCTAATTACCCAGTGGCATATTTTGGTATTGGCCCACCGGGTACCCCCTCAACACATGATATTTCATAACAGTGCAATCATGAGGACGTGAGTTGATTCTCCAGATCGTACAGAAAAATCCTGTCCTGGTGGTAATGCACTTTGTGACCCTAGTACTGAAGAGGCAGAGACAGAACGATCCTGGGGCTCATTGAACAACCAGCCTAGACTAATCAGGTAGGCAGGACTCAGAGAGAGAGACCCTGTCTCAAAGAATAAGGTAGACAGCTCCTGAGGAACAAATGAATGTGCACATGCATTCTCTCAGGCACACAGATACACACATGCACACATACAGAGACACACATGCATACACGTACATGTGTACACAAAACAAAACAAATTCCTTCACTATCTTCACTGTTTATTCTGATTTTTTTAGCTTATTACTTTTGTTTTGAAAGAAATTTACTTTTATTGATTGATTGATTGATTGATTGTGTATGTATGGGAACCAGAATCCAGGAGGGGGTGAGGGAGGCAAAGTCACCAACCTGGAAAACTGACTCTGGAGACCAGCATTGAGTACAGAGTTCTGGGGTAGCCAAACATCCCATTGTCACTATGGGGAGTTCCAGGTTGCCAGTCCCCAAATGGACTTCCGTGCAGATGGGGGAAGTAGTCATCTCTCTGTTCGAGGCCCAATCTGAGGCTCACTAGTTTGCTAGGATCCTCTACCTTGTGTCACTTGGTATTCCAGCAGACATGGACACTCATACTACAGGGTGGTGTGGAAGACTTCCTCAGTGCCCTCCAGGCCCCACCCAGGGGCTGCAGCACCCACATGTATGTAGCTTAAGTATGGGCACACAAATGACACGGAGTGCTTGAAGTCAGGACAACTTGCAAGAGTCAGCTCTCTCTCGGTTTTGTGTAGCCCTGGCTGTTCTAGAGCTCACTGTCTACCGGGCTGACCTCAAACTCAGAGCCCCGCCTGCCACTGCCCCTTGGGTGCTGGGATTAAAGGTGTGCACCACTACAGCTTCAGGTCTCACGTTCTGTGACGAGTCCTGGGAACCAAATTCAGGTCCCTGGACTTGGCGTCTAGTGCCCTCATCTACCTCTGATCCCTGGTGGTCCTTCCTTTGATCTCAAAGGACTTTCTGTGGCCCTGTAAGACCACCCGTGTGGACTGTTCCCTTGCTGAATTCCCATCTCTAAATCCATCTCCCTTAAATTCCCCTCCAAGGGGAAACTCCATGTCCCCTGGAATTATCTTAAACCTCTAGGGGATGGTTTCCCTGAGATGTTTTGACTTCACCTCACCTCTAAGATAACCATCTGTCCCGTCTTATGGCTCTGTCAGGGCAACTGAAGCTCGGGCATTCCCTGTTCCCTCCTCCGTTACCATCTCCCCACTAAAGTTCAGCTTCACTAGAACCACCCCACGCCCACTGATCTCATCAGTGGCCTCTGTCCCCAGGCATGTGGCCACTCCCTTGTTGTTCTTGGAATGTCTGGGAGGGCACATTGTCACTATCACATTTTTTTTTTTCCAAAAAAAGAGAGTCTTGGTATTAACTAGAGCCTGCTGCAGCAGCACACGTCTGTGATCCCAGCACTTGGGAGCGAAGTAGAATAAGGTAGGAAGGACCAATTACTGCTCTTCATTTGGTTTATTGATTCACTTAGGGCACTGCTTGTACTGCTCACGTCCAAGCATGGCGTCACTGGCCACCTGGAACAGAATAACCTGGAGGAACGGCCGAAACAATGGGTTGAGGCCCTTAACCTGACCACAAAAAGCTTACTCCAGAGAGATTCCTGCAACAGGAGGTGGAGAGGCAGGAGGATCACAAGTTCAAGGTTAGATTTAGTTACATAGGAAGCTTGAGGTCAGCTTGGGTTACACCAGAACTGGTCTTACAAAAACAAGACAAAACCAAAAATAACAACGAAGAGACTTCATGTTAACCAGTTAGATTCTCCTGAGAACCCAAAATGGCACAGGATATTGTCCTCCAAAGCAATGTTGTGGATAGTCTCATCACTGACCTCTGGAGGACATATCCATCTGTCTCCTTGAGTTTCCAGACCTCCCCTCAGAGTGCTGGATCCACCCTTCAGGGAGAGGTATGGTGGGGAGAGCCTGGAGTTAGAGTTAGAGAGTCCAGGTTAGAGTAGGTCTAAGACAGAGGCCGTTTCATGCCTCCCTGATGTCTCATGTGAACTCGGCCACACTGCCTTGCTCAATCTCACCATGAACACTCTCACAGGGGCAGGGAGGAACGCACGTGGCATCACCAGCACCCGTCTCCTCTCCCCCTGTCCTCTACTGTGGCTATCTCTGTCCTCATGGTCTGTCTGTTCTCCAAGGTGGGGGGTGTCTTAGCTATTTTTGAGCCATGGGTATTCCATGGTCTGATGAAGCTTCTAAACACTCTCCTTCAAACAAACAGACAAACAAAAAGCAGAAAAGATTTTAAAACAATAACAAAATATTTAGGATTGTGGAGGAAGGCAGTTGGAAGCCTTTATTAAAATATTAGAAAACTACATTTATAGTATTGGATATTCATTTATATCACCACAGTCAAAAATCCACCTTAAGTTCAAAGCACTGATAATCCTAGATGGTATTTCGAGACATCTGCAATGTTACCTGTAATAGAAGAATGTATGCTGTATTTTTATTCTGTAGTTTGAAGCTGGCATTTATCATGGTGTTATTGTCTGAAACACTGAAACTGGATGAGCCCTATAGGCCCGAGGCCTCACTCAGCTGGTGATGCCATTGCGGGAGGCTCTGGGAACTTTAGTTGGAGGAAGTGGGTCGCTGGGGGGCCTGCCATATTCCCAGGGAAACCGAGGTTCCCTTTATGAAATCGTAGTCTCACTGACAAAAGAATTTACAACAGACCTGTAAGGAAGGTCAAGGACAATTTTATTAGAGAAATAAAGCAAGTTATTGAGAGAAAAACAGCAGGGCAGGAAATATTTTTGTACTTTGGGCCTCTAGGAGAAGGGAGGTGAAGAAGAGGGAGACAGCAGTGCTGCTTGGGTTAGGCCATGGGTGGGGTTTGGGATCAGCAATATCAGGCAAGCCTACTTTGATTAGCATCCAGAAGAAAAGGAGAAAAGGTAACATGGAAAAGCCGGTGGGCTCTGTAGTGCCACGGGACAGAATCGATGAGAGCCTCTCCCAGGATGGGAGTTTTGGAGAGTAAGTGTCATCTCCTTAGCATGGCTTCCAGTGAACCAACGTTCCTGGGTTTGGGGTTGGGTGGATGTGGGGGGCAAAGATGCCTGATCACATGACTGACAGGCACAGTTGCATTAACTTCTTAAAGGAGGAGACCCAGGGATAGAACTTATACTCTATTCTTTTAGACAGGGGAAAGCACCTTTATCTTAATGGGCCCCAACAAAACCTGAACACCTCCACCTTTTTTTTCTTCTTTTTTTTGGAGCTGGGGATCCCAAACCTAAGGCCTTGCGCTTGCTAGGCAAGCGCTCTACCACTGAGCTAAATCCCCAACCCCCACCTCCACCTTTAAAACAGTCTTTAAGTGGCAGTTGTGTGTTTGTGCTGTGCACAGATGTGCCATGGGACAAATGAGTTAGAGAACAACTTTCAGGAGTGGTCTCTCCCCTTTCATATGTGAGACCCAGGGATTGAACTCAGATCTTCAGGATTGGCAGCGGGTGCCTTTACCCACTGAGCCATTGCTGCAGTTCACCTCCACCTTAAACAAGGTAATATAAATCCTAAGGAGGTGGGGAGCTGATGTTTACCTTCTCAGGGTTATCTAGGAAACAGGAGGTGGGGTCTGAAAGAACCTATATCAGTACAAGACACCCCGAGAGCAAGTTCTTAGCACAAAGGAGATTTATTTCTGCCAGAGGGACAGAGGGCAGGGGTAGGAGTCAAAGACAGGAGACAGAGGACAAGGGAGAAGGAGAAGGGAATAGAGATGGGGAAGGGATGTTTGCCCCAACGGACAAAGGGCTGGATAGAGGAGAGACAGACTGCTCATAGCACAATAGCATTTTATAAAGGAACAGGGGGAACCTGTGTTAGGATGAGGTTTAATTGGGCATGTTAATTAGAGTAGTCAAAAGAAGGATTTTGATTGCTGGACTTCAGTACTGATAGCTGGACCTTGGTAGTCAGCCTCAGAGGGAATGGACCTGGGTGGCTAGCCTTAGGGATTTAATCTAACGGTTTTTAGAATGGCAGAGGGAATGGGGTGGGAGTTGGGGGGAAAGCCTGCCTGAGCCATGCCTGCCATACTTGGGCTCTAGAATTCCAACAGGAAGACACGTCAATCTGTGTTTTTCTTCTACACTCTGTAGACACCTGTTGACTGTGTTTCTAGGGTGTGAATCACTTGGGGTTGGGGATGTGGCTCAGTGGGTCTAGAACTTCCTATGTAAGCAACAGGATTTTAGTTTGGTCCCCAACATTCATGGAAAAGCTGCTGTGGTTGCATGTGCCCGTCATTTAGTGCTGGGGAGGTGAGGATGGGGGAATCCTCGGGCTATCGGGCTACCTAGTTTAGTGGTGAGCTCCCGTTTTAGTGAGAAACCCTGTCTCAAAGGAATAAGTTACAGTCTATAGAAAACGACACCTGACAGTTTACCTCCAACACACACACACACACACACACAACTAACTCTACACGTGTACTCCCACATATGCTCACCCAGGTATACACACATGAACACACATGCACATGATCACACAAACAAACACGTATTCATGCACACATTCAATGCATGTCCTTATATTAGTTATTAATATGTGAAAAACCAAACTCCTAAACCAGTAACTTTGAAGAACCATCTGCTATTTCTTATGGGTCTATGGATGGTCCTTCTGATCTGGGTCAGATCCAGGTTCTTGTGGTCCCTGGCAGATTGGCCAGTGTCTGGCTGATCTAGGTCAGCCTTGGCTAGGACAATGTGTCTCTCCAGTGTATGGTTTTCAAACTGTGTTTGCCTCAAGTTGATTGCTGTCTTACCAGCCAAAGTAAGTCACTGTGTCCGGCCCAAAGCCAGTGTTGGAGGACACTACCCAAGGGCAAGGACATAGTGAAGCAAAAAAAAAAAAAAAAAAAAAAAAAAAAAAAAAGTGGCCACTAATGTAACCAATCTGTCATCTTCGTAATTAAAGGATCAGCTTCAAATCCTTGGTGAAGTAAGACAGACCTAAATCAATAGATAAATACATAAATAACGTTTGAGTGTGAGGTAGCCATTTATAAATTCATCTAGTGGTGGGGCCTCTCATGTGGCTACAGCTAAAGCATTTGAAAAATGCTGTCTGTAGAGGCTGGCTGGTTACTCTCCCATTACTTTTTCTTTAGCTGGACTGCAAGCCCATTGGGCTGTCCTTTCCCGTTTGATGCACCATCAGTTCAGCTTCCCACACCATTTTTCACAGAGATGTTTTTCCTTCCCCCTGAGGACAGAGGAAGCAGCCTAAAACACGCTTTCACTGGTACTTGACTGAGTTGCTAGATGCATCAGACATCCTGTCAGCAGCTCAGGGTCATAGCTCAGCTTCCCTGAACCAACCAACACTCTCCCCTTAGCTTCACACACGTCAGTTAGAGGTAGCGGGCGGCAGCATGGAGTGCAGAACACGGTCAGAGCCTGAGCTGCAAATGACGGCCGATGGTGGACAAGCCCTGGACACCATGGAATTTCCCCTGCCTGTAAAATGGAAGGATCCAGTCTTATCAGCTTGCGTGAGGATTAGACGTACCGTACCGTCATGCTTACATATTTTTCTTCCCTCTCTCTTCCCGTTCTACTAACCTTGAAAAATAATTTTTAAATTCTGTGTATAGGTGTGAATTTGGGCATGTGTGGGTGTGGGTAGAGTCCAGGAGAGGGCATCAAATCCCCGGGAGGTGCCTGACACAAATGCTGGAAACCAAACTCCAGTTCTGTGGAGAAGATAAGGCCCTAGCCTCTGGCCATCTCTCCAGCCCGCTCCTACCCCACCTGTGGGCAGGGCCTCGAGCATCCCAGACTGGCCTTGAACCTTATGCAGCTGATGACCTTGAACCCCAACCTCTCTACGTTTGCTTCTTGAGTTATGAGGTTGTAACCCCGTGGTATGAGGGTCTAACACCTGGCCTGTGAGATTCCGGGAACCAAACCCAAGGCTTCACACATGCTGTGTAGGCAGGCCCTCTACCAAGAGAGCCACATCCCTAACCTTCTTCTTAATTTATTTAAAAAGAATTTGGGGAGCAATAGGAAGGGGAAAGGCATGGAACAAGTGATCTGATCAGGAAAATGAAAGAAGAGAGCGAGACTCTCTAGGGAGGGGAAGGAGGTGAATTCAGAAGGAGGGAGGTAGGCAAAGCAAGAACAACAACTCTGAAAAAGCCCCAAGGAATACTACCAACTCTTCACCTAAAGGAAAACCTACAGCACACATACTTCCATGTATATATAGAGGCATATATACATGTCTATATACATATACATGTAGATCACATATACATCACATACACGTACATGTGCATATACATAGTTCTAATGAAATTTTCTCATTTTGGCTGACAGTGCTCTCTCCAGGGGCTACCTAATGAAAACCTCAGTACCAGCTATTCGAAGCATTCTTTTGAGTTGTTGGCCACGGCTGTCCAGGAGACACTCAAAACATACAGTGTCTCTAAATGCCCAGTACTATTTTCCACAGACTTAAAAAGTTTAATGCCTTTACCAGTAATAGGAATATGGTTCTCTGTCAGGTGCTCCTTTGAAAAGGACCTCCAAGCCCTGATGTCTAATGGCTCACAATTGCTAGCTCCAAGGGATTTGACATCCTCTTCTAGCTTCTATGGGACTTCAGACAACACATGGCATGCATGAATGTACTAATGCAAATCCACAGTATGAGATGGGTTTGGGAGACACTTGTTATGACACTGTTTTGAGAGTTTGAGGTCCCAGAAACTCATGCAAATGAGCACATATAATTCCATGTATATATCAGGGTAAATGGTATATATCCATGAAAATGAGGGTGGCCTTGGTGGGTGCTAAGCCTAGCTCTATCAGTGAGCTCTGGTTTGATCGAAAGACCTTGAAGGTATGAGAGTGATCAAGGCTGGTTCCTGACACCAGCCTTGAGCTTCTACATGTACATTACACATTTGCTCACTTATGTTCAAAAACATATACACTCTTATGAAGGCCACACACACACATGAAAAATGGGGGAAAATGTCTGTGAGGAGCTACATAACTTCTCTGACTCTGGTAAATGTGTCACAATATATGTGCATATATCAACACATTTCACTGTATTGCGTAGTTTGTCAATGGCACCTCAGTAAAGCTGGGAAGAAGGACCTGGGCATGAGGAGGGTCTTGCCTATGTTGGAGTCTCTCATACTTCTGGATATTAGTTCTTGTCTCTCATTGATGTTGTTCTTCCACGACTTATGGACGCTACTGGATGAAACCCTGCCTGTGGGGGTCGATTTCCCTTCCAGAAACTGCAATCTTTAGCCTTCCTGGAAGTCTCTGAACCTTCTAGAACTCCGTTTTAGGCTTGTGACTCTCAGTTGGCATCTGCTCTGTTTTAATGTGCTATCTTATATTTTAAGGTGTTTCTGTTTTTAATTCATAAACTTACCTGAATTCTCAGTTGGAAAATGGAGGGTCCTCTAACGAGTTGGAGCAGGACAAACAGGTTTTGCCTTTTTCCCTTTTCTCTTTGCTAAAAACCATTAGATTACACTCCCGAAGCCAGACCCCAAGGTCCTTTCCCTTATTCGGCCACTGACTCATTCCTGAGACAAAACCTAAATCCAACGATCCAAATTCATTATTGATAACAATGTCCAATCAGGATTTACCAACTCACCCTTGCACAAACTCCTGTTTCTTCTTAAAAACCCACTCTTGCAGAAACCAGCCCCTGCTGCTGCTTGCTGTCTGCCTTTTCTAGAGGCAGTTCCCACCCCCCAACAACTTACCCTTTGTGCTGAGAATTTGGTGTCTGGATGTGTCTTGTACCAACTTGGAGGGGCCCACCTCTCCCGTGTACTGCCAGCTTGATGACTTGAAGTTCAATTCATAGAATCTAGGTTTCTTGGGGGTTCTGTGGCCAGCCAGCATCTCCTAGTTGCTGAGCTCCAGGCTAGTGAGAGACTCTGTCTTTTTTTTTTTTTTTTTTTTTTTTAATTAAAAGTAGATGGGGTTGGAGAGATGGTTCTGTAGTTAAGAGTACTCGCTGCTCTTGCAAAGGACCCAGGTTTGGCTCCTATCTGCGCTCCAGTCCCAGAGCATCTGACATCCTCTTCTGGGCCTCCTGGTTCACATACATACATTCAGGCACTCTGGAGTATATATAAAAATATATCTTAACAAAAGAGGTGGATAGTAACTGAAGAATGGCACCTAAGGTTACTCTCTTTCACATGCATGTATATATACATTTGTATATGCATGCATGTGCAAACGCACACACTCAATGCATGCATGCTCAATACCACCCTTATCTGAATTTACACAGAACATGTGGCTTGAATGCTTGACTTTTGGCTTATGTATGTTTATATTTTTAGTAACCTTGTATCCTAAAAATGATAGTTCAAATCCACTCAATGAGACTGAAATCCCCTTGGGTGCTTTTGAGCAAAGCTCTATCTGTCCATTTTTCTCCTAAGGTTCAAGCGTTGACTGTCTTCCCCCTGTTCCCAGAGGTGCTCCCACTGCCTGGGGTGGCAATAGAAGAGATATTAAGATGGCAGGAGTGGTTCTTTCCAGATGTTGAGCTTCAGGCTCAAGGTGCTCTTTTAACTGGGGCAGCAGGCTTTCTGGAAATAGCCAAGACTTGTGTACCTCGACACTCCCTGATCCATCGCCTACATTTGCGGCTGACTCATTCCCTCCCTTGTAGGTTCTTTCACAGTGACTTTAATTACATCATGGGCTCATTGTTTTCTGCCTTGATTTATTCTCTTTCTGTGATTCTTGTTTCCAGCGACATTGAGCTGGCTCACCTCTGAGGGCTTGTGTGAAATGTTCATGACTCTGGAACTAGGATCCAAGATCATACTGTGTTCCTTCAGCTAGTGTGTGCAGATACCCCGGGTGCTTGTGAAATAAGTATGAAGAAAGAACATTCATGACTTTGCTTATCATCTCAGCTACCTTATGAAGTAGATAGGGCCATGCACAAAAGAACGCAGGAGCAGAGCTTCTGAGAGAGGCCTGGAATTGCCTAGGTCGAGGAGATGCATGCACCTGGCCCTGTCACCACACCTCACCCTGGCTTTCAACATCCCCTGGCTTTGGCTTTGGCCTTGGCAATATAGCTTTCTCTGGTCAAAGGATTAATGACAAAGGTATGTAAGCAGGAGCTCAAATGACAATGTAATGTTTGCTTTCTCTTGAGCGCCCTGGCTGTTGTTATGAGTACACACTTGGGCTGGGTTGATGAAGGATGACAACCATGTGGCACATCTCCAGTGACAGACACAGGGGATCTGGGGCCCAGATAAAAATCAAGGACTATCCACAGTAGCTGATACCTTTCACATCAGCTCAAGGTGAAATCCAAGGCCAGCCTGGCCTCCAGCTCATCATGCATTAACATGCCGTTTCCCTGAATTCCCTGTTGCAGCCTCCTGAGCAGGCCAGGCCTTGAAAAATTCATGTTGCTTCCATTTAAGGGCTTGGAAAAACCAGGCAAATCCAAGACTTTCCCTCTGAGTGTGTGGTTCAGCTGCATGATGGGCATTGAACTGGAAGAGGGCATTTGCTTTAGCCCTAGGCATGGGCTCTCTCTGATCAAGGTTTTCCCAGCACTGCTAGGTGCAGTGGATGACCCCCGCCCCCATCATGGGTGCATGCTATTTTGAAGGATCAATCAGAATGAGTATTTCTCTGGAGGATTAGCCTGCTACTTGGCCTTGAGGACTTCCCATAGGGAACTCCTTTCTCGTCCTTTGAGGCCATTGTCTCCCTGAAAAATGTGGTCAGGTAAGTTCTTGGTAATTATCTCAAGGTGTGTGTGTGTGTGTGTGTGTGTGTGTGTGTGTGTGTGTGTGTGTGGTGCGCGCGCGCACATGTGTGTGTCTGTGGTCTGTGTAGGATATAACCAGCTCAAAGCTGAATTAAGAACAATTAACTTTGTAAATTCCAAGATACTATTTGGAAGACTGAAAACAAAAACCACACACAGAGAATTCCTTTATAAATGGAATTTATTTGGGATCTATTTTTACGAAATTAATCTTTCCCTCTCTCCTCTTCTGCTCTGGGCAGCTCACTTCTCCACCTTTTTTGGGGGTGGGGTAGGGTGACTGCAGTTAAGTGCACCAGGCTCCACCTTTCACTGTCCCCAAGGCTTTCAGTGAGCCACATGACAGTTGTGGTGGCAGCTGCTCCTCTCTAAAGTGGCATCTATATGCAAGGAGCTTCTAGCAGTGTAAAATATTATCCTGTGCAGTTTCACGGGTCAGCTCAACTTCACTGGGCAGTTCTGTGTCTGTTGTGTGGCTATGCCAGGCAGTGGCTGGGGTCTGGAGTCATCTGAAGGCTTTGGGGGCTGGCTGTCCAAGACAGTCCTGTCTTTGGATGATGTGGCTGGCAGCTGATGGTGTCACCCAGGGTATCTAGGCATAGCTTCTCCCATGGCCTGGGTTTCTCATCACGTGACACTTGGGTTCTGAGATGAACGGGCCAAGATACCCAGGAGGAAGCTGCAGAGTGCCATGTCTTAGACTGAGAGCTCAAGGACCTCACTCTCTCCAAATGATAAGATTCTTTCTGATGCTCGTTTTATGATTTCACAGCACGGCTCCTATGTCCTCTGCTACTGAGTCAGTTACAAGTTTATGAGTCTGAGCAGAGAGCCAGCTGGGCCCAGGCCCTGGGGAGGCTGTGTCCCATGCTAAAGATACAAGTGCATGATGGATGCTCCATCCTAATTAGCTGGGAGGGAGCTCAGGGCTGGAGAGGAGCTGGCATCTTATCAGCGCCTGCTGTGCCGGCTGTGCCCACCAAGCTTCTCCTCTCTCCACCCTGCTGTTTCCTCTCATCACCTGATCACAGTGGGGCCTGGTAGGGAGAAAGAGAAAACACAGTTCCTGCCTTGTATCTACAAGAGAAGTTAAGTCGGGGGTGGGGGGTGAGAGAAGGGAGACCAGGTGTCCATCTTGATGGGCCATTCAAGGGATGGAGGTGGCTCCAAGGAGCTTAAGGACAATGGGAGGAGGGGTCTCGTGGGGATGTGGAGGGCATTACAGGAGAGAGCAGCAAGAAAGAAGCCTGAGTTGCCTGGTGGTCTGGAAAGCAACTACCCGGGAGACTGCAGTGGGAGTGGAGTGGGATGGCAGGAGATGTAGGCATGGTCCAGGCACTTCCTTGGCTTTGACAAGGACAGAGCAGCCCGGAAAGGCAGAGACTTGCCTGAATCCAGGGTTCCCTGGTTTCTCGGTCTCAGCTCTTTTCCAACAGCTATCATCTTAATGCACTTGCTGTCTGGGCGTTCCAGTTCCCTCTCCTGTTTCCTCGAGGCTCCCAGCAGACTAAAGGTGTTGCCTTTCTGCAACGTTACTGGTAAGGACTCCAATTAAACCATCTTATGCCGGATCAGAAAGCAGCCTCAGGCAACTGTCCCTGTCAGCCTTTGGTCTGTGTTTTTGTCCCCATATTTGGGGAAATGAGGCAGGAGCAGTGATCAAGTAGACCATGAAGCAATAGGGAAGCAGCATCCATCCCCTTCTTCATGCAGTCAGTGGATGCCATCTTCCTCAGAGCTGCTCACCGTCCTTGCCCAGCTACTCCCTCTGCCTGAGCTGCTTCCATTCTGTGAGACTTCACTCAAGGGAGAGAGCGGGACTGCAGGCCTTTTCCTGACTTGCCCCACAAAGGCAAGTTGCCTCTGCTCTGAGCTTGCTTTCTGCCTTTCTCAGGATGAGATCTCCCCTCTTTTGCCTTGCCCTGTACCTTGGAAAGCTGACCTTGTAGAAAAATCAAGAGGTTCCCTACTGGTTGGCTCCAGTGTGGTTTGGCCACTGAGAGGCACTGGTAGGGGGCAAGAGGGAAGGAGGCAGGGGAGGGAGGGAAGGAAAGGGGCGGGGTTGGGATGCTCTTTGCCTTTTGGCTCCTGCCCACAGCTCTTCTACCCACCCCTGGCCTTCCTCTCCTGGCCCAGCAGCACTCCTGTAGCCTTTGGTGCTTTCCGCAGTCTCCAGCTTTCCTGGCACCACCTTGGCATTCTCCATCCTGCACAGCTCTGTAAGTAGTCCACTGAGCATCTTCAGTCATGTTAGAATAGAGGCCTGCTCCCTGCTGAGACATTGGTGACTGGGTGCCTGGGTGTCTGCCAAGGCTGAAATTTTACATTCTGGGGCAGGGGGCAGTTGCGAAGAACTGGCCACTTCTTAGGATCTGAGGCCAGGCTATCCTAGACAGAGGGTCCAAGGGCAAGGATCTCAGCTCCTTAGCGGTTTTCCCCTCCTCTCAAGTTTTGTGCCCTTAACTAAGGTCCCTAGTTGTCTTAACTTCTTTCCTGTTGCTCAGGTTTCCTTAAAAGGCTCATTTTGGCTCACAGAGTCTCTCATGGTGAAGTCACATGGCAGGAGCTTGAGGCAGCTGGTCACAATCCACCCACAGTCAAGAAATGGAATGATTCGTCTTAGCTCACATCCTTTTAATATAGTCTTGGACACAGGGAATGTCGCCACCCATAATGGGCAGGTCTTCCCATGTTAATGAACTCAATTAAGAGACTTCTACAAGGCATGCCAAGAGGCCCGTTGCCTAGGTGATTCTAGATGTCAGGACGATAACCTTAGTTTTGTGATAAGGTATACATATACACAGGCTGCAGAAAGATGTTTGTCCCTTCTGAAGAACACAAGGTGACATTTTAGAAGCAGAGTCCTTAATTTGTAATTCTGAGTTTTGTTATTTCTAAAATACCATTTACTGTAGTACTATTCTAACAGCTTCCTGACCATTTCCAGCCTCCATTCTCCATGCAAATTCATAGTCTCAGATCTGACCCTGCCACTCTTGTCCAAAAACCCTGCTTAGTTCTGTTTGGCCAACCTCAACGTTGGAGTCTGTCTTTCATCTCTGCACCCCTAGCCACCAATGCTGTATGTGGTATCGGTTCACTTTATAGCACTATAAGAAAGTCCTTGGTGCTGGATAACTTTTTGAGCAGCTCACAGTTCTGAAGGTTCAAGGGCCTGGTGCCAGCATCAGGCTGGGTCTGGTGAAGGCTTCGTGGTAGATGACATCTCATTGGCAAGAATGTATTGAGGGGACCATAGGACAAGGTAGAATGATACCGCAGCCAGACTGTTTTCTAACAACCCTCTCACAAGAACCACTTCAGGGTTACATGAGAACTACCTCATCCTTGGAGCACTTGTAGCAGAGTTCATTCCGTTTTGGATTCTGGATCAGTGCTTCTTTTAAAGTGAGCTATAACTGAGTTCCAGGGGAGGCTTCTCGGTAGTGTCGGGGAGACGGCAGGACACATGCCCTTGTAATAGTTCTGATTCAAGAAAAGTCTCGTTGGGTCTGACTCGTGGCTTTCTCAGTCGGTCCCAATAAGAAATGGGGACATCTAGAAAGAAAACATGGCTCCCAGGGAGGACTCCTGCAGATGTGGCATCAATAAAGTCCCAAAGCTCACCTGATTCTTCTCTTCTTCCCCAGCATCCACTTCAACAAATCCTTCAAACTCACTCAAAACATCTGACCTGAACTTTTCTCTAGGGATACCAGGAAGCACCCTTTTAATCTCAGCCATCCCAAAGATGTTATCTACATGGAGTATCAATCAATCAATCACTGTCCCCTGGGGTTGTGCAGTTCCTGCGTCTCTCCATCCTCACCGGGGCTACCTTTCTATGGCCACCTACCTGTTTCTTACCTCTACAACTGCTGCTGAGAGCCGGGCTCACAGAAACGGGAGAAGATGCTCCCGGAGGCGACTGTGGAACGGGCTGTCCTCCCATATGGAACTCAGGGTAGAGGGGAGGAGTCATTCCTAAGCAGGTGGGATAGGCCGATGCTCTATCTGCTCCAAAAGCTTAAAGTCTGGGGGCATTTGGGGGTGGCAGGAGGAAACGAGTGAACTGGTCGGTCGGGAGTGCTAATGAGGCGTGTGTTTTTCAGCTGTACACAGTTGTTCCACACATGGGAAGCAGGAGGCCGGAAGCCTCTGGGCGAAGCCGGGAAAGCTTTTCAGGCTGGGAGCCTGAGTCCCTCCAGCCACCAGCTTCGGTGGGAACAGCAGCGGCTCCGACTGGCTTCTCCTTCAGCTCTGCATTCTGGTTGGTTGTCTCTGCCCATCAGCGGCCAGCTCCAGGCCTGGTCCCACCCCATCTGCCGCACTGTCACCCGGGATTGGCTGAGCTCCGCAAGGCTAGGCTGCCTTGCCTCTCGCCATCAGATTCTTCATTAAACAAATGAATCACAATCCTAATTAATTTGAGCAACAGAATTTATGTAACTACTCCCAGCAGGATGTCTGCTCTCAGTCGGTAGCGAGATTAATTCCTCTCTCTGGGAAATTCCAGCCGCGCTGGTCAATAAAACCTTAATGATGACAGAAATTTCCCATCTGTCTCTGCCCTGAGCAGGTAACCCCTGCTACCTAGACAAGAGAGAGGACAAGGACGGTGAGATACTGTCATCCTGACAGTCCTGACCCACCTAGGACACACACTAGGCGCCAACTAAGGACAAGACTGCCCAAACCAGGCTTGTCCTGAATTACCTACACCCCAAAGGAGGTGTTTAACTTCTATTTGTGGAATGAATAAAAAGTATGTGTTGCTCGGTGTGTTGCTTAGAAAAATGGCCCCAAGGGCCAGTGATGTGACTCAGCTAGTTGCTTTCTGCTAAGTCTCACATCCTGAGTTGGATACCCGGGACCCACATGGTAGGAGGAACGAATAAACTCCTTCCAGGTTTATTCTGACTTCTGCCCATGCAATCACAGCATACACGCTATCTCCCGCCCCCAATGACTTTAAAATTAAAATGGCCTTAGATTCAGAATTGCAAACACTCCTCTGCTTCCCCCTCCCTTTCCTTTCCACACCTAATTTTGCCTTTTTATTTTGACTCTTCTGGCCTGCAGATTGGGCCTAGATGTTCACCTTCCTGCCCTTGAACTATTCATCCCTCTCTGAAACAGGCCTTTTGCTCTCCACACCAGGAGAGTATCTAAGTGAAAAATGGTTTGGAATTAGTTTTCATTTCGACTCCCCCTACTTATCTGATACCAACCTTCACCTCCTATGCAAAGTACATGGACTTCTTTGGGCAGACAAAGTACTGTGAAAATGTGTCAGGGGGTGTCTGACTCATTTAATTATTAACGGGCGGTGTTTTAGGCAACGGTGCGCAAGACAACTGGTTTCTAGGTTGCAATAAACAGACAGGCACAGCATCCTTTTAGTGAGACTACAGGGAGGGAGGGGCTTGTTGAGGGCTCCGGGCTGGTTCTCAGCCAAGGGCTGTTACAGAAAGAGCAAGTCAGTCTCTACCCTGCTCTTTGCTTTGTTACTTTTAGAAGAGTTGCTGCCGCCGTGCCCCCTGCCACCACACCATCTCCAGAGGGTGGCCCCACGGTGCCACCCACTCAAGTTGTGATCGTTGAGCCTCCAAAGCTGTGAGCTAAACAAGCATTTTCCTATAAAGCTGCTTTCTTTAGGCATTTTACTGTGGTAACCATAGTAACCAGAGATGGAGGCATACAACCCTCTTAAGCCTCTCGGGTCCATGCTCATTGTAGTGCAAGAAAAGATTCAGTGGAGAAGTGGAGGAAATTGGATGCTACATTTTAAAGCAAGGTAGCACTTTAGACACGAATTCTCTTTGTATATATATATATATATAAAATTAAAAAGAAAAAAATTTTTATATTACGTTTTTGTTTAATGTGTGTGCTCTTGTCATGGTGCAGGAGTGGAGGTCAGGACAACTTGGAATAGAGCCAGCTTTCCTCCTTCCAGCAAAGCCTCTCAGCATCCCCTCACCCATCCCCATTCCTTCATGTCAGTCCCAGTACCTAGAAACACTTTCTACCTGGGACCCTGGCACCCACCCGCCAGCGACTCAAGTAGGAGAATCACACTCTCCTTCCTACCCTTCTTTCTTACCCACAGCCTAGTAATAGCTCGCTTACCAGTGACCCTCCTCCCACTTTCACGTCATTCACTGGAGACTCCTCCCACTTCACTGGAGACTCCTCCCACTCTTGCTTCAGACCCAGGAATTCCCCAGCCCCGGCATGCCTGTCTCTCCAGATAACTCTTTGCTTTACTGAGGCCTACTCTTAGGATCCTCTCTTCCCACCACATCTCCAACTCACTGTGTACCTCCAGATGTGGACAGCATCCCTTTAGCTCTTCCGGAAGCCCCTCTCAGACTTCTTAGTCCACCTCTACTCCTCTCTGCCACCGGCCCCAAGCTGCATAAGCACTCCCTACCAGGCAACTTACAGCCACCACACTCTCCCAGGACCCCCTGAGGCGCCAGTGGTAACCAAAGAATAGAATACCCACTCAACCAAGACTAGACCAGGCATCAACACCTAGAATCGCCTCAATCATCCCTAGCCCAGAGGCCTAGACACCGATGGAAAAACACAAACACCAACAGGACGGTTTGGCTCCACCAGAAGCCAGCAACTCTACCGCAGCAGGCCCTGAGGAATGCGATGTAGCTGAAGCTCAAGACAAGGACTTCACAACAGCTATTATGCATACGTTCAAGGACCTTAGAAAAAGTACAAATGAATCCCTTAAGTCTGTGAAAACAAGACAGTTAAATGAAATAACGGAGCAATGAAAACAATGACATGAAAATATAATTTAACTAAGAGATGGAATCACTGAGAAAAAGTAAGACTGAGGTAAAGCTAGAAATAAAACGTTTAGAAAATAAAACAAAAACCTCAGCGGTAGCCCTTAGCAACAAGAGGTGGAAGAGAGAATCTCATGTGTTGAAGACAAGACAGAAGAAATGATAGAGGAAATGTTAAAAAAAAATTCTAGGCACAAAACATCCAGGAATCTGGGACACTATAAGAAGACCAAGTCTATGAATAATAGAAATAAAGGAGAAGAAACTCAGGTCAAAGGCACAGAAAATATTTTCAACAAAATCATAGAAGAAAATTCCTCAATCCAGAGAAGGAGGTGCCTATCCAAGCTCAAGAAGCTACAGAACACCAAACAGGATCAGCAAGGAAATTCCTCATGGCAGACATACGATAATCAAGATACTAAATGTATAGAAAAAGAAAGAATATGTAAAAAGCTGCAAGGGAAAAAGACAAAGCAATATGTAAAGGCAGACCTATTAGAATAACACCAGACTTCTCAATGGAGACTCTAAAATCCAGAAAGGCCTGGACAGATTTTTAACACTCTAGACTATGTATGCCAGCCTGAAATTTATAAACAGAAAAACTGTCAATCGCAATAGATGCAGAAAGAAAAACATTTCATTATAAAACTAAATTTAAGCAGTATTTACCCACAAATGCAGCTCTACAGAAGGTGATAGAAGAAAAACTAGAATCTGAAGAGGTTCACTACATGCAAGAAAACACAAGGAATAAATAACTTCATACCCTTCGAATTGAAAGAGCATGGTGGGGGAACCCACTCCATAACAACAAGTAATGGGGATCAATACACTGCTCACTGATAGCAATGGTCCCAGTTCCCCTACCAGAACAAAAAATTACACGTTAACAAAATGAAAACAAGATCCATCTTTTGCTGCCTCCAAGAAACACACTTGACAGTCAAGGATAGATACTGTCTCTGGGTAAAAGGATGGAAAACAATACTCCAAGCAAATGAACCCAGCAAGCAAACTAGTGCAACCATTTTAATATCTGACAAAATAGACCTCAAACCAAAACTAATCAGAAGAGATAGGGAAGGACACTACATACTCAGAGGGAAAACCCACCAAGAGGATATTGCAATTCTAAACATTAACACACCAAACATAAGGTCATCTGAGGCCATAAAAGAAACACCACTCCAGCGAAAAGCATATATTGACTCTCACACAGTGATAACAGGTGACTTCCCTTGTTAATATACAGGTCATCCAAACAAAAACTAAACAGATGTAACCATTCATGCCTTTCTATGTCTGCCCCAGTTCTGAATAATAATATGGAGGCTCATTTATGAATTGATGCCTGGGCCTTAAGCTATTCTCCAACTAGCTTGTAACTATCAAGTTTATAGGAATCTTAGTTCTGCCACATGGCTGGGTGCCTCTCCTCAGTTTTGGAAATCTGACTTCTCCCATGTCTGACTCTTTCCCAGACTTCCCTCCTCTCTGCCGTATGTCCCCCATTCTCTCCTGCCTTGCAATAGCCCATGCAGCTCTTTACTGACTACACAGTGCACAAGAGATTATCCCACACATGGAAATGCTGAGTCAAATGTCTCATATCGAATGGACATAGCACATATTTACAAAACATTTCACCCAAACACAGAAGAGTATACCTTTTCAGAAGTCCATGGGACGTTCTCCCAAACTGACCTCATACTTGAACATAAAGCAAGTCTCAACAGGTACGAGAAAATTGAAATACCCTGCATCATATCTGATTAAAGCTGGATATCAACTTTCAAACTAATGCAAACTCAACAATTCACTACATGAAAATGAGTCAGGACTGAAATTAAGGATTTCAAAAAACTGTTTAGAACTGAAGGCAAATGAAAACATAACATTTCCAAACCTATGGGACACAGTAAAGGAGGTTGTAAGAGGCAGGTTCATAGCACTAAATGCCTACATTAAAAAAAAATGGAGAGATCTCATATTAGCACGGCTAAAAGCTCTAGCACCACAAAAAAAAAATCCAAAAAGGAGTGGATTGCAAGAAATAAAACAAAAAAATGAGATGGAGTTGGTTCTTTGAGAAAATCAGGTTGATAAACTCCTAGACAAATAAAAGACACAGAGAGAAGATCCAAGTTAATATAACTAGAGATGAGGAGGGGGCATCACAACAGACATGGAATCTAGAGAATCATAGGGCATGCTTTGAAGCTCTGCACTTCGCTAAACTAGAAAACATAAAATGGATGAATTTCTTGATATATGTGAACAAAAGTTAAATCAAGATCAGATCTTAAATTTAAAGAGACCCACAACACCTAGTAAAATAGTAGTAGTAATTGAAAGTTTCCTAACCAAAATAAAGCCCAAGGCCAGATGGATTCAGCACAGAATTCTAACAGATCTTCAAAGGGGAATGCCAGTACTCCTCAAATTGTGGCATAAAATAGAAAGAGAAGGAACATTGCCTAATTTTTTCATGAGACCATAATACTCTGCTGTTCTAACCATAAAAAGATCCAACAAAAATAAAAATACAGACCGACTTCCCTTATGAACACAGATGCAAAAGTTCTCAATAAAACACTTGCAAACTGAATTCAAGAACACACAAAAAGATCATTCGCTATGATCAAGTAGGCTTTATTGCAGAGCTGTAGGGATGGTTCAACATATGTAATCAACAAATGTAATCCACCATATAAACCGAAAGGCAAAATCACATGATCATCTCATTAGATATCCAGAAAGGGCCTTTCACAAAATCCAACACCACTGGATGATAAAAGTTCTGGAGAGACTAGGCATACAGATACACATTTCTTCATAATAAAGTTGATTTACCACAAGGCCATAGTCAGCATCAACCTAAAGAGCAGAAACTCAAAGCATTTCCACTGAAATCGTGAACAAGGATTTGCATTCTCTCTGCATCTAGTATACAATACAGACTTGAAGTCTTAGGGCAATAAGACAAACCAAGATCAAAAGGATACAAAGGAAAAGAAGTCAAAGTATCTTTATCTGCACATATTTTATATAAACATGACCCTAAAAATCCCTTCAGCGAAGTCCTACAGGGACACAAAACACACAAAAATCAATAGCTCTCCTATACTCAAATGAGAAATTTAAAAATTAGGAAAACAATACCATTTGCAATAGCCTCAAAAGCATTGTGATGACTGCAGCAAAGCAAGCGAAGGACTTGTATAATAAAAACTAAGACACTGAACAAATTGAAGATCCTATCAGAAGATGGAAGGACGTCCCTTGCTCATGGGTCAATCAGTAGAATATAGTGACAATGGGCATCCTCCCAAAGGTAATCTACAGATTCAGTGCAATCCCTTAAAAAATTCCAAACACAATCCACAAATCTCGAAAGGACAATTTTCAGCTTCATATGGAAAACCACAAACCACGCACCACACATACACAATCGTGAGAGCCAAAACAATCACGAACAACAAAAGCTACTGGAGAGAGGTCTCAGCATCCCTGGACTCCCATTGTGCCACAGAGCTGTAGTAATAAACACAGCATGTAACGAAATTAATAAAACAGACACATTGATCAATGGAAATGAATTAAAGACTCAGACATAAGTCCACACACCTATAGACACTTGATTTTTGACAAAGAAGTCAGAAATACACACTGAACAAAAAGAATTTTCAACAAATCGTGCTGGTGAAACTGGATGGCTGTGTGTAGAAGAATCCAGATGGATCCATGCTTATCAGCTGCACAAACTAAACTTCAAATGATTTAAGAACCTCAACAGGAGGCCGGATATCCTGAATCTGAAAGAGAAAATAGGGAATAGCCTTGAACTAATAAAGGAAAAGACTTTCTGGACAGAATGATGGTAGGACAGACACTAAGATCATTTATTAAATGTTCATTCAACTGCAAAGCTTCAGTACGGCAAAGGAAAACCGTTATTTGGACAAACTGACAGCCTATAGAATGGGAAAAGATCTTTTATCAATTATGTGTCTGATAGAGGACTAATATTTAAAACATTAAAGCTGGACATCAAGAAATGTATAATCTAATTAAAAAGTGGATTGTGGAATTAAATAGAGATTCTCAAAAGACAAAACACAAATGACTGAGAAACACTTTAAAGTATTCAATATTCTTATTAAGGAAATGTGAATCAAAACTACTTTGAGATTTTATCTCATACCAGCAAAGGGATGCCCAATATCAATAAAACAAATGAACTCATGCTGGATGTGGAGTAAGGGGAATACCCCTCCCTGGCTGGTGGAGGTACAAGACGCAAACTTGTATGGCTACTGTGGAAATCGGCATGGCATTTCCTCAGGAAGATGGAACTTCATCTACTTCAAGATTCAGCTAAACCACTCTTGGTCATAACCCAAAGGACTCTACATGCAATCACACAGATACTTGATCATCCATGTTTATTGCTACTTTATAATATTCTAACCAGAAGTTGGAAACAGTCTACATGTCCATCAACATGATGAGTGAATATTGAAAATTTGGTATATTTACACAATGGAATATTAATTACTCAGATGTTAAACCCCCCCCCCCAAAAAAAACCCAACAACCATGAAATGTTCAGGTATTTGGAGTCAGAAAAAATCTCAAGTGAGATAACTCAGAATCAAAAAGGAAAGGATGGTATGGAATGTCTTATATGTGGATGTTTGCTTGGGAGCTCTTGATAGGCAAGCTACTATCTGTATAATAACAGAGGTTAAGATTAAGGTACCAGGTGGAAGGGAAGGAATTCTCAAGATAAGGTAAATAGAATATATAGTTATGAAGAGATGGGGGGATGGCAAGACTGGAATGGAGGATTACAGAAGGGGAGGGAAGAGACAGGTAGGGAGGGGAATACAGGGAGGGGTAGGTAACACTAAAATCCATTTGAGGGATCATAGGGAAACAAGCTATAGTAGAAGCTTCTTAAAATATATGCATATGTGAAAGAAATTAAGTGTAATCACCAAATGATGTGGGAGACCAAAACCCAATTGGATCTCTCGACACCAAGTAAAACTTCCAATGCCAGAAATGGGCCACATCTAATTGAATTGTTGGCCAAAGGCGCCCCATGGAAACCCCCAGACAACTCAGGCTATTTCAGGCTCTCCACAAACTTATGGTAAGTCCCTACGGCTGATGCTGACACCTACCTATCTCAACGAACATAGAGAAGTCAAATCCTAACTAGAGCCTTCACCCTACTGACTAGTGTTTCTGGTACTAGAAGGCACTCTGCACGCCACCCGAGGAGAAAGCTAAACAACCCAGGTACAAAATCTTTCATCTATAATGGTGACCTTTCATATACTGGCACGATTGTGGCACAGGAGTTGTGAGAGCAACCAACCACTCTCTGCTTAGATCTAATGTTATTTCGTTAGATGGAACCCATGCCTGACACTGCTTGGGCGGTCAAGAGCCTGAGACTAGACAGCTCAAATCCTTCTTCTGAGGGCTATGGGAGGTATGAGAAAGAGGAGGAGGTAAAAGAGTCTGAGAGCCAGAGAGGATGGGAGACAAAGACACGGTCTTACAGGCCCAGCAAGACTGACACTGTGGCAGCATACACACCACTTACACAGGTCCATGTCAGATGGGATCCAAGCACTGACAGGGGAACTGGACATGAACCCTCATCCTTAACTCAGAAACTATCTCCAGTTAAAACCACTACAAAGGAAAAAGTAGTTTTCTCCAATGGAGTTTCACTGGGGACACAAACCACACCCATTCCCAGCAGTAGAGAGGCAATACAAAACAAACTGGTTAATTTTGGGGAGATGGTGTGTCAACATTTTGAGCATTTAAAAAAATCTTGTTTCTTGTTATTATGGTTTCTAATTTTGATTTTTTAATGGGTTTTGTACGTGTGTATCTGTGTGTGTGTGTGTGTGTGTGTGTGTGTGTGTGTGTGATGGGTGTGCCTTTTCGTTTCTCTACTTGCTTTGTTTTATTCTGGCTTGCTTTAAAAAAAATTAGCCTGTTCATTTTTGAAAGAGAGAGAGAGAGAGAGAGAGAGAGAGAGAGAGAGAGAGAGAGAGAGAGAGAGAGAGAGAGAGACAATGTCGTTGAATGAGTGGGGAGGTGAGGATGATCTGGGAGGAGAGGGAAACTGACCAGAACATACTGTATAAAAAATACCTGTAAATGCAGCCAGAACAGTCAGAGAAACACTTCCTTGAACATAATTGTGTTTTTTTAATATATATTTTGACAGTTTCACACATATATACACAATGTGCCTCGATCATCTCAGCCCCCAGCTCATTCTTCCCGCCCCCTGCCCTCCATCGCCCCTCCCACCTGCCTTCTGTGTGTATGTAAGCTTTGTACCCCAGGAAGGACGTTAGTACTACCTCCTACATTGTTTATTGATCTTGCTTGATCTGCAGGGACTACGGGGTTTGGTTTTTACCTCTTGGGTTGAAAACTTTACGTTTTCATTTATCTTACAATCTTTCCTTTTGGCCTATATTTTTTGAAGTATATCTTTGACCAACATTCTGTAAAATTTGAAGTTTATATTTTTATTGTTTAATTTCTAAGTAGTTATTAGGGGGACAAGAGCTAAACAAGCCACTTTTCTTTAGGGATGTGGTTGCTGGTAGGTAGCCAAAACCTTAGTGTATGGCTCAGACACAGGAGAAATTGGAACCAGTGGCGTATTAATTTTAAATAGAAACCATGAATTCAGGAATAAAATGGTTGGAGATCCTGGGAGGGTGTTGTGAACAGGAGGGAGTAGAGGTAAATATTATCCAATATACATGTATAAACTCTGCAAAGAATAACATTGTTATAAAACAAAGATAAGAGTTCCCTCATCACTGGGAAAGAGTAAGGATCACTGAGGTTCGATGGCCAGTCATTCTCACCTAATCTGTGAGCTCTAGGTTCACTGAGAGACCCTGTCTCAAAACAAAACCCCACAAAAAGGCAGTGAAACGATGAATACACCTAGATTAACCCTTAGCTTCTAAGTGCACGAGTACACATCTATATACACGACCTCCTCCCCAAGAGAAAAGTCAGGTCTAGTCACAGAGAAAGACACAGGAGACAGTGTGTGAAATAAGGAGATGGGGCAGTGAGAGCTGACCATGATTCGAGGCTGGGCAACTCCTGGGTAGGCGCGGAAACACCAAGAGGTACTTGACGGTTGAGGCAGACTATACACACCACAGTCGATGCACTAGGAGTAGGGGTGGAGGGCCAAGGCAAGTGGCACTCTATAAATTTGAGAGGACTCTTACCTACAGAGCAAGGAGTAAGATTAGGTCTGAAAAAACAAACAAACAAACAAACAAACAAACAAACAAAACCAAAACCAAACACTCCCCCGCTCAATCCTGAATTTGATAGAAAGCAACGATACAGCGTTTTCAGTCTCTTATGCGTTCAGTTTTAGTTCCTTAATCTAAGTCGGGGAGGATGCTCGTGCCAAATGTTCTGCCTTTTTTGAGTTCACACTTAAAAGTGAGTGATCCCCACACCCCTGCACAACTCTAGGGTAGAAGAACTCCCTCCTTTATTCCCCATGAGCGTCCTCTTGACCCTGCATCCCAGTATGGCTTCTTCAGGAGGAGAATTAACGAGCAATTAACGAGCCTGTGGTTAAGTGGGGTGATCTGCTTGGGAGTCATGTCTTCTAAAATAACAGGACAAGGGGGCTGAGAAGTGTGGGGAAGCGGCCCTCGGTGTTCGAAAAAGCATCAGAACTCCAGGTTGAGGAAGAGGCTGCAGGAGGGTCACACAGTGAGGGAACCATTGTGAAGGGTATGGGTAGAGTCTAGTCAGGCCATCCCTTCTAATATTATTATAGTGTATAACGATTCTCCCCCACCCCCACCCCTCATCAAGTCCCTAGGCTGCATGTAAATCTACCTGATTGTACTATTCCTGTCCTCCTGCCCAAGCCTCATAAGTCCCAACGCTGGTGGAAACAACTGCTCCAAAATACTGGCCTGGTGGTCCCAGTATTATTTCTGGTGAGGGTACTGCTGCCCTCATTGGCCCAGCTGAAGTGATTGACGTGTGAATAGCTCAATGAACTATGACTCTTAGAAGCACCCACCCCACCCTCGACCCTGTGGCAGTTATAGACTGATGCTCTCATCGCGAGACTTCAGAGTAACGAGGTCTTTGGGAAGAATCTCTCCAACCGTTTTTCGTTTTTGTTTTTTTTTCTTTCCAAAACTCAAAGCCAAGTATCTTTAGTAAAAGGTGGAGGATATTTTAGTCTCCCCCCAAACGAACACACGGTAGCTTAAAAGTACAAATGAACTCTCATAAGGGATTACAGGATGTCATATTGAATGAGCTACCTAAGATATTGGTAGGTCAAATGAAGATGTAGATAGTTGGTGACCTGGGAGTGGGGACAGGGGACTTAACAGCCCTCACAAGGCTGGAGTTGAAGGTGGGTTCATTACAGCTTTATAGACAGTAATTCTTGGGGTCTGATAGGTCTGGGGCTGGAGGGAGACATGATAGCCTCACTCCTGGGAGTTTGAGCACCTCGGTGATCAAGCGCCAAACTGATACACCAAGCAGGCTAGATAACGTTGGGGTGTGCCTGACCATACATGGCCTCTTTATATGAGAATCTTGGAAGAACAGGCTTAGGGAGGAAAGAGGAGTCATGGACCATGACACGGCTGGACAAAGATGGAGTGCCCCTGGTTCCTGAAATGTCTAGCCAAGAGGATGAGACTTTCGAAAGAGTAGTGCTGAGTACCACACCTTTATTTTTAGAAGATGGAACTAGAGATGAAGGGAGAGAGGAGACAAAGAGGGGAGTGGTGGAAAGTATTAGAAAGGAAGGATTGGCTACAATAGGAGTTGAGAGCTGCGCTTTCCAGAAGCCCTGTGGGGAAAACCCGTGCTTGGCACTTAGCTGTCACTCAGTAAGTGCTAGCTATTATCAATCCTCTGGGAGGGGCAGTGGAGGGTCTACCTGTGTCCTGTGGTTTGGATAAAAAAAAAAAGTGGAACTGAGTGGAGACTTTAAAAGAGAGAGCCAGGAAAACAGGCTGTTACAGTTGCCTTTTTTGTCTCTCCCTGGGTTTGTTAGAGTTGCAGAGGCCAAGTCCCATTAGGGAATGGGAGGGAAAGCTGGAGCTAAGGAGTAAGGCATGTGCTGCGGCTGGTAGCCCAGTGACTGAGCAGCGCCATGAGGGGTGGGGTGCAGTGACAACTCTTTCACATAGGGCCTGCGAGCAGTGAGGACAAAGAAGTGGAAGCTGGAGAATGGGACAGAGTCTGGGCAGGAGCAGGCGGAGCCATGTCAGCCTATAATAGTGGTTGTGGTTGCTGCGGGTGGGCAGGAGCCCACCTACTCATTTCTTCTAGTCAAAAGAACTAGGGTAGAGAATGTTTACTGGGAGATGTCTCACATATCACTCTCTAAAGTGACAACTTACTCAGGGATCACTGATTGTTATGGTCTGACAGGAAAAATCCCCCAAACCCAACCCTGCAAAGAGAACCAGAGACAAATGGATTTCCAAATCTGTTTGACAGGAATGCTCCGAATACAGAGGGAATAGTGCAGTCCATCCACTGAGGTTTAATGAGGTTCCCATGCTGCGTCTATTTCTCTTGGCCTTTCCTACACCCACTGTTTTGTGTTTCCTTTTATCAAGCCATTGAATCTGAGGCATCTGTTAGGGTAGGGGATGCAGGGTGGGCCACTTGAGGCAGCTAAGAGAAATCATATGATGTTGATTTTGAAAGAAAAAGAAGTTGAACTTCAAAAGTAAGGGCCGAGGGAACCAGAAAGGCATTTTTTTTTGCAACGAAGTGAAAATTGAAAAGCCACTTGGGTTAGTCTACCCAAGCTAAGGAACTCTGGTCTATGATATAGGGAGAAAGCATGTGGGAGAGGGAGACACCAAACAGGCAAGGAGAAAGAGATGGGAGGAGAGAGGGGGGAAGGGACAGAGGCATGACAGAGACCTGTGGCAGCAGGGCCTAAGGACAGAGACTAGAAAGAAACGGCTCTGAAACTAGCCAGTGCGTGTATTTGCTAAGCTTTCCAAGTCTTCTTTATTCTCATTTCCGCTGACTGTGGTTCTAAGCCATTTTTGCAGAGAAGAGATCTATAAAGTTCCGTCTTCGTGTTTCTAGGGAGTGTTGCATTTGTTAATTTCGTTTTCCATTCTCCACGAACCTTCTTCAAAATTTCTCTGATGCTCCAGAGCAAAGTCTGAGAGGTTGTGTGCTCACGGGGTTTAGACGAAGGGAAGAAGAGGCGGAAAGCCGTGGAGAGGAGGGAGGAAAGGAGAGCTTCTGAAAGGCCAGAGCTAAGAAGTCAGCTTCTGGAAGCTGCTCTCCTTTTTCATCTCCATGGATGAAGCGCTGACCAGGGGCTTGGGATGACAGCGGGGGGAGGAGACTGGGAAGGTGTGGCAGGGTGGTGGCTTCCCACTTGAGAAAGCAGTAATGGGAAGTGTTGTCTTTGAGGGCGTTGGCCTCACTGTGGAAAGTATGGTGGCCGTGAAGGTGGGAGAGGGTGAGCTGGAGACGGGTCCTCCATGAAGCCTGGTTTAGGATAACACTGAATTGCTGATTTTACTCGTAGCAGGTGACTAGCATTTCTCCCCATCCAACAAAAGGTCGGGAAAGTGGGAGCTACTGAACATGAACAGGGCCCGGAAGCCAAGTGTTGCTAGAATGAGTAGATTTGCACCTCATCCCACCAAGAGGGAACACGAACAGGTCAGAGAAATGCTCAGGCAGAGACAGAGCTGGGGAAGACACAACAGACCGTGGGAGACATGAGCAAGATGGTCGGCAAACTGATTCTTGAAGTCAACCCAGATGTCCCCCCCCCCACGCCACCCCTGCTCTTTTGATATCCCATATCTGGAAAGCAGTGATAAGCATCCGATAGCCAGCCGTTAGATCTTTAGAAACCAAGAAAGAGTGAGGGAGGGGCACAGAGGAAACTTTATTCTGAAGGGAGAAGTCCCATCTGTGGTAGAAGATCAAGTGGCACTTGAGTCCCTTGTTGTCCTCTGTCTCTTTTAGGCCATGTCCTATGAGAATCCATGTCACCCTTCTCAATCCCCCATGGTTGGCATCTTCATCTCTCTCAGAGCGCGGGAGTGGAAACTGTGTTGTGTGTTGTGTGTGTATATATGTATTACCTGTTGGGCATGTAAAGGCAAGAGAGCTAATGGTGGGAGGATTGCTTGAGCCAAGGCAAGGTCAAATACAGAGAAAGACAGGACCTTTGCAGAGGTGACCCTGTCTTCTGCATCTTGTCATAATCTCTGGTTCCACTCAATAGAAGGCCACTCAGCCATTCCATAAAGAATTCAGAGCCCTCTGCTCCGGTCACCTGACTTCCTGATTTTGCTCAACTGATGACTGATGACCGATGATTCTTCTTGCCAGTTGAAGAGGAGCAAAAGCAACTCAGACAGAGCACTAAGTCCTAGACAAGGCAGGGCACTCTTGGGAGACAGTCCCTAAAAATTGCCCACTTCTTTTCCACATTGGCAACTGTGGGGCAATGAAGGCCGAATCAGACACAAAGGTGGAAGAACAGGCCTGTGCAACTGTGACCTGGCCTCTGAGGAGGCAGGGAGAGGAGTTAACTGCTTCAGTTTGAAATGGTCTGGTTGAGAGAGGGGAGCTGAGGAGAGTATTATGGTAATGACATAAGGCAAGGCTGAGGAGCTGCCTGTGTGGCCCGGCTCTCCCTGGAGCCATGTGGAAGAGGACCCTCCGGGAGTAATTGACACTTTGGTGCTATTTAAGATTCAGGAGTGATGTTTTGGGTAAATTGTTTTCTTAATTTTCAAGGAATGAATGACATTGTCTTAAGTAAGACTTAAACCAACTCCCCATTCTCAGATGGCTCTTGGCCCTTCCCTGGCTCAGGGTTCCTCCGGCAAAGCATCTTATTGTGAGAATTGGAGAAGTCCCACTGGGGCAGAGCGGGGGGGGGGTGGGGGGGGGGCACGGGCAGGGGGGCGCGGGGCAGGGGGCGATGGTGTAAAGCTGTATGCTAGCTAGCATTCACAGCTGCCATGGGATGAGAGCGCATTCCCGATTAACCACAGCAGCTCAGGACAAGGCGAGAGTTACTCAAACAGCATCTTTATTTAAAAAAAAAAAAGAAAACAAAACAACCAACAAAACAAAAAACATGTGCAAGACAGGAGCGTACAGGTTTTTGTTTCACTGACAGTCTTTGCCCCATCAGCAGTGTGCTGGGGCCATTCCGGTCTTGTGCTAAATGGATTCCTCCTTCACCCTGGGGCATCTCCTTCCTCCTGGTGAGGAAAGAAGCAGGCAGTCTATCCCCAACCTGTTGTTAAGTTCCTCCTCTCTGTCCATCTCACCTCCTGATTTCTCTGTCCTTGGACAGACTTTTCTGTCTTGGCCACACACATTCTACTGTAGGCCTCTTCACTGGGTTGACTGAGGGAACTCGAGCCCTCCCCTGTATGCCAGCTATTTAGGGATATGAAGAGGCATTAAAGTTGTAGAACAGTGAGCACGTTATCAGCAAAGGAAGGAGCCCTGCCCAAGGCTTGTTAGACATCTTTTTTGAAGGGTCATAAAGAGTCTTCCCCTCCCCGATCCCTGTCTTCATGGTTACAGAATCCAGTCTTCACAGTTTTCCAAAATTAATGTTGAATATTGTGAAAGAGCCTGGTGTGGAACAGGTTCAGTTCTTTACAGAGCCCCAAAGCTCAAGGCCTGTGCTCTCTCCACCGTCAACCTAAACACAAGTGCTGTTTAGGCAGAGAATGAATTTAGGCTTCCGCTGAAGTGTTAGCCCGGTGGGCTAGGAGGAAGAGCGGGGGGGCTTCGTGGTCTGAGGTGGACGGGGTATCTCTGGGGACCCTTGGCAGCCTTGCAGCACATGGCTCTTGGCTTTTGGGTGTTGATTAGTGAAGTAGGTGAAGATTATATGTGGTAGAGCTCAAGTTCTATGTGATTCTAGGGTGAGCTGTCTGGGGATGGGGGTCAGTCAGCCTGAGGGAGACTTCAGAGACAGACAGAGGGCCCTAAGTCAGTTGGGTGATGTGTTTCAAAGAGAGTGAAGAAGAGGAAGGCTGGAGAAGGATGTACCTATCTCCTAAAGTGTCTTGTTTGTGCCAAGCTGGTGGCAGGAACTGTAGGGTCAGTGTTGCAGTACGGGGGTGACTGGCAGGCTGAGGAGGTTTCTCTTGGAGCCAGTGAGAATTGTGGGGTGAGAGTTGAGGAGGTGGGTTGGAGTCATTTTCTAAAGCAGTGCACTGAGTTCCTCACACCCATACCTTCTTAGGGTGAACGAGTGAGAAAACCTGCTGCCTGCCGGATTCCCGGGAAGGCCAGAGCCAGGAGGCTCCCCATGCTTTTCATTCCTGGCTTTTCCTAGTTCTCCAGAGTTCTCAGCATTTCCCTCCTTCCCCACTGTCCCTCTGACAATCGGGCAAAGGAATGATGGTAATGGTGAAGAGAAGGATGCTTTGTAGAGGAGGAAGAAAAAATCAAGACAATGTTGAGTCGAATCGCAGATGAAAGCCTTGCTGGAGCAGAGTGGGCTGGAGTCTAAAGGCAGGTGGCTCAGGATCCAGCAGGTCTTTTGAGCTGGTCAGGAGAGTGGTTGAAGGATCCTTGTACAAATGCCAGCCAGGACACTTTCTGGCATGGCTCTGAGTGGTATCTGTGGTCTCGCTGTGGCCAGTGGGCAGGGAGGCACCTGGAGGGTAGGTCAATGCAATGGTAGGAAGTACCAGGGATTGTCTGATTGACAATCCGTAGGGCCTGGCATGGCCACCATCAGGGCCCTTCAGAATTCCCAGTGTCATTTCCATATCCTGGGCTCTCCCAAGAACTCCTGGGGTGGGGGGTGGGGGGTGGGGGTGGGGGGGAGGGATGGAGTCATGTCCATCCGTAGGAAGAGACAGTAAGTGTGAGGGAGAGGTTTGTGTAAGAAAAGGTGACATCCTTCCCTCTTTACAATGTTCTTGTGTGCCATTAGTCACAGTATGGTAATCTCCAGTACTTAGAGCATTCCATTAAAAATATACTATTGATACTTTATGTCAGACAACCCTCCTGAGCTTGCAGAGAGTCCTTACCTTCACAGAAGCAGGCCTGATCAGTTGGGTACCTTAGTGGTGGTTTCTGAGTCACTTAGGGAATATGGAGAGCTCAGTGGGGCATGAAGAGGGAGATGTCATGCCAGATGCCTTCTTTTCCTCTTCTTGGTGTGCTGTATAACGGAGGAACACTGATCCCACCCTGGGTGATCCAGGAGAGAGAAGGGTAACACAAGGCCGAGGGCTGGGGTAAGAGGACGGCTGAGATGACTAGGAAGACAGGAAGCAGTCAGACCCACTTAAATACCACAAGAGGCACAGTGTGGGTTTAGGACAGGAAATCAAGTGACAGGAAGTGAGAGCCCGATAGACAGTTCTGTCCCTCTGCACCACTTAAAACTCATTCTTTATATGTGGCATCTTCACTGGGCCCTGGATGTGGATCTAGATAGGACCTGTTGGGAATCGTGCCATAGCTGGTGGAACAGGTACCCTAATCACAAGGGGGTTGAGGCAGCCAGTGGGCAGAATACAGTATGTTCTGGCTCTCCACTCTTGGAGCAGGTCAGCATGACCAAACTCCTCTTCAAGCTCCTCCTCACTGTCATTGCTACCCAGCTCTGCTTTTATCTTTGTAGTTATCTCTCCAGATGGCTCATGTCAAAAGAACCGGGGAGTCTGGCAAAATAATGGCAAGGCGGTAGCAAAAGGGTGGGGAGTGGGTGCTTGTTCTTGATGGCAAAGAGCTTTAGGGTATGAATCGTCTGATTTTACTTAAGATATGCACTAGTAGAAGACAAGAACTCTGCCAGAGGGTGGCTGGAAGAATGGTTAGTCTTATTCACTGGCAGGCAAAATGCAAGGTTACTTTTTAGGGTGTGTTGGGTTAGTTATGGGAGGTCATGAGTGAGGATGTTTTTGGAAGACTGGGTGACTGGTGGGGCAGAGTCATTTCTCTGTAGATTGCCTATGCAGTTTTTAGGCACTGGGGATGCCCTCGGAAACGAAAAGGAGAAGCAGGTTCTGCTGGTGAAAGGTCGGAGTTCATGTTTCCTTCCTCTAAAGCCCACTCTAGGGCTGGTGCTTGAGGGCACCCTTCCTCTATTTCCTGTTTTCATTATTCATACTTTTCAGTGATCATTGTCTCTCTAATGGGGAACAAAATTGGATGAGCAGAAGGAGACAAAGACTGACCCTGTTGATAAGTCTTTCTGTTTTATCCAGCTACCTCTCCAAAGAGCTTCTTCTGATGCAAAATTGGAGCCTTTCAACAGTTCAAAGTGACAACAGAAAAGGGAGCTGCACACAGCTGCCCTTTCCAAGTTTGTCTGCTCCTCGACTATGGGGCTCAGACTTGTGTGCACAAAGAGGACCAGAAGGTAGCGAGACCTTTGTGAGTCGGGGATAGGTGGAAGGCAATTTCTTCCTTGACTGCCTAGAGCAGACTCTGCCAATTAGCACATAGTAAGAGCTCAATAAATAGGGAGTCATTATATAGAACGAAATTATTTGTTGAATTTCCATGTGGGTAAATACACAAAGCTGGTTTCACTAGAGGGAGGAAGAACCATAAATGGAGAGTGTTGAGAGGAGATGGTCCTCAGAGGAGGAGCAGAATGAGGCCTCTACAGAGTGAGGATGGGGTGGATGTGGAAAAGGAACCAGGTAAAACAAAATGGAAGAGGGACAGGCGACAAGCACTGAAAGACCAAGGCAGCCTAGGACAATGGCTGTGACTTCTCAGAACCCATGCATACTTCTTCCTCAGAAAGTTCTTAAGTCTTAAGTCTTTCCTGTGAGTCGTGGATCTGGCAAGGAAGAGTCCCCACCTCCTCCTGCCAGCATACAGTATGGTCAGAGGTCACCATTGCCAGAACTTAGGATGAGGGGGATGAGGAAGAGGAAGAGGGGAGGGGTAGGAGGAGGAGGAGAGGGAAGAGGAAGAGGATGAATCTCCACATGATGTGGGAGCTGTAGTGTCTCAAGGAAGATGGCCTCTGTCTAGGAGGAGATCAGAATAACAGTACAACTGTGAAAGAGTTCTGACTCAAATATAAGCCAGAGGTGCTTGTGAGTTCCAGTGAGATTCAACAACGGCAGAATCTCTTCTCGACTGACCGTTTTGCAGGGAGCAGATAGGCCACATGCTGCGTGTTAATGTGTGTGCATGCAAGCCTCCATCCCCAACCCAATCCTTACAGTTACTGTGTGTCAACCAGAGGAATGACGAGCTCATGGCTGTGACATAGCCTCCATGACAGCTGGAGAAAGGAGAGCTGGTGGCCAATAAGTTCTTGATCTGAGCTCCAGAGAGCAGTGTACAATGAGGCTCCCCACTCTTTGAAGCTTCAGTGTTGGAGGTCCTTCAAAGGTCTGCTCTCCTCGAAAACTGTTGAAGTTTGCTTTTCAAATTTTGGGAGACCAGCTTTTCCTTTCTTTTAGGCTAGGAACATTACACATCTAAATGTGGTGTCCAGTCACTTCCATTTCACAAAACGTTTTAACTCTGCCAAAACAGAAAAGGATAAAACCTCAAAAAGTGATTCTTGTGAGTCAGACTGTCAAAATGGGAGAGGCAGTCCTAGATCTCAGGACATACAACACTTTCAGATTTCATTTTGGGGCCTAAAGGACTCCTTCCATCTTGCTGCCTTGCCTCTGCTTTGACAACAGCAGTGGCTTTTACCTTGTCACCTGGTGGGCGGGAAAGATGCTAGGGGTGGCCACCAGCATTCTGGTTATGCCAGACTAATAAGTCCCAGGTTCCCACCCATGTCCTAGAGTCAAATGCCTATTACTAGTTTAAAAAAAATCACATATATATCTTCCACTTGTCTCCCTCCCCCTCGTTTAATGAATGACTAAATCCTACTCATCCTTCAAAACCCAGCTCGAGTGCCTCAGCCTCATGTCCACTTTGAGACTCTCATATCTTCCTAGAAGGAAGGAACTTCAGATGAGACCTGCCACTCTGAGTGGTGTACTGATGTGGTGACTTCTCTGCTAAACTGAGAGCTCTTTGGGGGTCAGGGTTTATGTGTGTGCTCCCCACCCAGTGCCTGATATGCAGGAAATTATGTAAAGTCTCTCATCGGGAGCTGATGCACAAGGTGTTTTGTCAAATTGCTTTAAAGTTAGTGACCAAGCATGGCCTCGGGTTTGCTGGCAACGTGCAAGAGACAGTGATCCAGGTTGGCGTCTGTTTGATGTCTGTGAGCTGGGGAGCCTTACTTAGCCATGGGGGTTGGCCCTAAGGACCTGATTATAGACAGACACTGGGGTGCAGAGTGAGGCTCCAGTTCTAGAAATAGAGGACAGAATGAAGAGCTAATCAGCTCCCACACACTTGAGCATGACTTCACCCTTCGCAATCTGTCCTTATGGAAATGACTGTTGGCAACAATGCCCAGGGCTCAGGCTGGAGCTCATATGTTTCCTGTGCCACAGCAGACCCCTCCCCTCCCCCACACCCCCAGCAGAGCTGACTTGGTCCAGTTGTGCTGGACAGTTCTTAGAATTGGTAAGAAAACTGGCTGGCTGCTCTCTGAGCTATCTGTCTAGGGGAATTTTCATACTACCTCATGGCAGGGAGCGGATCATTGAGGGCAGGTAGCATTTGTCATTGAAAGTTCTTGATGTTCTTGGTGTCTTTTGTTGAACTGAAGCCTATCTTCTTTATAACTAGTCTTTTGGGGTTCTAGTTCAGTCTTCAGTACCCCATTGAAATCAAAATCTCCCCTTCACAAAGCAAGCCAGGCGCTCCTTTAAGTACCTCTCATTGGCTCTTCCAGCTACCTACCACCCCACCCTTTCCCACTGTGTGTGTTGGAATCTTCCCACTACTGTTTGCCCTTCTTTGGGCTTGCAATAAATCATTGATGTCCCTGACAGTACGGAGAGTTAAATCACCCATTTCCTGGAAATTTAGTTAACACAGTCCTAGGAAGCTGTAGACAGAGAAAAAGTCAGTCATCTGGTATTTCCCTTTTTTTTAGAAATCTGCCCTGTTATGGAGCAAGGCTGCCCATTTCATACCCAGGGAGAGTGATCAAGGAGCAGGATGGGTGGGCGTTTCCTTAGTAAATCTCAGGCCTGCCTGATGCTTCACAGTCTTTTCAGATGCGTTCTGAGTCATGATCCTGACCAGGTGATATGAACTGTAGTTCTTTATTTTCTGCCATTATGTACAAGGAAGGGCGCTACCTTTATGCTTTGTTTTCCACCATTTAAACAGGACATGGAGTGACATGGGGCCTGATGGAATATGGCCGGGGCGAATCACACAGCCACGGTCATCTATTGTCCCACCACCCTGCACACACTCCCATTGGACATGAGTGTTGTTATGAGAGGCGCATCACATCAACAGAATTTCCCCATGGCTTCTGGTTCTTAGTCATCCAATCAAAACAGGTGACTTGAGTGTGGGATGACACTGTGATGGGGTAACCACCTGGACAGATGTCTCAACACCTGTCTTGTTGTTGGTAAAACCTCCTGGGAAAGCCACTACTTTCTCTTTTCTGATTCTGTGTTTACCGAGCAATATTGTATTCTGCTGTCTTCATCAAATTGTTTGGCCAAGAAGAATGGGCCCTGTGGAGGTGGCTGAGGCTAAACCGATTGCCAACTGAAAAGGAATTTGCCAATGAGCTATAAGATCAGTTCCTGAGGAACTAGGTAAACTGGAACCTCGTCCTTGGAGCATGCTTGAGGAAATGGACAAACCAGTGTTGCTGGTGCACTCTTGGGATGTAATGACTTAGGGTTAATGTGGGACAGAAATCACTGGTAGAGTTTACGGTAAAGATAGAGGAGGGATAATACTGGAGTAGGGAGAAAAAAGTCTATTGTCTACTGGAGTCTTTTAACAATTATTCATTTCCCCTTCCAAGATTCCTAGCAGAAGTTATGAAAGGATCAATCTACTAGCTTACGTGCCCTTGTTAGATGCTCTATGAAAGCAATGAGGCATTGTAGTGAAGGCTGCAGTTGGTTTGTAAAGACCAGTGGGAGTGCTTTCCCATCATGATGTTCCTTACTGGGTCATCTGAGCAGAGGCAACATTGGGGAGTTTACTTTTGAACTCCATCTTCAGTCATTCTTGTAGTTCCAGCTTCTGCCCAGGTCCCAGGGGTGGTCAGGCCTAGGTCCTAAGGAGCATCTGTCTCATCAGACAACATGACATAGGATCAGGAACTGGCTTATGGTTCCTGCTTCAGAGGTGGGGTGGGGGTGGGGAATGAAGTAGGGAGGAAGGGAAAAAAGAGGGAGGGGGAGAGGTGGGAGAGGGGGAAAAGAGATCTTTCTGTTCCACTTTTGATACTTTCCTAGTGTCTTCCTGGAGAGCACAGTCTAGTCCCTCTTTTGTTTTGAGGACATTAGACAATGTCCTTTCCTAGATTCGTCTTACCCTGGCTTCTCCCTCTACCTTGAAACAGGAAGATGGTCTTAATAGGTTTCCCCACCCCTGCTCCCCTAAAGCAGGAACTCCTTTTAGGTGGCTGCCCCTTTCTCCCAAGATGACAGCAGCAAGGCCAAAGATTTGAAAGCCTAAGGCTACCAGGTAGAAATCCGAGAGAGGGGCAGAAATAATAGAAAGTCTTGACACAAAAGCAATCTCTTAAAAAAAAGTTTAAACTTCCCTGGTACAAGCATGTTCCTAAATAAAATCGTCTTCCTTCTGGCCCCACTCTTTACTGTTCTATTCCTTGATGCAGTAAATCCCCAGTACCCCCAACTCTTCCCTAATTCTCTACGAACTATCGCTTCTTTCTGGCAAATATATTCAATATGGCGGCAGGCAGGAGGCTGCTGTGCACACCTGCTCCTCACTTCCCTTGTTTGTGGTCTGAGAATCGTTTTTCTCACTTCTCTCTTGGTGGGATGCTACTTTCAGAATCTGAGTTCAGAACATCTCTAGATGTGCATATCAGTTTGTTCTTAATGGATGTCTCCTTGCTAGTGGCAGAGTTGGTGTGTGAGGTTGGGTGTTTTCTAAAGGTGTTTTAGTCTCTTGATGTGGGGATGGTGTGGCTTCTGCAAGGCTTAGGAGCAGGAACTTGGAGAAAGGCAGAAACAAAAAAGGATGAATAAATGGTCTTTAAGTGGTATTGGAAATATACCCACATTACACTGTTCCCTCTTCCTCATCACTACTATGAAGATAATCGACCATGCTTATCTCCATTCAGTCCCAGTGAGCCTCAGTACTTCTCCTTTCTATGCCTCTGTTGCTGCAAGCTGTTCATCTACTTGTTCTTAATAGCATTTGACTGAGCCCTTGTGTTGAGGGACACCAATGTGTAATGTCATATGTGATTCATTACATCCTCCTCTCTTTCCTCTCAATATTCAGGGTAGTTTACATGGGGCTGTTAAATGTCACTGGACAAATGATAGCTCCTTGTAAGACTTGGAGACTCTCGGAGGCTGACTAGGATACACATTCAATAAGCCGGTAGGTAGGCTGGATCATGTACAATAAAGATCTGCTGATCTCCACATCGATGGCTAGTTTTATACATTTTTTTCCTGGTGTCTTTAGCTTTTATCATTGAAGCGGTTTGTTCCACTCCTCGGCGGAACGTTAAGACCTTGGTTCAAATGTTGCTGTTTCAAAAAGGCAAACAAGCAAACTGTTCCACAGTGCCATGGTTCTAAGGCTGCCCAGGTCTGGGGGCAATCTTAATATTTGACAACTGTCCTTCTTCTCTGACAGAAGTGTAGGCTCCAAGAAAGCACACACACTGACTTTCATGACTCATGGTATCCTGGGCACCTAGTATGAGTGCTGTACACAGTAAGTGCTCAAGCAATTGCTTGACGGATGCATTAAACTTGCCAAGTGAATGCCAAATGTATGGGAAACAAGGGTAGAAAGAATGCCTTGGGAGAGGTCTTACTGTCTTATTTCAGATCTTATGGTAACAGGCTGTCCTGGTTTTTCTCAGTGAAGTGTTAGAGGAACCATCATACTTACTTCTCTGTCAGTATTAACTCACATTCTATTAATGAAGAGGCTAGGCATGTCAAACTCAGACTCACGAACTGGAACACGCTAAGCGTGAAGCGGCTCCCTTAGACGGCTCCCTTCGGTTACGACGTTTCTAGTGATGCTCATGTTCACCACATCACGGCCCAAATGGGGCAGCCGAAAAGCAGGAGATTAAGCAGCTTTCAGAATTGCTTCTGAGTCTAGCTTGATGGGAGGTGATAACACACAAAACAAACCTTGGAATCAGTGTCCTTGGCATTGACTTAAGGGGCACAGACCTTGGCAGTACCTGGTGTGGACAGTGAGTGTCACCGATCAGAGTGTGCACTCGGCAACGGCTGCTGTTCTTCGCTCTTGAAGGTGGCTCTGGAGCTCAACTCTCCCATTAGAGGTGATTTCTGTCTTACTTTGGGCCAGACACCTCTGAGAGCTCCTTTGAGAACAAGAGTACGCCCATCAGTTTTGGAGACTCAACTTACAGTGTACTTACTATGTTCTGTCTTTGTGTGTTCCTGACACAAAAGGCATTTTCAAAGAGAAATTGTGAAGAGCTTCCATCTCCACTGAAGAGTTGAAGTTTTATTTCTTTAGAAAGCATCCTGTAGGTGTTAAGCTATGGCTTCACATCTGTTAGCCTCATGCAAAGACCCCAGGCTTGAGTGCAAATCTACCTCACATTTGTGTATCTGGTAGCATCACCGGAACCAATGGGCCCGCAGAAGAGCAGACGCTGAAAGCCCTGAGGCGTTCACTGAGGCAGGTCCCCCTTCAGCTGCTGAGGATGTCTAGGGAAAGGTCCCTCTTTAGGGGGTCCTTGGGGACAGGAAAGCTGGAAGGGACATAAGACTGAGTCTGAAGGGCTCGAGTCCTATGTCTCAGCGTTAGGGTTCTTGCCTAGGATATGTGAGGCTCTGGGTACCATCCCCACCCCCACCACAAGAAAACCCAAGACGCCTTGAGTCTGAAGAGCACAAATGAAACTCTTGTAGATTAGATGTGTACGTCTTGCACTCAGGAGAGCTGGCTCACAGTCTGCAAGGAAACAAAGACAATGAACAACTGTTGTCAGCTTCAAGGCAATATCTAGAAAGTTCAGCAAATGACAAAAATGACCCAGGAGACACAGGAGTTTCTTTGGATGTGGGGTGGCAGGGATAAGAAACTGGAAGACATTTGGGTAAGGAAGCATTTTGTCATGCCCAGTTGGGTAGGTAGGTGGACTGCTGTTGAGAGGCCCTGCCTGGACCCAGCTCTGTATCAACAGGAGAGGATGGTGTCTAGGCAGCAAGATGAAGAAGCTTGGCTGGCGAGGAAGACAGACTGTCCACTGAGTGGTTCCTTGTCTTTTCTTTCTTGTAGACTGGGAGCTCGCTCCTAGGCAGCAGGGCCTACGTCTAATCTAGAGGAACTTCGACTGCTCTCTTTAGTCATAATCTTACTGCCCTTTCTGAGAGGTGGGGGAGGGGTGGGGGTGAAGAAGGAATGGAGTAGCTCTGAAAACATGGGGGTTTAAGGACAGATTAAGGCTTTGTCTCTGGACTTGAACATTTCAACAGGGGGCACTCGACAGCTGGAAGAAGGAGGGAGGAAGAGGAGGAGAAGGAGGAGGAGGAGGAGGAGAGAGAGAGGGAGAGAAAGAGAGAGAGATATTGATTTTCCTTTTGTTTGAGATGAGTTGTATGGTTTGTTTGACATGGGTCAAAACCTTAGCAACTGGCCTTCATTTAATGCTGAACTGGCTACAGAAATCAGTGTGGCCACTAGGTTCTGCAGATAGAGTGAATTGCGCAGGCTCAGGAGGCTTTGACTAAGCTGGTGTGGGTGCTAGCTTGAGGGGCCTTTGTGCCAACAATCTCGGAAAGCATCGGTGCAGACACTTTTCCTTGGTCTCTTCCACAGGATGCAGAATGGCACTGGCTTCCATTCAGCATCTTCATCCGTTCAGCAGGGAGTCTTCTCTCTGTCAAGGTGGTTTTGGCTCTAACCTCTTGAAAGACTTCTGAGTGCACAGTCTCCACGGCTTGCACAGTCGCTGGTGTGGGTGCATGGGAGAAAGAGTTGTTTATAGCTTCATTGTTGCTCACTCGAACTCTGCTGGTTCAAGGTTCAAACCTGCATCTTCAGATGACACCCTGATTACCTCTTCACGCTGTTCTCTTTCAGTCGTCTGCTGACCTCAGGCAACCGTTGCAGCCTCTCTACTCTCGGACAGCTGCTCCTTGCATGATGACACTTTGTGTTTGTTGGGCTGGTTCTTTGGAATCATGTCACTCTGGTTAAACACATCAGTGTCAGTGGAGAGAAAGCGAGAGAGAGAGAGAGAGAGAGAGAGAGAGAGAGAGAGAGAGAGAGAGAGAGAGAGAGAGTTTCATAGAAGAGTTGTTGGTGGTTGGCTCTGACACCAAACTGAAATTCAGGGTAAGCTGATGAAAAGTTTCGGGTTCTTGATAACAGTACTGAGTTGGCCAACATGGACATTTCTGCTTTAAATACAAACAAAAGTCAGGTGTGACTGCTCAGGCAACGATCAATAAGGCTTTGTCTTATTCCTCAAGAAGTGGAAAATTCATGGATAAAAAATGGAGAGGCTGGAACTCCAGGGAGAGCCTGTAGCATAAATTAACATCTCGGTATCTACGTTCAAGGATAAGTGTTTACAGAAGAGTTGGTGCATAGGTAGGCAGTGGCTTGAAGCCCTGTCATGTTCACCTAGGAGACAATGAGATGCCTGTGCCTTCTGAGATGTTGGGGGGGTAGGGGTTCCACAGGCACACATCTATCAAAGATCCTACTGCCCATCATGACTAAAGCTCCTGGGCTCCAGAGGTGTTTTGAGTCTGTCTCCCATGCATTTCCAAGCAGGGATCTATCCACTCTGACACCTGCTCTATTCGCCCGTTTCTCATGGTCAATGGGAATACATTTCATCCCTCCTTCCTACTTTCTTCCACTGTGATGTTTCCCCCAGAGAGCCACTGCAGGTGTGTTCTACCATTATTTATTGCTTCCTAACTATCCAACTGAAGGGGGTGGAGAGGGCAAGTGAAGACACCACCGGTAGTAGGGGCTATCTCTTTGGGGGTTTAATGCAGTCAGGCCTCAATATCCTAAACTTGGAATTTGTGGCTGTGAGATTGCTCTCTTGAGAAAGGACCACATCTGAGTTACTGTGCTTTCAGTCCTGGGCTGGAAAGGTGTGTCCCATAGGCTCAGAGGCCTTTTTTTTTTTTTTTTTTTTTTTTTTTTGGCTTGTTAAAGTCAGGGGTATCACTAGGCAGAAGATGTTGACTTTTTAGGTGGGGTATCAGCTTGCCTGACACTGCTCCTATTCCAGCCTCCTCCTCTTACCTGGCCCCCCATCACCAGCACAGAGCACCATAGACATCCTTTTCCCCCTACTGAGAGCCTCATTAGCGTACAAGTAGATACAGAGCTGTTCTCCCTCAATTTCATGCTCAGTGAGCTCGCTGAGGGCCCTCTGCTGCCTGTTGTGAGGTGGATGGTGCCTTTCTCACTAAGAGGCATTGTATGCTGCCTCCTTAGCTTCGGGGATAAAGCAGTGGCAAAGGGGGAATTATTATTACTAATGAGAACAGTTACCAGAAACTTTCCAAAAGTTCTGAAACATAGCCCTTACAAATCTGCTACCCTACTGTGAATTAGAGGGCCTGTCCCCATTTTACACATGAGGAAATAGAGGCTCAAAGAAGTTATATAACTAAGAGGACCGGAGAAGGCTGTTAATCCTTTCTCTCAGTGGCCAGTTTCTTTTGAGCCCTGTTACTCATTACTGTAGTAGTACAGACGAGTGGGCTGGCTCTGTTTGCACGTAACCACTCCACTATCTAAGCATGCAGTCTGGAACTCTAGCACCCTGACCCCCTGCACATCTTCCTGCAGGCACAACTAACGTTTAATGGTCCAGGTTGAATTACTACCTGGTGGGACTGGAAGAGAGACTCAATGGCCTGGCGCAAGCTCACAAATTTTCATACACTACTTTTTTTTCTTCCTTCAGTTTTCTCCTGATATCAAAGCACTTTTGTATCTGAGCTCTCAGTGGACCCTGAGAATAATCTAAACAGCAGGACTGAGACGATTATTGACAATTGATAGACAAGGAATTTGAGGCTCTGTGGGCCCGAGCGAAAGGCCCCCAGTCCATAGATGGAAAGATTTGAAGGTGAAGTAGGAGTTCTCTTTGGTTACCTAGCTGTAGTTCATTCTTCTAGGGAAGCCTGGCTACTTGGAGCACTTAGTTGAGGACGTTGTCTTAATCAGAGCGCTTAAACTAGTCTTGGCAAATTGGGGTTCTAGGAATAGAGGCTTGAGGAGGTTTGTAGCATGATCTCCCTACTGATTTCTTTTGGGGTTAAAAGTGATGATTCAGGTTTCTAACTTCAGTCTAATCCTTGCTACTTGGATCATGGTCTTTTCTCCACTGCCAGGGTGATAGAGTTAACTCTTGAGAGAAAATTATTGTCAGGAGAACAAACTGGGTACCCCAAGATAAGAGGAGACTAATGGCCTGCCAACAGGGGCTGTGTAGCTCTCTCCTTGGGCAGGGAGAAACTGGGAAGGGCCAGGCAAACTTACTTCCTTTTTAGCTAGAGATGCAGCCAGCGGTGGTGGCAGGGAGAGAAGAGAGAAGGTGTTCTCAGAGTCTGTCAGGTCCAGTTGGTAGACTATGCTGGATGTGACATGGGAGGGAGAAAGCATGGGAGCAAAGGCTTGGTTTCACAATGGGATATCTTCCAAAGTGAGGCAAGGCAGTGGAAGAATCTTGAATAGAGTGAAACATACTGCACGGCATGGACAATCTTTCAACCTCTGGTAGCTACCCAAGATGAGCTCTTTTCTTTTTTTTTCCTTTTTTTTGGTTGGGCAAAATTCGAGTCAATTTAAAACAGACTGTATTTCACCCAGAATACAGTTTTGGGTCACTGAGCTAGGTAGAGCCCAGGGAAGGTATCTACTGACTGGAGAGCTGGTCCGGTCTGAGGTGGGATGCTGAGGGCTGTGATGTATCTCCCTGGATGGTCATTTCACGTCTCTGAGCATGCTTCTTCATAGGAAAGATAGAGACACTCTGTTACACAGAAGAGGAAGGTCCTTCAGCTGAGGTTTTAGATGCTCGGTAACTGGAGCTGTGAGAGTTAGGCAGTGTTTGTATTCTTGGGCTTGTGGTCAAAACTTGGAGAATAGTGGCTTAGGAGAGGCTTCGACTTACCTGGTACCTGTCAGGGGTTCCTCATCCCCACCTAAGATGGGTTGGAAATTCCATGCAGTGTTAGTGACAGAAAGTCTTGCAAACCCATCTTAAAGAGATGATACTGGTGGTGAGGACAATCTCAGAGCCCCCAGGTCCAGCATCCCTTGGGGATGCTATTTCAGCCCTTTGAGCTAAGAAAGGTCACTTGGGCCCAACCTGCTTTGGTTTTCAAAGCATCTACATAGCTGACACTTCCCCATGTGACCCAGAGACTTGCTCCTCAAGGCTTAGTTCTAAGGTCACCAGTTACACACTTCCTCATTCTCAAGGCATGAGAGGCTGGCTGCCGGAAGCCTCCTGCTGGCTTCAATAAGCTCTGTGTTGCACCTGCTGTGCTTGGGCTGGGAGAGCGGCTGCTGTCTCCAGGAGAAGGCCCCTGGCCCTGGGAGCCACTCAGGATCTCCTGTTTGTACTTTCCTGAGATGAAGTAGCAAGGGTGGGGATGGGGATGCTAGCCACTTTGGGAGTCTTTTTCATTTTGTGGAATCTTTTAGATGCTGCTGGCTCTTTTAGATGCTTTATGAAATCCCCCATTTGGGGTGATCAAGGCTTCCACCAACCAGGTCTCTAGGGATCTCTTCTTGAACTTCTGGGATCTGGCCTCCTCTGCCTCCAGGCTTGTTGCCTGCCAAAGGTGCCTTACTCCCTCATTGCCCCCATCTGTGGTTACCTGATGACCACATGCTTACCCTCCAGTCATGCACAGGCAGTGCCCAGTGCTGCTGCTCCCGGGAACTAAGGGTCAAGCCACCCTTCTTCATTTCTCATTCCACTACATGTTCTCATGCCAACAGCGTGACCATGAACCCCTGGTCTCATTTTCATGTCTTGTGTTCCAGACACTGGGTGCCAGGACTCTCCTTGGGCACAGCCCATACCTGGGATCTTTTCTGTTCAGGGCTTTCTTGGACCTTTTTTTTTTTTTTTTTCTTGTGTTCTCATCAGGAGCCCCGCCTACTGGCCCTTCGCTCCCCAGTCTGCTCTGTTTGCGGTTTGGTTATTTTATCTTGTATCTTTGGACTTCTGCCTAGGAAGCCTTTTCCACATCTTGCCTACCTGGAAAAGCACTGTGCCTCCCTCCAGGTCCTGTGGAAGTCTTCTGGACAAAATGAGGAAGGGCTCTTCTTAGCCACCCTTGCCACTCACTCCTTTGCTCTCTGCTTTCCGATGGCTAACGAACCCTCTGAGACCAAAAGGGCGTGTTCTTTGTCTCTTTAGTGCCCAATAGTGTCAATTATTGCTTTTAGAGCAGGAAGCCTGGTGGGTTCCCCAAGCCTCTAGGAGCAAGGAGTGAAGGAGAAGTGACTCACGATTCACTCTGGGTTCGGCTTTGCTCTAGGTGTTTATGACGTTTACTTGTGCAAAACAGAAAGAAGTTGAGGTTCACTGCCTCCTCTCTGGCCTGAGCTTGGAAAACTGGAAGGGGCTGGGGGAGGGTGGAGGTGGAGGTGGAGGAAAAAGGGGTATGGAGGGAGAAGCAGAGGATAAAATGAAAATAATCAGCTAATCTTCCTAATAACGGCCGATTTCCTGATTTGGTATTTGGCATTACTTACAGTTACTCGCTAGGAGAACATGAAGAACCAGCCTGCCTCTGTTTTAGGCTTAAAAGCTAACTTACAATAAAGACAAACTAGGTTCATTCCTGTTTGTGAGTAAGCCTCAGTTTCTCATGATGCCTGTCCGGGGATGGCAGTCATGGCTTTGTTTTCAAAAGTTATTTATAATGTCTTGCCACCCTACCTTTGTTTTGGAATGTTATACGTCCGCCTATGGCTCCCTAGTTATGACTATGGCTGCCTTGTTGTACCCAACTTGCAACCAACCATGCCTTTGTTTCAGGAAGGACTAACTATGCTAATGTCCTGCTCCTGTAATCCCTCCTGTTTTGCCCACCAAATCCTCTGTTTGGAAACCCCCCTACCCCTGAGCTAGAAAAGTCTTCCTCAGGTCCAGTGCTGATCTCTGGAACCCCACCTTGGGGGAGGCAGCCCATGTGCATGAATAAAAAGACTTGCTTTAATTAATTGCTTGCTTTTGACATGATGATTTGGGTAAATGGTCTATCCCCTCTCATCTTTGGGATTAACCAATAGGGCGTTAACCATCACTTGTGGTCCTCTGCAGAGTTGTGAGGGTGCTTGGTGGCTTGGCAGCTGGGATGTTCAGAGACTCTGAGGAAGACAGACGAGGTTTCGGACAAGGCTTGGGCGGGATCCCTATGAATGCTGCTTGCCTGTGGGTGGTTTTGATCAAGTGAGTCATGCCTGTGTCAAAGTGTTCCTCTGTTTGGGGGCTTGAGGGACACTGTGAGAATGCTTGCCTACATCTGGTGTGAAAGGAAAGTGGAGGGGATCTGTGGTTCTGTTGGAGACATGGGCTCAAGTCTCAGCAAGAGCTAACCATCTTCCACTCTGCACATAGTGCTGCTTCCAAAGCCTCTGGGAGAATCCTGAGGCAGTCACCCCGGGAGCTAGAAAGAAAGTTCCAGTTCTAGTTAAATAGTGCTTCTGTTCAAGCTTCAAGGGCAGGTTATGGTTCTGACATCACTGCTAACTGATAGTGCAGCATTGGGCTTCTGTTTCCTCTTTAGGTTATGCAAGAGGCAGAGGTTTTTAGAATCATCTAGATTCTAAAAGCATTGGGGGTAGAGCCACATACAAGGAGCCACTTGTCTCCTCTAGCCACACTGTTCAAATCTACCACCATCTTGAAGGTCAATCTCAAGGTCTGTTCTTTGTGAGCCTTTCCTGGGGAGGGTATTCCTTCTTATGCCCCAGACCCGCAGTAGTTGGTGTCTACTGCCTTTGTTAGAACATACTAGTTGTCACCCAGGGGCCTTGTTTCCACTTCCCTTGTGAAATGCCCCCACCCAAATAACCACACAGATGGCTGCTTCGCTTCTTCAGGTGTCTGAAAGAGTCTTCCTCTCCATTCTGTGGAAAAGACATTCTCATCACGGTTCCATTATCACCCCAACCCCATCCTGGGTGAGCTGTTATAAAAAGATATTAACATAAACTTTAAGCATGAAAGTTAAGAAACAGAGAGGCAGGCCCTCAGAAGGTTCCCATCTCACTGCCTCTGACACAGAAAATACAGATAGCATTTTGTGGGGTTTAAAGCTATTGTCTTCAAAGAGTTGCTAGAAACATGAGAACACAGAGTGATTCCTGAGTGGGCACCTGATGGTACTGTAATTGATAAGGCATGGATTTAAGAAAAGTGGATGTCTTTACAAACAAAGTTAATAGTCTGGTTTGAGATTCTCAGGTAACTTCTGGGGAAAGGAAAAGGACCTGCCAGGCCATAAACATCTGGATCATAAGCTTGAGTCTTTGCTTTTTCAGCAAAACATCTGTATAGGAGAGGAGCATTGACAGAGGAGCATTGACACTTTGCTATGGCTGACATTGTTGTGCTGGGATTCTCAGGTGGTTGGAGGCTTTACCTAGATTCCTGGGTGAGGGTTTTTTGTCTTTTCCTCTCCGTTGCCCTTGTCTTTCTATACGTTTCTTCTTCTCTGCCATCCTGAGACTTGTCCTTTAATCTTAGGTGTTGATGAAGGTCAAAGTCGTGTCTTCTGCAGTTTCTTCCATACTAGATGGGGACTCCTGCCACACTTCTCCATGGATTAAAAGTCTCAACCCATAATGCAATCTGAGGGGGCAGGGTACGAGCACATCTGAGCTCGTAGGTTGGAGGTCACTATCTGAAGGGAATCTGGAAGATAGGATGTGACTTGAGCCATCAAAACATCTGTAAGCAAAAAGCATATGGTAGATAGTCACAACCAAGAACAACACCCAAAATACCAGAGCCTTTGCATGGCCCCTGATAATCATGATGCAATTGTTAATTTTTAAGGCAGGAGCTGATGACTATTGGGGTTTACACATCTTAGTTGGCCAGGACATGATGTTCCAGTTGTTGGGCATATGCAGAGCCCAGATTCCCTTCCCGTGTCTCCTAAGTATAGCAAAAGCCACCAGTTCTTGGAAGATAAGCTACCTATCATCTGAACTTCCCGAATTTAAGAGTGAGATTCGTTGGTCACTAGGTTTTAAACAGCATTTAACCACTGCTCCCCGTCATGACACATGGAGGCCTCAAAGAACAATTGAACGAATGAATGAATGAATGAGCAGACTGTTTCCATAACCCCCTAGGCTTCTCGGCATTGGGTTTGTTTTTGTTTTTTTGTTCAAGAGCAATTGACTAACAGAAGATACAGTGTTTGGGGCTAGAGGGAAACTATGTATTTTTGATATTTGATAAATACTTATTTTTTTTTGAGGTAGGGTTTCTCTGTGTAGCCCCAGATATCCTGGAACTCACTCTGTAGACCAAGCTGTCCTCGAACCCAGAGAATCACCTGACTCTGCCTCTTGAGTGATGGGATTAAAGGCCTGTGCCACCACCACCCAGCCATATTGTCTTCATTTCTAATGAGACATTTGTCACAGACCAGAAACGACTTGAAGTCTTTACATGTTATCTCGCCTGGCCTTCATGAAACACTTCAAGGTGCTGTTATTCTTGTTTGTAGATGGCAAAACCAAGCCGCAGAGAATGTGCTTTCCCAGGCCTCACTTTCGCAGGCATGGCTCAGGAAGCAATGGAGATGGGATGGGAACTTGGCTCTGCCTGACACTAAAGTGCTTTTTCATTTCCATTATGCTGCCCACCGAAGGATGCACAGGGAGGTTGGGGTGCCCTGAGCCCGCCCGAGGCAGACACTCTGCCCCCAGTTTTGGCACAGCGACTGCAAACTGCTCAGTATTTTTTTTCCTTCTCGCTTGTCTTCATCTCTTTCATTTTCCTTGTCCTCAAGACTAGAACCTTCCCTCATGCTCCTGATTTTTGAGGCTAGATATTTCCATTTGCAGCTGAGAGACTCACAGATCTCCCAGGCTGGTCCTTCTCAGTCATCTAGCTTCAGACCCTAGGCTTCCAGGGCCCTGTGGCAGAGCCCGGCTCAGACCCTTGCTGCGGCTTGTGTGTGGTGCTCATGAGAGACTGAAAGACAGGCACTTGTCTTACTCCCCCTACTTTTCCAGCTGGATTAAGATCAAAGGAATCCTTTCTTGGGGAGCCATGGATGACCAAGAGGGACCACACCTCCTTGGGGGATAGAAGTAAGTGGCATGTGTGATGGGGTGGGTGATGGAGAGGATGATACCCCCTTCCTTGTCTTTTGGAACTCTCAGTCTGCCTGGGACTCCAAGTAACCTCTTGAGTAAAGAGCTTAAGGGTCGTGCATGAGCCCCCACATCCTAAAATAGTTAAGTTGTATCATTTGGGATGGTTTTGAGTTTGGGTTTTTAAAAGAAACTGCAGTGAAGCATTTGGAGCCCAGTAAACCGGGGAGCCTGTTGAGTTAGAGTCTCTCTTATCCTTTAGGAGAGGGCAATGGGCCTCGGGTGCATGAGGGTAATGGGCAGAGGGAAGAGCTTACAGATGGCCCCAAAGACTCTGGAGCAGGAGATGTCCTTTACCAGTATCTTAAGCATTACTTACACTCTGGATTCCTGGACATCTTTTTGGTCTCTGAGACACTGCTTATATAGATTTGCACACAGTAGGTCTTTTACAGCCTTCCAGGCATCTCTGGGCCTTGGATCTGATGGAGAGGAGGATCAGACCCTGAAGGAGCTAGATGGCATGGGTCTCGTTGTAGTCGAATGAGGAGGCCGTGGTTGCTTTCTTAGCTTCGGGGTTGTGGAAAGCAGAGACAGGAGCAGGTGGCCACAACTTTAAGTGTCTTTGGAGTTCTCTCCCAGTTTTTACCTTCTGTAGGCTTTATAGAGAGATGGGTAGTGAGGAGAGAGTGTGCCTCTGACTCTCCAGTTCTTACTTTCCACAAGGCACGTGATGGATAAACCATGTGACACAGAGTCAGGTCCAGGGGATATGAGAAATTAAAAGGGATGGAGCTCGGAAGGGTGGCAGGCGAGCTGAGAGAGAGTGTTTCTGCCGTGACAGGAAAGCAGCAAGAGATGGAAGGGGTGCTGCAGAGAGGGAGGCCAAGTGGGAACCTTACTCCTGCCTCCCGAGATCTGACTAAAATCAAAAGAGGAACCAGGTCTGTGACAGGAGGTGGCACACAGTGTGTGTGTGTGTGTGTGTGTGTGTGTGTGTGTGTGTGTGTGTGTGTGGTGAGGGGGTGGTTGAAGAATTGGGGAGAGGTGGGCTTAAAGCTTCCTGGGTAAAGGCAGGGAATTTACTAGTCAGCCGCAGCTCCCTGACTATTCTCCTCTGTAGGAGGAGCCAGGCTGAGTGGACAGACTGCAAGATGGGTATATTGTGTTCTACCTGCACATCCACACCTGTATGCCTGAGGAGCTGGCAAGGGTGCCATTTCAGGGTGTTCTGCTCAGCTAGCAACTGACCGCCTGTCACAAGGTGGCTTTCCTGTCCCGACATAGAAAGTATATGGTAATGGAGACCAGAGACTTCCCCTTAATCCAGCTTCCTTTCCTCCTCTCTATGCTCGGAGATGGATACCTAGGCCATCTTTCCAGGCTCTGACATGACTTGGAATTCCTGTCCCCAGCTCCTACTGATACAGCTCTTCAGTCTCTGAGGGAATTTGTCCCTCCCAGGATAGCTGAGGCAGGGGACGCATTCCTGCTCTTCCCCCGTCTTTCCCTCCTAACAATCCCTGTGTCCCCGTTTTCCACCTTTGCCTCCTTTGGACATGGTGTGGTGAGAAAGGACATGTGCCGAGTACAGAAAACTTGGAGATGTGCACTTGGAAAGGAATCCAGAAGAAAACAGATGCAAACCTCGCTGTACAGCCACGGCACAGGGCTCTGCCTGCTTCTCTTCCTGACCTAGAGACTTGGCCAGCTAAGCACACAGATGGCTTGCATATGACATGCCAAGACTTTCCTCAGAATAATGCCCATTTCCTTATGTCATTACAGTTCTTTAAGATCGTGTTGCAAATACACTCTCTTGTCTACTTTAAACAGGTTATTTGGCTGTCAGACGTTTTGGTGACATTTTGTTTTCTCCAATTATAAGCTCTTCTTATTTTTTTTTAAAGCCTGTTTCTGTACAATGCTTCCATCCAAGGGTGGACTGTAATCCTAAAAGACCCAAAGAGCTGGCTCTGGATCAAACTGCACAAGACTCTCACCTTCCCCTTTCCCCCACTTAGGGTGCACAGTGCTTTCCATAGCTTACCCTTTAATAAATGGCCAGGGGAGACTGTCAGGAAAGCACCAATTATCACTTACCCTCCCGCCCTCAAGGCAACGCAGCCAAATCAAAGGATCCTGGGTGAGGTGGCTTCTCTCAATACTTCCTACTAACTGTGGGAAGATGTCTACACCCCAGGACCTAGCTGTCTCAGGCCCTGGCCAGGTGGACACGATGGGTTCAGGCTGAGAAGAGAGAACACAGGCCAAAGACTCAGTGTTCATGCACTGTCCCATGACACATAGGGTCTCTTCCAGTTCTAAGTAGCATACGTCGAAGGAATCAAGTCTTACACTGGTCTCTTAAGTAAACTATTTATATGGGTCCGTCTTTAGAAACAGGCTTGGGTCAAAAATGAAAGACAGTCATGGTAACACTCAAGTGGTACCCACAGTGTCCAAGAGTCCTTGATGTAGGGAAATGTCCAGTCCTGGTTTCCCAGATGATTGCTAACTTGTGTGTGTGTGTCTAGAGAACACCAGTAGCTATGTCCCATCCCTTTCCACTCATCAAGTATGGATTGGGTAGGCCATGTGTCATGGCTTCTGGGGCTAGATTATGGATAGGTTTGGGGAAGGGTCTGGGGTGGTTTCTCTTCAAGAAGCCCAGAAACAGACTGGGGAGGCTGTGAGGCATCCAGATACCCAGGACGGACTTCATGCTAGTGGCTCCAAGGAACAGGCAGCTCTAGTTAACTCTGGATCAGAGGGTCTCGTTGACTGAGAAAGCAGTGTAATTATGGCAGGGCACTGGGAGAGGGGCAGGGCTCGAGTTGCAGGTATGCAAATAGGCCTTACAGTATGGTGGGCAGAGGAGGAGGGGGAGGGCAGGCATGGCTTAGGGGGCTTCTTGACTGTGTCCCTGAGTGTGATTTTCAGTTTACCTATAGGGGGAGGGGTGCAAGCTTTCCCACAAGACCAGGAATAAGCAACCAGAAGGGTGAGGCAAGAAGTTGACCCAAGGAGGTGTGGGAAATGGGTCTCGGTCCAAATGAGGGACTCCTTGGGTAGCTGACCACCTGGGGCAGATCTGGGAAAGCTGTCTCTGGTGGAACCCTGGTTTGACGATTGCTCTTTGAGTCTCACTTGAGGAGGTGGCGGCTTCATCTTGGGACCTGTGGGGGCAGTCATACTTTATACACACTTCTGTGAAACACAACATAGGAGGCTTCTCATGCAGTTCCCTCAACTTTTCCTGTCAGCATAACAGGACCTCATTCCTCACACAGGGATGACTTATGCTTGGCTTTGATTCCTCCTGACTCATCAGGCTCAGGCCCCTAAGTAATTAGGCTGCCTTGCATCTTCCTCTGGGTGTGAAGAAACAAGGCTTAGAGAGGCCCAAAGAATGTAGCACCTCTCTACCCAATGAGGGTCATTTTGAGGGCCAATTCTCTTCACACTGGGAAAGGCCATAGTGGGGTAATGGGATGGAAGTGGGGCAGTGGCTGTAAGGATGTGGACAGCATTCTGAGAAGGAATAGGGAAGAAAAGAAGAGGGTGCTGGAGAACTGGCATTACCATGGCTGTGTGACTAGGGGCCTCTAGCCTCCATTCTGGATACACTCAAGACATCATCTGATTCTAGTCCTCAAATACTTCCCACTCTCAATGGCACGGGGACAAAACCTTTTGACCTCCACTTCTTTGATATGAAGGGTGCTGTCTGAGAGACTGTCTTCCCTGGGGTGGCTGTGGCCAAGAGTTTGGGCTCTCAGGACCTCACCTGGATCTAAATACTGTCTCTCATATTCGCCAGTTCTGTGACACTGGGGGCATTGCTGACCTACCCTGAGCCTGTTCCCTCATCTGTAAAATGGGGATAATAATAAGCCTGCCTGGTGCTGTGTGCTGTGGATGGAGACGGAATGGAGAGAGGTGTTGGTAGCAAACCTCTGAGTGTTGCTTGTTCCATTAAAAAAAACCCTTTGCTATGTTTCTCTCACTCCGGCATGCTACTTACATCTCTAGCAAAACCACCTCTGGGTAGTTTCCAGTGCTGTGATTTGCCCCCAACATGTGAAGCTTATGGGACTTTGGGTTCTGAGCCCTTGTGGACCTATCCCTTTCTCTCTGGTCTTCTCATCTTGAATCTAGGATTAATCGAGTCATTATTAAGGTCCCAGAATCCTAGAACCTGAGACCCAGAATGTTCTCTGAGTTAAATTCTTGTTTGTGCCTCAGTCTGAGCTGGAGCTTGTGATCTCCCACTAAGACCTAACACTGCTAGTCCTAGTCCAGTTTTCTACATCCCCTTCCCCCAGAGACTCTTGGAGTCAGATGCAGTAGCGCCCCCTCCCACCCAGGACATGAGCCATGGGCAGTTGTGAGGCTTCTTTTAAGGTCAGTGCTGAGAAAAGCTCCTTAGGATTGGACAGTTTGGACAAACACACTAGCACGCTCCTGGGCGGGGGATGGGGTAGGCTGGGACATTCTGGCTTTGTCTTAGGTAGAGAAGGTGTTCCAAACCAGTGAAACGAGACAGGCAGCTTTGAGGGGTTGACTGAAGGCAACAGCAAGACCCAGACTTGCTGGACAGGTGGTATGGAGTGGGGGCAATCTAAAAAGTGGTAGGGGTAGGATGGGCAGGAACATAGGGACATGGTTCTTCTGTTGGATTGACAACTACCGAAGACTTCCAACACTTAGCAGGTGCAGTATCCCGCACAGTCCTCAGCCCCAGGTTGCTTCTGGGAGCATTAGCAATTCCTTCCTTGCTTAGGGTCTGGGTCCTGATCCACTGTTGGCAGGAAGCCCCTTACAGCTGGCAGTCTCCAGAGATGCCAGTTGTACAGGTCCAACTCAGAGCCCAGGGAGTCTATCTTTCACAAACTTGCTGACTATTCAGGCTTCCAAGATTCTGTGACTACCTGAGAAGCCCGACTCCGGGGACTATAGAGTAGGAACATACTAATCCAGGGAGAGCAAGCAGGCAGCGCTTGGAAGGAACAGTGGGGTCTTTATTGAACTTGGTGTTCATGATCCATGTTGTACACCTGCTGGGTTGCACATCCTCAGCCACAAGGCACTAGAGGATGCAAACTGTGAGATAGACCAAGACCAAATCATTCAGATGGGTCTTAGAGTGGGAAAGTATTGTAAGAAAAAGATTGGCAGGTCACTTGAGTCTGGGAGGTCTAGGACTTGCCTAAGGTCACATAGCTAGTTAGCTGCAAGACCACACGAGTCCCACTCAAATGAACCCAGTCAAAGTGTGTGATACGATCATAACACTTTAGGACCTCTCTGTGTGTAAGATGTGCCGAATGTGAGCAGTGCTCAGAGTCATTATGATGGGGGAGGAAGGTCATTGTAAGACACTACTGTCAGTCCATCTACTGGGATGTACTTGGAATGATATGGGGGAAAGTAAGTAGAGGACTTGAGAGGGCTTGGAGTTCCCAGAATCCATGTCCTGGTGCTTTTTATAGAGTGAGCACTAACCAACTGAATGACTTTCTTAGTAGAGTCCTCTTATTTACCAACGGTAAAGAAATAAAGTACCCTAGTACAAATGAGGCACAGGGCTGGCAGAGAGAGTTGTTTCCGGGTCTGTCTCCCAGAATCCCATTCATGCTTTCTGACTTACTGAGTGAGGACTGTAGGAAACGAATGTTTTCAATTTCCCTTGAAAAGAATATCCAGCCTTAGCAGGGAGCAGGGTGGCACACAGGCAGGGAACCTATGCAGTACACTCTCTGTGACCCCAGACGGATGTGCTGTATGTAGCGAGGGGGTGACAGAGACTTACTGTCAGATCTGTCATATTAAGGCCCCTGAAGCAGGCACACTTCTAAGGACCACTGTGGAAACCCAGTCAGGAAGATGGGAAGGAGCTACCTCTCCATCTGACTCTAATCTGAGAAAGGTCTAAGAGTCAGGAAGCCTGGGCCTGGAGTCTGATCTTTGCCCCAGATGATGGGTAGACTGGGACAAACCCCTTGACCTTTAGGGACTCAGGGTTTTCAACTGGAAATACTATTTGAACACTTTAGTAGAGTGGTAATGAGGTGGGAGCTTAAAGACCTTTGACCACTCTGGTGAGACCGGGCTTGCACAAAAGTTTACCTGGAAAGGGCTAAGGGCTAGGACGGGTTCAGAGGGAGACTCAGCAGTCTCACTTGGTAGCTTGTAGACTTCCTTTCTGACACACTCACCTGGGTGAAAGGTTAGTGATTAGCTTAAGCCCTACCCGTGCTGCCCCTCGCCTCTGGATCTTCAGTGGGAGCAAGTTGAGATTATAATAGCACAAGGCAGGTTAGGTTGGAACGAAGATTCAGGAGCCGGGTGCCTTGTGAGCATAGACGAGGATTTTTTTTTCTAATTTTTCCAATTCTCTTCAACACCATTCTAGGTGCTACTTCCAGATTCATCTTAAAAATGCTATCTTTTTTTTATTACACCCCTCCCCCACCCACTTAATCTGCCTTATGTAGTCCCAACACTTCCAATTCTTTGTTCAAAGCAGAACAACCTCTTTTGGTCTATGACACATGACCTTGGACCTCTGAAACACTAGCTGTGGGTCCCTGTAACAAAGAAAAGGTTTCTGATCTTCCCCTGGAAGCTTGTCTTGTTCATTGGAGTCAAGCAAGTGCCAGAAGTACTTACTTTCATGGCCTCCAGGAGTGTGTCTCATCCAGAGAGACGGGGACAGACAAGACGCATGGCAGACGTGGAGTGCCAGTGCCTGTTCCTATATGGAGATTGGAGAATCTTACACTTGATCTTAGCCAAAAGGCTGAGAAGCAGTGAGGTGTGTGAGTCTTATAAGAAGGCTCCTTTTGACTTAGGGGTTGGAGAAGCAGCCAGGGGTCCTTATTGATTGGAATATTCAAAGCCTAGGGTGGATGAGAGTGGGGAGGGTGGGGAGGAAGGGCAGGAGAGAGAAGAAATAGAAGAGGACAGGAGGAGATAGTATCTGAATTGAGTCCTTTCTATGGGAGCCCAGAGGGGTTGGAGAAAAGCCAGGATTTACAGGACACATCGCCCTCTTCTGAGAATCCATGTTCTGAAAAGAGAGGGGCCTCCTAAGGAACTCTTCCAGGGGCCGGATGGCGGCTCCCATGGGTGGTGGAGGGCTGGGGGAAGAGTGGGTTGGAGTGGCTGAAAAGGGTTCACATGGCTTAAGCGCGTGAGAAGACTCTTGCAGAAATCTATCCAGGACTGACGGGTGTGGAGTGAGAGAGAGCAAGGAGGAGGCAAAAGGCAAAAGGCAAAAGCAAAGTCTGCCTGAGAGGGGCTTCCAGCTGCTCAGTGCTTTTTATCTCAGTTGTCCACATCACAGTAGAATAAAACAGCAAGAGAACCAGAGGTCATAGGGTCTAGCCTCCCTTCCACTAGACAGATGGGAAAAGATGGTCCCGGCAGTGGGACCAGAGGAGGCAAGTCCTGCTGCATGTGCACAGGGCCTGTGTCAGGTACAGGTGAATCAGGTGACGTCTCGAAAAACATGAGCATCCCAGCCTACTAGGTAGCTAAGAGTAGCATCCAGCTCTGTATGACAAGGACTGGCCAGTGCAGTTCAAGCTGCTTTGAAGGTACCATGTTGGTGCCCATCTACGAAGGAGGCCAGAATGCAGTTTTAAATGTGATTTTTTTGCTGGGTAAGGCCTAACATTAGGCCTCTGGGTTCTGTATAATAAAAGAGCTACGGCTTTTAAAACTACCACCTAGAAACGCAAATTAAACTGTTGGAAACTTCCTGAGAAGTTGTCAGGGGATTAGTGTGTGGTTCCCCAGTGACCACAAAACTATAAGGAGAAAGAATTTCCAGGGCCTGCCCTAGCATCTGCATCACCTTTAGCTCTGGAAGTTTGATTCTGCGAACTTAAGTCTTGGTCAGTGACCATAGAAAGTATCTGAAATAGTTCTTGTTCTGCAAAAGGAGAGAGAAATCCAGGTTAGTATGTGGCCCGAGATGATGATAAAACATGAGTGATTCTAACTCCTAGAATCCCCGAGAAAGGGCTCGGGGCCACCCAATGCTTTAGTTTTCTGATTATTGTAATTATGTGTCCATAATACGTGTTATAGGCAAAAAAAAAAAAAAAAGATAAAGCAGGTCCTGAGCTATAATACTCTAGCAGCTTGTGCAGCCTCACACATGGTGTTCTCCTTTTTAAAAAAAAAAATAACAAAGGGCTTGGATGCGCTGCAGTCTACTTACTTTGGTTTTCATTACTTGGGTGTTTCTGCAAGGCTATGTCAATGAGAAAAGGGAATTTTTCCTGTGCAGGATAATGCAGATTTTAGTTGTGAACTCTGGTCGAGTTGTTGTTGTATAAACAAAACGCAGGTAGAACATTTCCAGGCATCAGAGGGCCGTATCGCTAGGCCTCAGTTTCCTCATTTGTAAAATAAGACATTTGTAGCCTGGTGTGGCAGCACACACGTGTAATCCCCCACTCCCACACACTTAAGAGGCTAAAGCAGGAGGATTGGGAGTTTGAGGCCAGCCTGGGCTACATAGTGAGCTACATAGAGGCTCTTGTTTCAATTTAAAAAAAAAAAAGATAATTTACAAATGTCCAAGCCAATTGCTTCTTCTGCAAGAACTCTTCTTGGCTATGGCATTTTTAGTGGGTGTGAGAAGACTCAGAAGAAACACTGGATGAGGGGATGTGAGAAAATGAGCTCAGTTGGCTGAAGTCCCTTGGAGCATCGCACGTTTGTTGAGCTGTGCTTTTGGTCTGATTTTGACTTGCACTCTAGATTCTGTGAGAGGCATCAGGCCCCAAACATTGGTTTGCTCTCATGAGACCAGTGTTGCCCTGCTCCGTGCGCCTCTGCTCTCTTAACAGTACTTTGTTACTGCCTCATAGCCTGTCATGCTGCTGATGCAAGACATGTCACCGGATGGGTGTTATTGAGAGAAGAAACCTCCAGGGGGCAACAGGCACCATCCCCTGACTCCCAGACTTCTGGTTTCCTGCATTTGTTTCAAACTTTGCCTTGCCGGATCCCAGTCACTGCTCTGTGCACAAATCCTTCACAGCCCTGAGGCCAACTCTGATTTCTTTCATTGTAGGTCTCTGACTGTCAATACTGACAACGTCTCCCTCTTCTTCATTTCTAGATCCCTGGTTACCTTATTGATGAAGACAGATATTCCTGGCTTAGTACGGCCTAGTGTCTCCTAGTTCTAAAAATGCAAAGGAAGGAAAAAAAGGGTGTTGGGAGTGGGGGTAAACACTGTCCTACCTTAAATCATGATTGGTTATTTCCAGAAATGCTCACAACATAACTTTTTGTTGTTCAGTAACTAGCCAGCAATTTTGTAAGGCAGCCATATAATTTCCCCCTTGACTGAAGCTGTGTCCCAGTTCTCACCAACTGCATCTCGTTGAGTTGTGTCTTATGTGTCCATGCCCTTTAGTTAAAGGCCACCAGAAACATACCTTTGGACAGAGATTTTTGTTGGCTCATTGCAATCAAAGAGATACACACATACACTACTCATGGGATCTCGGGGAATTTGGGTAAGATGTTAGAAAAGACTCAAGGATTTGAGCTTGTTTTAGGTGATCTGGAGACTCAAGGACTTGGGATTTCTTTGGACTGGATGCTGACAGGTAAAGGCATTCATCCTAAACACTCATCTTAATACATTTTTGTTGTGTGGTAATGGTGTGCATGACACACGCCTATGCGTACATGAGTAGGTACAGATTCGTGTGTGCACACATGAGTGCATGGAGGCCAGAGGTCTGCAAGGCAGGTGTCTTCCTCTACTGCTCTCTGCCTGGTTTTTTGAGACAGAGTCTCTCACTGAACCTAGAGCTCATCGACTGGCTAGACTGGCCAATGAGCTCCAGGCGTTCTCCTGTCTCCACTCCTCCCCCAGCGCCAGTGATACCGTTGTGTATTATCACACCCAAGGCTTGTTTCTCATTGTCATGTGGGTGCCAGGGACCCAGATTCAGGTCCTTTTGATTGTACAGCACCAAGCACTAAAATTGCTGAACTGTCTCCCCAGCTCCTCGAAGTCCACTAATCCAAAGGAAATCTTACGGGGTGAATGAGCCTTCTACCATGATTGGTAAAAAGCAACCCTCTCTGCTCTTAGCTAGACCTGATAGAGGGCTGCTCATTTTTCTGTGACTTGGAGGACACCCAGATCTAGTCACTATGTTTTGGGGGAGTTGACTGGATTCTTCTTGGGTTAGGTTGCTTCTTCCCTGCCCCACTACTCAGAAGGGGAAGGATGGAGCCAGCTCCAGGAAATGGAAGCAGCACCTGCCCAGGGGCAGACTGTGGCACCGTGTGGGTCTTTTCTGTTGTCAACATTTTTACAGTTAGAGGTTGGTCAGGGAATGGCACCTGTAATTGGATAAGAGTTCATTTTATGCCCTTTGGGAAGAGTTGGTCTTTCAACCTGATGAGACAAGGGTTGCACAGAGTGCAGGAAGACTCTGAAGAGAAGGCGCCAGCAGAAACACAACATAGTCCTAAGAACAGACCCGTTAAGACCAGGCTTGGATGTCCAACTCCAGGCAAGGCCACCATGTCTCCAATCCAAGTGACATCTTTCTAGACATTCAGCTGGCTTTTCTTTACTTTGGAACATGGGCCGTTCTATGTGAATCTGAGGCACACCGTGCCCTACTAGACTAAGTAGGAGGGCATCAAGTGCCACGATATCTTAGAATAAAGAACAGCACCTTCTGGCCTGCACATTCACATGTAAACTGGCTGGTTGGGTTTCCAGAGTCAGGAGCTTGTGTGAGTTAAAGGAGCCCAATAAAGTCAGGGAGGGTTTGGAACCTTTTTGGGATGGTCTTGATTACTGCAGTGTGCACAGGATGCATACAGAGAGTGGTTGCCTGGGAGGGTGTTCAGTTATCCCATGTTTGTCTTGTTTTGGAACTTTCTGGGCATTCCTTTCAGGGGAATCTCATTCTCTAAAAACTCTAAAGAGAGAGGACAGAGTAATGTGTATGCATGAGACTGGTGCCTACAAGGGAAGCAGAATGGCCAGCCAGCCCAGTGTCCCTGACATCCATCGTCCACACCCTTTGACCTCTGATGTCACTTATTCCAACAAGGGGGAGCTAGGCTTTTAAATTTTTAAAGTTTTCCCTCATCAAGTGGGACGCTTCCTTTGAATAGGAGAAAAGTATGGTGGAGAATCTCCGAAAGGAGCCCACTATTACAACAAGAACCATCTCAAGACCAGTTTCCACTTGTAATAGGCCATAATTTGCTAGTGAGGTTACAATGACATAAACAGAAACATCTTTCTGAAATGGGGTTGAAATAGAGATTTCTTGTTTTGTTTTGTTTTTCGAGACAGAGTTTTTCTGTGTAGCCTTGGCTGTCCTGGAACTTACTCTGTAGACCAGGCTGGCCTTGAACTCATTGAGACAGAGATTCATCTGCCTCTGCTTCCCAAGAGCTGGGACTAAAGATGTGTACCACCACCTGGCCAAAAAGTCTAAATTTAAAAAGAAAATGTTTGGAATTAATCAGAGCTGATAAATTTATGCATCCAAACACTTAGACAGAAAGCTAGCTTCTGATTGATTTAAAGGAACTTAAACATTTGTCACCATTCAAATTCCTTCTGATTTAACCGTGAGCTGACACAACACAGGGTGTTTATTTTATTCTTTAGGGATAGAAAGCCTTGGTGGGTGTGTTAGACAGATAAAAATCCACTGGATTAAGATTAGGGAAGGTTATGTTGAGAAGTCTTTGAATTGTATTTAATTACAATAAGACAGACAGTAATGTGTAGAAGTGTCATAGGCAGATAAAAATCCACAGGATTAAGATTAGGGAAGGTTATGTTAGAAGTCTTTGGATTGCATTTAATTACAATAAGACAGACAGTAATGTGTAGCAAAAGTGTCATGGGCCTTGGCAGGAGCCCTCACTTCTGAAGTCAGTGCTGGCTTCTTTGTGGTTATCTATTCTTTAAGAACATTTCAAACCCCTCAGTTTGAGTTGCCCGAGGATGGATGGCCTGCCATTGTGCCCTCTCTCTGCTTCAGGAAGGCACCACCATGAGGGTCAGCTCTATGGTCTTCTCCAGTGGGTTAGTTGTCAGCAGTCTTTGTTAATGGCTTTCAAGACAACAGGGAGTCCATGTCCATCTACACAGCTTGAGAATGCTAAGCTAACAGACTTCTGGGGGCTGTACAGAGGCTTGTGTGGAGCCTGGCCAAGACTGAGGCCCAGGTTCCCTTAGCTGCGTGCACACGCCCTTACTCCAGTCCTGAGGCCTGAAGTGTGCAGAACCCATTTTTCCCATACATCTGAGGCAAACACAGTTGGATTTATGAAGCCAGCACTTCATAACAGGACCAACATGGCCAGGGACTGGGTCAGGGGCTTTTTAAACCCTTAAATCTCTTCCTTGGCAAGAGAGGACAGCGCTCAGTGATGCCTTGTGGCAGGCTTCATGGCTCCTGGCCAAGAACGAAGGAGTCAGCAGGTGCCCTTTAAACTATTAGCTGTGAGTTCTGCAGGAACTCAACCACTCAAAGGGAGGTTGCCATGTTCAGAAGGATCATCGGCTAGGCTTGCCTTTGTCTAGAGGTAGAGAACCAGGGAAGGAGAGCGGGTATTGAGACTCCTCTGAGAGCACAGGGAATCCAGACCCCTACAACTGAGAGATTGCTACCACTCCCCTTGGCCCTGAACTGGGACCATGGGCCTATAGAGGGTTCACAAAGGTGAAGAGAAAGCCGGAAGAAGGAAGTGGGCCCCAAGAGCAGCTGGGCATGGTATGCTCTCCTGTTCTGAGGAGGGCCTCTAAAGTGCTCTCTCTGCATTGTTTTTCTTCTTCACTCTGCCCTGAAGGGGAAGGATGGCCGTGGGGCCAGGGAGGGACAGGGCTGAGTGCTGGCTCAGGGTCAGCTCTAGGACATAGCAAATGGAGCATGGAGAGGGACAGACCTGGTGGCTGGTGTGAGAGGAGAGGGTCATGGCTGAATCCCAGCAGGACCCCAGAGGCTGGCCCAAGTCCCCTCTGCCTCCTTTGAACTGAAGAGCCCAGTCCCCTGGACTGAGATAACCTCATCCCTCCCCAAGCTCTGTAGACAGGTCTGCTTGAGGGCCCCGTCCTTTCCCACGAAGGGTCTCTCTCCAACGTCTCTCATTCCAAATCCATCTTCATTAGTAACTATAAACGTCAGAATCTGAGCCTTAGAAGGCTGTTCCCAGATAAATAAGGCCTTTCATATTTAATTTATGAGTGCCCTCTTTAGGGTGTGGTGGGTTAATTAAGAGCTGAATTAGATGGAACTGCATGTCCCCAAGGACACTCGATTAAGCTCTTTGTGGCAAAAAAGAGGGAGAGAGAGAGAGAGAGAGAGAGAGAGAGAGAGAGAGAGAGAGAGAGAGAGAGAGAGAGAGAGAGAGAGGACAGAACTGACAGTGGCTTTAAGAGAAAAGGCCCTGTGGGAGTGACATCTCACCACAGCCTTGACCTTGGGTCTGAAGACCCCTCAGTTTCACCCTTCTCTTATTTTCAGTTTGAAGACTCCTGAGGCCCTCTTGCCTGCTGTCCAGGGACTCTGCAGGACCTTGAGGCCAGGCTGGCTTTCCTGGATGGCTTCAGGTTAATACTTTCCAGCTGGGCAGCTTCCTATACAGGACAGGGCACTGCTAGGGTTTACTGACTTGAGAGTCAGCAGAGTCAGCCCAGGATTGCTCTCTGACATTCCAATCCCATTCCTAGGGCATCTAGTCCCAGACCTAAACCCTTCAAATAGGCTGAGTAGATGAGGTTTTTCAACTTGGAGTTTCATAGCCCAACATGGGCAGTGACTGAGAGCCATCTTCTGACAGAACATCTCCCCTGCCCTCTGCCTGACCTCACCGCTGAAGACCAGGGTCTGACTGGGAAGGAGGCTATGCCGGGCTCAGGAAGGGGCTGAGGAGAAAGGTCCTTGCCTGTGGCTGCTGACAATCCACCTGTCCCATGCTGCTACCAACCACCAGACTGCAGGACTCCAGCAGTTTGATTTAACTGAGGAGGCTGAGATCCCTAGGAGGAAAGCAATATGGCTGCCCTTGAGTGAGTTAGTCTAGAGATGGGGGAAGGATCACAAACTACTGACACCAGCACCTGTGACCGTGTGTCGCACATGTGCACCTGGCTCTTTAGAAACCCTGCTGATGTGGGCTTACTCTTGTCCAACACCCCTGATGTCTCCAGAGGCCGGTGGGGACAGATGTGCCCCCTGGATCGCACCCTGATTCTTTGGTCTCTTGTTCATACTTACACTGCAGACAGGCGCCTCTCTTCATGCCTGAAGAGACTGTGGCACACTTGGTTGTCCATGGTCTGCACACTTTTAGAGTAATAAATGCTGTCGGCACCCAGTGTTCACATACAGCCCCTAAATGCCAGATACTCACCCTGTCTCTTGACCTCGCCTGAGTTTTTGGCTAGGGAGAGTCCAGGGCTCAAGTGCAGACTGCCCTGTTGTTGTACTAAGTACAGACATCTCCGTGGCTGCTGCTAGATCTCCTGAGCCGTTAGCTGCAGACTCTGCAGGAAGTGGACGACAAATGTTCTTGGGAAAAGTAGGAAAAAGAGAGCCAGAAAGAGAAGCCCTTGGTGTAAGTGGGCCGGCGATGCACCCCATAGCCCAAAAGGTTCTGAAGAGACAAAGACCTCTGTGTGTTCCCTCATCCATCACTGAGGACTTTGTGACATCTTGCATGCTGAGGGCCCATTTCGTTCTCAGGGTTCCCCCTCACTCAGCAAGTCATGTGATCTCCTAGTCTTCTGCAACTTACAAGATCTATAGCTTGACTCTCCATGGGGGAGCTTTCTTGACTTTCTACACTCAGCTGGTTTCTGATTTGGGGCTCACCTGCAGTTTCAAAACTAAAGTCTATGTATAGTTGGGGATGGATGACGTGGTTTCTTGGTAAGCCCCTGTGAGTTTCCCATCTTTGACAACGCCGCTCAAGATAGCCATTCACCTTGGAAGCTATCCAAGGTTGGGTCCTCATTCTTACTTCAGGAAGCACCTCAGAGATCACCCCAAGTCCCCAATGCACAGGAAAAGGAGATGTGACCAGGACCTGTTGTAGCAGGACAGGGGCATGTGGCAGTCAGGTCTAGGCTTCCTGGCTGCTGTTGGATTTCTCTTTCCTGCCACCATCTCTTTCCCTCTTTGCTTGTGCCTCACTGTCATGGTTTTTTTTGTTTGTTTGTTTTTGTTGTTGTTGTTGTTTTTGTTTGTTTGTTTTTTGTTTTTGCTTTTGTTTTTATCTGGCTCTAGTGTATCTTGCTTTATATAACATTTAAGTTCTTTGCCACATTAATTCATCATGGTCAAGCATGCGCCTTTTCCCAAAGGAGGTTGTTCTGGGGTCCTATTGTTGCTCCTGTCATTACTTGTAAAGGGGCCTGCATTGATCTTTTGGTTGTTGCAGAGTCCTGGGAAGTCAGTGGGATGGGCTATAGGTGGGCTTCACTCCACTGTTCAGGTAAGGATGTTGAGACCCATGAAAGGGAAGGTAAAACTTCAGCCTTTTGGTGGAAAGTTCCTGCCTACTTGCCTACCCTGTTGCTGAATTCCATGTCAGAAAAAATACTTCACCTGGAAACCATTGCTTAGGGCTAGTGGTGTTTTGTCCAAAGCATGTTCTATAGAAAGCTGGTACCGAGAAATCCTTGCTGGAATAAGGCTTCCTTGGTCACGGTTAGAGAGAACTACCTGTTGGCTTTTCTCTTTGCACACATTGGAGGTTCTAGAAGGACTTGACAGGGAATCCCTGCCGAACCGTCCTTTTTCTCCTTGATCACAGAAGCCGTCCTGGAGATACCACCGTTGAGTGAACGCACAGTGGAAAACACCGATCTCATTTAGCTTTTATGTTAATCAGAATTTTTCCCTTCTCTGGTTCAGGGGAGAGTAACAGCCACAACATTTCTTTCTTGTTTTTGTTTGATTTTTTGTCTCTTAGGCTTCCCTAGCTTTCTACCTTTAGCCCTCATGGCATTGTTTTCTCTGACTCCTTGACTAGGAGTTAAATAAAGCAGGAGAGGGCTCATTGTAGGGCCAAGAGAAATGTCTGGGAAGAGCCCATGGAGGGGGGGGGTACCCACAAGTGATCCTGGAGCTTGCAGGACGAGCAGACACAGTGTGGATGTGGAGGAATATAGTTTCAGTCTACTGCCCTTGGAGCCTGTTCTGTGGGGGCTTCTGTTGTCACTGTCACCCCCTACCGGACTGTGGCATCTGCCCCTTGTCCATTCATATTACCCATGATGTTTTTCTGGACTCCTCCACTTCCTTACTTTCTCACTAAATTGCAATTTACACTTACTGTTTTACCTGAACATTGGCCTGGGGCACCATGGGAAGTCAGGCATCTGCCACCTGCAATGGCTTTTCTCTCCCTCCAGGCTCAGTCCAGTGTGGGCTTCTTAGAGTTTACCACTGAGCAAGGCCTCCACAGGTAGCTGTTGGGTACAGGAGGCCAGGCCTCACAATGAACCTCTGCTTTCGATGCCCTCTTGCCTTTAGAGAGGAGCGCAAGGTGGCTCTTGGTCCTTCTCCATCCTCCTCTTTCAGGGTCACATGCAGGACAAATATCCTCTGCCATACATAGCTCCATTGCTGAGTCTTTCGTTTATGGTCCCTGAGGGCTCTGAAGGGCTTCTGAAGGCCATGTATACTTGGGTCCCTTCCCTGGGTTCACAATTGGCTTTTTTTTTTCATGCAGATAATGGTGCCCTTACTTCTAATGACTTACATTGTTCTAGCAGCCTACCTGGTGCTTGTACAATGGTCCTCAACCTGTCACTCAGTGTACAAGTGTTCTGGATGTGAGGTGAAATGACTTGAGCTCCACAAAGCTAGACTTAATTCACCAAGCCACATATAAGGGACTTCTACACAGGAATTCCCTGAGGGCTCAATGGAATCCATCTGAAGGGGTTCTGTCAACTTGAAGCAACTACGAACAGCTCGTCAAATCCTGTTTGAGGATGGAGGACCCCTCCTCAAGGTTTGAATGGAGATGCAATGAGAGGTATCAGCTCAACCACAGGATTTTAGCGAAGAGAGCTTTCCAAGGTCTGTGGTCAGCATCCTGGCTCTGAATGCCAACCCATGTTTCCCAGGGTTTTTAGCTCCAATACAAGAACCTGTACTGGGGCTGAGTAGCTATGCCACATAGATTATGTTCTGAGCCCTTGAATCATTGTCAGCAGAGAGGGTCAGACCTTGGGCCTCTGACAGGCCAGGCTCCGTCTCCCTTCCTCAAATGGCCCATTATATAAGTAATACGGATGAGCAGAAAAAAAGAGATTCATTCGACATGACCACACTGGGAGGAGGAACAACGAGCCCGATGTCCCTCGCCCCAAGTCCCCTTTCAAGGTCTATAATATAAAGTTTAGGCGTAAATAAAAGAGAGAGAGGTGTGCATGGTTAAGCAGCTTGGTCAAGATGTGGTCCTACTCACTGTTAGTGTCTAGGCTGTAGACTCTCCTGCAAGGTGGTCAGACAAGTTGTCAGAACTGCGTGAAATCTTTTCCTGGGCTCTGGGCCGCTTCCTTCTCTGAGCATGATTATTCCTGGGGAAATTCCAATTCCTTGGGGTTCATTGTTTCAATAGTCTGATAACCCAAGTGAGCAACACTTCAGTGTCCCTTCAGAATATCAGAAGGCTGGAGAAATGGCTTAGCAGCTCAAAGCGCTTGCCTCCCAAGCCTGATGACCTGAGTTTAATTCTTGGAACCCATGTTGGAAACAGAGGACAGGACACCCTCATTCCTGCCAGGGTGGCTACAAGATACCTTGATAGGATTCAGTTGTGCCCTAACTGGTGTACTTCCTGTGTGTTGAATGAATGAATGATCCGTCTGGAGAAAACAGTCTGTTGTCTTCCTGGCCATGGGATCTTTCTCAGATTGTCATTCGGAGACTCCCCGGTGTCTCGGGGAGACTATCAATGGATCTGCAGGCTGCAAGGGGCAGCTGCTGAGTATCCCTTGGACGTGCTCCAGCGATACTACCAGATTGTGCTTTCTGGACCCTTCTATGGGATCCCTCCTGCTGTGATAAAACCTCATGACCAGAAGCTTATTTTGGCTTATGGTTGTAGAGGGTTAGAGTCCACAGTGGTGCTGAAGTCCATGGTGGCACTGAAGCATGAGAGCGAGCAGCAGACACAGCAGTATCAGCAGGAAGGTGAGAATTCACAAGTTCAAACCCATACATAAAGCAGAGAGAGAGAGAACTGGAAGAGAGATGAGGCTTTATATTCTCAGTGCCCCCGCAACAAGGCCAGAAGTCATAACCAGTGCCACCAACTGGAGACCAATTGTTCAAATGCTTGCACATATAGGGGATATTTTGAATCCCCCTCTTCATGTCAGCGGAGCATTGGACCCTCTGAAGGCGACTGAAGCCTGGGACTAAGGGCAGTGGGGTCAGTTGACCACTATGCAGTAAAGGGTAACTGGACTTTCCTGTGAGGCTAGCTGGAGCCTGAGTAGGCCGGGGGACCTCCTTGCTGGCATTTGGATGCAGATCTTTCCTTTCTCCCTGAAGGAAGAGTGCGGAGGGTGTATGCTGAGCAACCAGAGTGGCTGCCAGTGGCCCTGCATTCAAGGCTTTATCCTTGGAGCAAAGGAGTCTCCTTCCCATCCAAGGCTCATGCCTGGGTAGGGGCTCTCTATATAAAGGGAGGGGGCTGTGTGGAAGGACTTGCTGGCCCAATCCAGGGCCCAAGATCCTAGTACCTTGCTTTTCAGTCCTTTGTATGAACTCACTTGTTGGTGGCATTGACCTTGCTTTGTGTGATCACTCCCACGATTCACTTGTTGGCACGTTAGTAACCACCAGCTATGATAGAGGTTTTCCGGATGCCACTGGTAGGGCAATCAAGGGAGATGGCTCAGGGTCAGGATGGGCCATTGTCCCCTTTGGAAGCCATGGGGCACAGGTGGTGTTAATAAAGGCAAGGGATGGTGGAGCTTGCAGATGCCCCTTCCCACCCCTATGCTACATAGCATATTAAATGGGACTTTGTCTGGATATGGTCTCCTGCAGAACTGTTGGCCCCTGAGCAACCCCTGAAGTCACTGTGCTATCCCACAGAATGGGAAGAGAGGGACGCAGAGCTTGGAAGCAGAGTTGCCTTGGCTTAAGGAGTGTGACTTGAGAGCTCATCGTTGCCCTGCAGGAAGGCATGAAGTAAAGAAGCTGGCAGGTGGAATGAACTTTGAGAGCAGGCACGGTTCCTGGAGGTCTCAAGGGTTGAACTCCCCCAGAGCTCTGCCTCATACACAGGTTTAAGGCATTGCCCACAACCACCTCTGCCAGTGACTGTGTGCTTACCTTCTTGTGTGCCCACACTCCCTCCTTGCACAACTCCTGCCCAGGTCTTGCCTGCTGGTCAGATCCTGCCTGGCTGCCTTTAGCAGTAGCCTCTGCAGTCTGCAAGGCTTCCTAGGAACCTGACCCTGCTCTCCCCCTGTGCTTCCGCTCACCACCTCTAGCTCCAAATGCTCTCCTATTTGTGGGCGAAGCCCGCTCCAGGGAGTCCAGTTTCTTCTCCTTATTATTTTACAAGGTTGAGCAGATATGTCACTGGTGGGGAAGGGATAGGAACCAGCAGAAGGATGCTTCTTAGGCAGTCTCAGCCACAATACTAATTCTAGCACTAATAATAATAGCACCTGACATTTATTGAGTATCTACTGTGCTTGTTACTACTGTTAAATGTTAGCTCATGTACTTCTTTCCTTTACTCCTCTCAACAACCCAATGAGGTATGCACTATTGCTGCCCCCACTTAAGATGGAGGCCGATCGTGGACGAGGAGAGACTGTTGTTTCACCGTACTCTTATCAGGAGACCTTCATCTTCAAGTGAAGAACTCAGTAAAGGTCACTGAGGAAGAGGTGGCCTTGGTGGGCAAACCATGCCCGTTGAGAGAGGAGGGGTTTGGTTAAGACTGGAAGCGGGTCTGGGTGAGAGCTGCTTCTTCAGCAGGCCCTTATACCGTATTCCAGTTCACAAACAGAAGGTTGCTCCCGTGCTCCACCCATAACATATCCCTGGATGAGAGCAGTGTCCATCCCACCTGCCTCACCCTACCGCTGCTGTGCAATGAAACTGTAGGGCTGCAACCCTCTTGTTTCCAAGTTGTTGACTTAGGATGTATCTCTTTGTGGGCTGGGGCAAGGGTCTACACTGCCAAATCCTTCTCTAGGGATCCTTCATAATGCTTCTCTTGGCTCCTCGGAGCTAAACTGTCTCCCTGCTCCAGGCTGGGGCTCTCCTTCCTTCTCTCCACTCTCAGCGGGGACTAGCAGCAACTACTCTCTGACAGATGTGAAGAACAGGTTGGGAGATGTTGGGTATCTGGATGCCTTAGAATGTGTTGTCTTGCTGTTCCCACAGCCTGCACTGCAGGCTGCTATTGGAAGAGGTTGTCCTCTTAAAAGATGTCCTTCCTTTAGAAAGTTTGGAGTCAGCACCTAGAGAGGGGAGACACCCCCAGAATGGGTGTGTTCTAACCCTGATTCTTGGAAAACAGCTGAGGGACAGGAGTTTAGCCATCTTGGAGAGGGGCAGAAGTAACTCACCCTGGACTATTTAGATGAGCTGTCCACAAGAACCCGGTGAGCACACTCACAAGGCCCCCGTTTTATCTTCAAACTCTGGAAGGGAAAAGGCACTTAAATGCACTAAAAATTGGCAGAGATGAGGCACTTGGTAATGCTGGGTCAATGGCTGAATCCTACCAGAGACCTCTTGGAGAGAGCATTTCTGCTATAGATTGAGAATAGTGAAGGAGAGATGGAACTGTGTTAGGGTCTTTAGAGACCTCATAACCTCAGATGAGGGCCTGCCTGCTAAGGAATAACAAGTGGGAAACTTCTCAGCTCCATGAGGGAGGCTGGACCTGGTGAGGTCAGTCACAGTGTTGGGGAGGAAGCTCATGCCAGCCTGTCCTGGGTCCCAGCCTAGCTCTGAGTTGGTTGCCTATTGGAACTGTGGTGTGCTCAATTGAAAAGTGGGGGTATTTCTATTCACCTGCCTCTCTGTTTGTCCTCATGGTGTTAGGAGTGGTTGATGTGGTGGTGGTGGTGGTGGTGTGTGTGTGTGAGGGGGAGCAGGATAAAGTCTCCAGAAGATCCCCTTCCTGAATCTGTCCCTCCGAATTCCGTGGTCTTCAGCTCCCCCTTAGATCCAGTACTTGCCATCATCTTGCCTGGCCCCTAACATACTGTGTCTACTCCCAACCCAGCACGCCTACTATACTGGCATTCAGTTCTTTGAAGGTGGGGGCTGCTACTGGTTCATTCTGATTTCTTCTGTGCCTGCTCGTCGCCTCTGAGCTGAATTGATGATCCTTTGTGTTGGCTGAGGGAGGGCTCCAGGCAGTGGGCTGGGTTTTAGGGCGAGGTAGTGGGGACAGACGAGGAAGAGGAGTTTCTGTCTACTGGCACCACTGCTCAGAGTCTTTGAAGAATCCATATTCAGACAGTAGTTCATCTCTGTGTGAAACTCAGAGGTTCACAACTTGGCTTCTAGGCCAGCCCAGCCCACGTCTGCGGGTCTCAGTGGCAGGTTGCCTGCAGAAGTTGAAAGCCTCGAGGGCTCTGTGGGATAAAGAAGGTGATTAGGGTAACTGCTGCGACAGGGCAGGAGCCTTTCCCGGAGCTCAGGACTGCCACGCTCCTCCGCTCCTCCGCTCAGTTTCTCTTAGATGCTTAGAGATAGGCTTTTGACCCAGAGCTGCTCAGCTCTGTGACTTTCACTTTCCTGACAACTCTCACGTGTATGTGTGGAGTGGAGAGGGGGAACCCAGGGGACGCACCCAGTCATGGATTCAGGAAGAGGTGCATGTTTTGTAAACTGTTAAAAGACAAAAAACAAAACTCTGTTCTGATTATGGTCTAGGCTGGCCCGGCCCAGTCCTTGTTTAACAAAGGCTCTTAGTGGCTTAATGAAGAAAACTCCAGCTCCAGAACTTTCTCCTGGGATTGATTAATTTCTTTCATTTTTTTTTTTAAAGGATGAAAGAATTTATTTTGGCTTATGGTTCCAGAGGGGCTAGAAGTCTGTCATGGCGGGGGAGACAGGCCATCTGGCAGGATCAGGAAGCTGGCTGATCACATTCAATGGAGTTACCTTATACGGGAGTAACAATGGCGCTACTACATGCCTCAGGCTGACACACAAAAAGCTCAGGGGCATAAATGGCTGGTGAGATCCCGTATACCCCTAAACTTTACAGGCTACTGCTCCTGGTTACTCTCCAGAACTTGATGGAAAGACCCTATTGCAGCTGGGGTTTCTTTTAGGACACATGTACTCTGCTTTAGGCTCAGGGATTAGGGGGTCACGCTGACTCAGTTCTCCGCACAATCGTTCAAATAGACAGTAGGTCATTGTCTTCTTACTAGAAATAAGAAAGCAGGTGCAAGGAAATGGATGTCTAGGATCTGAAGGCCAGGACATTGGTGGGAGCGGGGTTTGAACTCGGGACAGTGAGTCACACTTGATCTTTTCAAAAAGCCGTGTGCTCAGCTGTTGGTCGGCAAAAGCCTCTCAGCCTTTACTCTCATATCCGGTCTCTCAGCTTAGGTGACAGTTTCCTATAAGCCTCTCAGCCTGGATTTCTGGAACGTCCCCAGGCCCAGACCACTATTAGCTGGGGTTTGTCTGCAGATACCAGGGAGGAGGCAGAAATGCGGCCTTTGAGCCACTGGGCTTGGGGAGTCCACCGTCGGCTGGAAAACCAGATGAATATCAGCATCCTACAGCACAGGCATCTAGGGTGCTCAGCTTTATGAGGTCTGTACCTGCTCTGGTGCTTCAACCTGGTCCATCTCCCGGTCACAGGTGGGTCCTGGAGAGTCTAGAGTGGGGGTCAGCCCAGCCAGCTGTGGGGAGGGGGGTTGGAGTGGCGATAGCCAGAAGGGCTTGTGTGACGATATGGGCTACAAAAACCATTGGAAATAATAGCTGGGAACTTGCAGCCCAGGCTCTCTAATCGCTTGTTTTAATTTCCTTTCATTTTTGAATAAGTGATTTGCTCCCAAGGGTGAGGCAAAAGCTGGTCCTGTGGAAATGTTTCCTCCTGCCTCTGTCTCGAGCCAGGCGCCTCTCCCCAGAGCAGAGGTGGTTTCTGTAGGTCTATGTGGAGGTGATCTACACACACGCAGACAGGTAGAGATGGTACTTTAGAATATGTGCCTGAACATTTCTCTGGAACAGAACTTCTTGCATGCTGTTCTTTCCCACTTAATGGACTATTTTTGGGAGACTTGTGTGAGGATCCAAAGTACTTCCTTGTTGGAAATTTAATTTTGCGGCTGGAAAACGTTCCATCTCATGGCAGCAACATAGACTGTGTTTTTCCTATTTTGCCAGGATCTTCAGTGGGCCACACAGTGGACCTCTGCACACATGCACACCCATTTGGTTGCAATCTTTAAGGATGGGGTCTCAGAAAGACCCCCTTTGCTTCTTCCTAGTTAAGACTGCTGTGTAGAAGTCACTGTCGCCTCTGTTTTCTTTTCTTTAAAATGTGGTGTAAGGGCTGGCGATGTAGTTCAGTGGTAGAGTGCTTGCCTAGCACGCACAGGTCCCTGGCAACAACAAATAGTATTGGGGTGTTATGCTGGGACTGAACCACAGGTTGTTGTGAGGGTAATGCATGCATACAGTAATTGCTCAATAAAGATGATTGGTGTTCTTATAAATCCCTGCCTGGCGCTCCTTCTGTTGTCTCTGCTTGTGCTCTTTGGTTCTAGGTGCCCCGCCCCTACCTCCCAAAGTGAACATACTTAATGCACTGTCTCGCCACCACGGCAGACCAATGGGGTCACTACGCACAGGCTGGGTGGCGTGAATGGCCCCATTGTTCCTGGGCTGGGCTCCCAGAGCCCTGCAGGTGTGGCAGTGACTAGGCCTGGGCTGTCCAGTGGGAGAAGTGACCTCAGTCTTCCAACCAAGAGCTGGCCATCCCTGACAGGGGGGACAGCTATTCTTCAGAGAGAGGAAGGGAATGATTCTGAGCTGCTCCTGGTATGACTACATGCCTACTATTTCCTAAGCTACTGCAGCCATGGTGGGGACTGGATTGGATGGCATTGATGTAATCTGAGCTCAGGGATTGGTTGAAGAGCCTCCCAGTAACCCTAAAGACTCAGGAATGGAAGATGTCCTTGATGGGTGTCTTAGGTGTTACACCCTGGATTCCTGGACATCCTTTTAGTCTGGGGCACTCACTGCTTATACAGATTTGCACATAGTAGGTCTTTTCCAGCCTTCCAGGCATCTCTAGGCCTTGGATCTGATGGAGAACATTTGGACCCTTTAGGTCTTGTTTTGTTGGGTGAGGAGGGTGAAGTGGCAGTTGAGGAAGGGACAGGGTCTGAGCTCCTCCTGGCCTGAGGGGAAGGGAAGAGGTGCCCACCATACTCCACACTGCCTTATTTCCCCAGAGTCAGGGCAGATAATGGCCCCCAAGGGGGTACCTTGAGATAAGAGGCAGCAGTCCAAGTAAGAGACATTGGCTCTGGACATCTGCTTTTGGCTTCTCTCCGGGATGAGTGTGGGCAGTACCAGTGAGGGTCTCACGGAGGCAAGAGTCTAGAGACCTCCACTGCCATGTCTTTTCTCCTTCAGGAAGCCTCTCGGACGGGCATTCCAGGCCACTTTGAGGAAGATTCCTGAGCAAGACTTCGGAAATGGCCCTTTATTTCTGTCTCCTGGCCTTCCCCTGTGGATTCCTGCCTGTTAGAGGCAATACCTATTCCTGCCTGCCTGTCGCCCCTGCCTACAGAGAATGGTGCAGAAGTGCCTCCAACCTTTTCAAGCCCAGCTAGGGCTTGCTGCAAGGTGGAAGTGGGGACCAGAAGGTGTCAAACCCCTGGAGCAAGGGGGATGGTGAGAGATGCTGGAGGTGGACAGACAAGCAGGTAGGAGGGAAGAGTGGACAGGGGCAGGCCAGAGGCTAAGGAGGGGTATTGGACCTGGGCCTATCAGACAAGGATCAGGTTTGCTGAGGGCTTGTGGTGCAAGGAAGTCAGTGACTACTCTAGATAGCTCTTCTTATTCCTAGCGCTTCACAGTGACCTCAGGTAGTCCCAGAATAAGATCTTGAGCTATTCTCTGGACCTGGATACTGTAGCTTCCTTTCTATCTCTGCCATGTTAGGAAGGCCTTGTCCACAGGGCTTGCAGCAGGTATCCCCCACCACCTCCGCTCTCTGGCACTTGCCAAGCTCTGAGCTGGACTGCATGCTCTGTGTTGAAGGGTCGCATCTGGGACAGTGGCAGGAGCAGAGGAGGGAGACTTGGGGCCAGGTGCCTGTCTTTCCCCTGGGGTCAGCCTCTATTAACAATGGAAAAGCCCCATAGAGGCCTGAAAACTACTTACAGGGAGAATTTTAATTGTAGTCTATAATCTTCCTCTTCTGCTATTTGTCCCCCTCTTAACCTCAGGGCCCATGAGACAATGACAGTGTCATCTTGTTATTAGTAAGGGACAGGGTTGCAGGGCTACAGACTTTGCTGTCTTGGGTCAGAGTGTTTGCCTCCTCGGGACTCTGAGGTCAGTTTCTCAGGAGCTGGCTCTGGTGTCAAATAAATAATTATGGTGATAGAAGAGGAGGAGGAAGAGAAGGAGGAGGAGGAGGAGGAAGAGGAGGAGGAGGTGGTAGTGATGGAGGTAGAGGTGGAAGCAGTGGTGGTGGAAATTGTGCTGGACATGGTGAAGGTGTAAGTGTAGGTAAAAGTTGAGCTTGTAGTGGTGGTGGTGGTAGAGGTGGAGGTGGTGGTGATGGTGGTGGTGGAGATGGTGAAGGTGGAGGTGGAGTTGGTGGTGATGGTGGTGGTGGAGATGGTGAAGGTAGAGGTGGAGCTGGTGGTGGTGGATGTAGAGGTAGAGGTGGAGTTTGTGGTCAAGGTGGAGGTGGAGGTGGTGGTGGTGGCAGAGGTGAAGGTGGAGGGGAAGGTCGAGGTGGAGGTTGTGGTAAAGATGGTGGTGGAAGTGGAGATGGTGGTGGAAGTGAAGGTGGTGGAGGTGGAGGTATAGGTAGTGGAGGTGGTGGAGGTGTTGGTTGTGGTGGAGGTGGTGGTGGCAGTGGTGGTGATAAAGGGGTGATGGTGGTGGTGGAGCTTGTGGTGGTGATGGTGGTGCAGGTAGAGGTTGTGTTGTTGTTGTTGTTGGAAGTGGTGGTAATGGTGGTGGAGGTAAAGGTAGAGGTAGAATTGGTGGAAGTGGAGGTGGAGATTGTGGTGGTGGTGGTGGTTCAGGTGGTGGTGGTGGTTCAGGTGGTGGTGGTGGTGATGGAGTTAGGTGGTGTGGTGGAGGTCAAATTGGTGGTGGTGAAAGTGGAGATTTTGGTGGTGGTGGTGGTGGTGGTGGTGGTGGTGGTGGTGGTGGTAATGTTGTTGTTGTTGGTGGTGTGGTAGTGGTGCTAAAGGTGGAGGTGGTGATGGTGGTGGTGGAGGAGGGGAAGATGGAGGTAGAGGTGTTAAAGGTGGTGGTGGAGGTGGAAGTTGTGTTGGAGGTGGTGGTAAAGGAGGAGGTGGAGGTGATGTTGTTGAAGGTTAGGCAGTGGAGGTGGAGATTTTGGTGTTGGTGTTGGTAGTAGTGGTGGAAGTGAAGGTGTTGTTGTTGTTGTTGTTGTTTGTGGTGGTAGAGGTGGAGGTTGTGAAGGTGGAGGTGGACGTAGAGGTGAATGTGGTGGTGGTGGTGGTTGTGGAGGTGAAGGTAGAGGTATGGTGGAGGTGGAGGTGGTGGTGCTGGTGGCAGAGGTGGAGGCTGTGGTGGTGATGGAGGTGGAAATGGAGGAGGGGAAGGTGGAGGTAGAGGTTGTGTTAGAGGTGGAGGTGGTGGTGGAAGTGGAAGTTATGTTGGAGGTGGTGGTGGAGGTGGAGTTTGTGGTGGTGGTGGTGGAGGTGGTGGTTTTGGTGGAGGTGGTGGAGCTGGGGCTTGTGTTGTTGGTATTGGTCTTGTTGTTGTTGGTGGTGGTGGTGGAGGAGAAGGGGAAGGTGGAGATGGAGGTTGTGGTGGTAGTGGTGGTTGTGTAGTTGGAGATTGTGGTGGAGGTGTTGGTGGAGGCGGAATTGGTGGTGGTGGAGGTGGAGGTAGAGGTAGAGATTGTAAGGTGGAGGTGGAGGCAGAGGTAGTGGAGGTATTGGAAATGGTGGAGGTGGTGGAAGTGGTGGAGGCCGTGGTGAAGTTGGTGGAGGTGGTGTTGGAGGTGGTGTTGGAGGTGGTGGTGGTGGTGGAGGTGGTGGTGATGGTGGAGGTGGAGGTAGTAGAGGTGTTGGAGGTCGTGGAGGGGGTGGAGGTGGTGGTAGTGGTGGTGGAGATAATGGTTGTGGTGGTGGTGGTAGAGCTTGTGGTAGTGATTGTGGTGGAGGTGGAGGTAGTAGAGGTTGAGGCTGTGGTGGTGGTGGTGGTGGTGGTGGTGGTGAATGTGGAGTTGTAGCTTTTGGTGATTGTGGTGGAGGCTGTGGTGGAGGTGGAGGTAGAGGTGGTTGTGGTGGTGGAGGTTGTGGCTGTAGTAGTGGTGGTGGGGGTTGTAGTGCAGGTGGTTGAGGTGGTGGTGGTTGTGGCGGTTGTGGTTGGTGGTGGTGGTAGTGGCTGAGGAGGAGGTGGAGGTGATGGTTGTGGTGGTGGTAGAGGTTCAAGTGGAGGTAGTGGTTTTGCTGGAGGTGATTGAGGTGGAGGTGGTTGTTGTTGTGGTGGTGGTGGAGGTGGAGGTGGAGGTTGTATTGGTGGAGGTGATGGTGGAGGTGGAGGTGGTGGTGGTGGTGGTGGTGGTGAGCCTATTTAAATGAGCTGGACCCAGGTCTGCAGCGATTTTTCCAGTCCCCCTGCTGCAATTCTGTGGAGTAGCCCTTGGGAATCAAGCTCTGAGTCCTAAGAGCACACATGTCCCTACCCAGGCCTCTGAATCTTCACTTGGGCTACAGAGCCAAGAGTGGCAAGGGCTGGCAGAGTGGGCTGGAAAAGGCTTTTCCTCAAAGCATGGCGGGGGCAGGCCTATTCCTCAGAAGGAAGTGGACATTTGGCTTTCTCCAACCTCTCCTTCCTTTGGAAACTTAAGGGATTTCAGTACCACTTACCTTGGCAAGAGTTTTCTGGACCACATTAGGTCAAAGGAAGGAAGGTAGAGCCTGGAGTCTGCCTGCTCTTCCTGATCCTCCGTGTGGAAGGCTCTACTTCTGTTTCCCTATCAGACTCCGGGAAGCCAAGAGCCTCTGAGGGTGGTGTGGAGCTGGGAGCTGTTCAGTAACAAGTGTGTCACAAGATGACTGTTCAAATCTCGGTCTGGCTCCTGACCAGAGCAAACCCTCTAACTTCTCTGTTCCCTCCCTTTCAGGATTTGGTGGCTTCCTCTCTTCTCCCTGGGGGACTTGGATCTGTAACTGGGGAGGAAGGGACTTTCTTCTGGAGTGGCTTATAGGAACAAAACAGTCCAGAGAAAGAAGGACTTTTGTCCTGGGCCCCTCAGCCTGGACCTGAGTCCAGGGGTTAGAGGTTAGAGTTGCCAGCAGGACACATATTTACCACGGTCACTAGAGACTAATATAGTATTGTCACTTTGTGCCACAAGGCACTGGGAAGATGGTACTTTTTCTGCATCTTGGGGGAAGGGAGACCCACCCTTCCAGCCTCCTCTGCAGGAGCAAAGAACACAACAGATGGCTAGTGGTGGTGGCTGGTGATCTGCTGGTCTGGGAACAGCACAATGTCCCTCTGAGGAATTCACAGTTCTATGCATACAGCAGAGAGGCACTTCAAGGGACCCCATCTAGAGGACTTTGTGGGCTCAGTGTTTAGTGCTGGTGTGTCCTGTTGAAGCTACGAGCTCACCAGGGCTGGCAACCTCTGGTTGCAGAGAAGCAGAAGGAACAATCACACGCTACAATGTGGGGGGTCTAACAAGTGTGCAGTCACAGGTAAGGTTCAAATACTTGTTCCCTTCCAGCCATGGAGACATTCCCTCCAATTTATCCAGAAAGGGAACACATCTGAAGTGGATCAGAGGCAGAAGGAAAAAGCGTATGAGCCTGTTCTCTCAGGAAGCTATAGACTTGAAGCCAAATGCACCCCCGTGTAGCCTTAGGTAAGTCACTTGCATGCTGTGAACCCCAGTTTCTCCATCAGGCTCTCACGGAGTGACGTTCCTTTGCAGGGGTCCTTTCCCCGCCCAGTGGAGTAGGGCCTGCTGGGCCTACCTACCCGGTGCAGGGTGGTCTGGTTAGGACTTTCTCTACACGTACTGAAGCTGTTGGGCCTGGATTCCAGAGACTGTTGGGAGTCACCTTCTACAAGCTTGTAGTCTTGTCACTGTCCCAGGGAGACACGAACATCCTAAGTCAAAGCCTGGGTCATCAATTTCCCAGAACAGACTGAAATAACAAGGAAGGTGGCCCAGACCGTCACGTGGACCCTTGAAAGGGATTAAAGTGCCACAATGCCAGAACCCCAAATACACGTTTCCAGTTGCCTCTGAGACCAGAATGCTGGGGAAGGGGAGGAAATGCCTAGTTTTGAGCTCTTGGGAGACCGAGGGGCCTCTATTCAAGGAAGCATCTATGTTTGGGGGCTCTGAAAAGTCCTACCCTCGAGCTCACCTGGCATTCTGTCTGTCCTTGAGCCAGGCTGGCCCAATGTGGCCCCTGTGGGATGCCCTGGCTCGGCTACTGTGTAGCTAAGCAGTTCTGCAACCTGGGCAAATCACAGGACTCCTTAGTCCTTAAAGAAGGGATGGCGATTCCTGCCATATCAGGCCACTTTTGAGGATCCAACAAAATGTTCTCCATGAGGTGAACAGCTCAGTGCCTGGCTTGCTCGGGGGTGGGGTGAAGAGCCTGGGCATCAGCCATTACTACAGCCTTCTTACCCACCACCAAAGGGTCAGGCTGGTTGCTGTTTCCTCTCTTGCCTTGTGTGACCTGTCCATCCACAGCTGCAGTTCCTGGAGTTTCCTCCTCCTCCAGGAAACTCTTCCGGAAGGAAGGCTTTTCCTCCAAGGCTTTATTTTATCTTCCCCTGGCTTCCCAGGCCACTTAGAAAAATTCAAATGTTCAATTCTTTCTAAAGTTGTGTTTCGTTTTTTTGTTTTTTTAACATTTGTTTTAAGTATATCTATGTGTGCGTGTGTCTGTGTGTGTGAATGTAGGCCAGAAGAGGGCATCAGATCCCCCTGGAGCAGGAACCACAGGCAGTTGTGAACTGTTCAACATGGGTGTTGAGAACTGAAGAGGCCTCTGTAAAAGCCGCATGTGCTCTTAATAGCTGAGGGCCCCCTCCAGCCCCTCTCCCCTGTCCCCCTCCCCTGTGACTATTTGCTGTTTCACTGTGTAGTAGCCAAACTTTCTAGTTTCCCGAGCACAAAGCCTTTGCTTCTCCCTCCCTGACAGCACCTACCACAGTGCCTTCCTTGCACATGGTAGGCAACTAAGAAACATGGTAACTGGAAACAGAATCATGGTACCTCTGAGACCAGGTCTTTGTCTATTTTCAGAGTTTAAATGTATTTTCCCCAATTCCACTCCCTCTTTACATTTTAACCTCACCGTCCTCTCCATCCAAAATATAGCAGAGTTTGAAAAATGACTTTCTGGAACCAGAGAGTGGGAGATAGGGAAGCCTCTAAGCCCTGACTATTCTGGTGTAACTGAGATTCAGGCTGGGATTAACCTGGGTGAAAGAGACAGTTCTGGTTCATCCAGGGTGATGGGAGCCAGGCTGTTCATGGACAAACGAGAGGGGTCTGAAACCTGGAGTGCTCCTGCAAGACCAGCTTTCTCTCTGTGGCCATTTCAAAACACAGCCACTTACCACGAGGGTGAGCAGGTGACTGAACCTATGCGGCCACCCTGGTGCTGGGGCTGAGGACTGGCCCACAGCCGTGGCCGCAGGGGGAGCTCCTGTGTAGAGCTGCAGCTGAAGCTGCTGCTTCAGGGATGTCAGGAAAGTGGATGTTACTGCCTTCTCTGAGGAGGTAGCGGGGGACAGGAGTTTATATTTAGGAGTTGGTAACTGTAACCAAGACAAATGGCCGCGTGGCCTACTGGGACCCTTGGAGTAGGGGCCTTCATGTCGTTTGGTTCCACGTGGAGACTTTTCTGAAGATATGCCTCTTGGGGTCTCCCAGAGAAGCCTAGACATTATTCCCTTTGTAGTGAGCAAGTGAACATCACTCCAAACCAACAGCTAACATGTAGTTGTTGTTCTAGGAGATCAGAAAAAGCATCTCCACTTTCCCTGTGAGAAAACCGAGGCACAGAGGGGCTGCATCCTGGGGTCACGCAGCAGACCCACAAGGGCTCCTCTGCCCTGGGAAACTCCAGGTGACTATAACCTCATTTTAAAAACTCCTATTGTAGCAGGAGTGACAGATGGACAGACTGTGGAAATGATTCTAGGAGACTTAAGAGATGGTGGAGACAGAAGCCCACTCCTTTGGACAATCGCTACCGCTTTGGACGAAGTCTGCCACTGCCTATGGACAATCTCCTGTTCCGAGCTCTGCAACTCACCTACACATCTTCAGGTGGAAACAGGTCAGGATCCAGCCCAGGGCCACAGACATTCCTCTGCTGGCTTACTCTGTTGTTCCTCCAGGCCACACTGAGGGCTCAGGGGTATGTTTCTCTTGTCACTAGCAAGTGTTTGGTGCTTATGACATGCAGGAGATGCTCAGTCAATATTTGTGCAGAGGACAAGGACCACTGTAGTGCCAGGGCTTTGTGGCTGTTCTGATCCCACAAGTGCAGCTTGTGGACTGGTTTCTACCTGGGAAGACAGATGCAGCCTAGGTGGAAGGGACTGGGCAGAGACTGGGCAAAGGAACTCTAGTGTCCGACTAACCGGCCAGCTCTGCCCAGGCCCCACTGAAAAGGGATGACAGGATCTGGCAAGTGAAACATTTCTTTAGTTGTGGGTGAAGGAAGAGAAGCAGGGAGGAGGGATATGTAGTGGAATATAGACTTTAGTTCTGGATTTAGGGGTCTTTGGTTGCCCTGGCTGGGCAAAGGGAGCCAGAGTCTGGTTGGATCTGTAGCCAGACTTGGGTGTCCAGAGGCTTTGGCTGTGTGGATAGAGCCATGCTTCGTTAGTCTGGGGTGTAGGGGAGAGGACAGGCCAAGAGATACCGGTGCTCCAGCCTCCTGGCCCCCTCAACTCTGGGGTGGGCGTGGTTGCCTCGGCCGGCCGGTGGGTTGGCTGCGGGGCTCTGCTAGTAGCCTTGTCCCAGCGCTCCCGGCCTGGGCTGCGCGGGGGGCGGGAGGGCGCGCGCTGACGGGGTCGGGCGGAGAGGGGGCGGGCGGCGCTGGGGGTGGAGCCGGGACCGCAGCGCCTGCCACCGGCTAGCTCGGCATTGAAGCGGCCACCGCCGATTTCGGCTCGGGGACGCGAGGAGGGTACTCCGTGAGGCTCCGGCCTCCGTGGCTGCTGCTGTCCTCCGGAGCCTGGGGCTGCAGTGCTCGGGGTCCCGGTGCCTGACCCTGCGCCCCTCTGGCCCACGCCCCTCTCTCTCTCTCTCTCTCTCTCTCTCTCTCTCTCTCTCTCTCTCTCTCTCTCTCTCTCTCTCTCTTTTTTTCTCTGCTCAGGAAAAGACAACACTGTGGTGAGCGAGCCACCCGGGGCTAGCGCCCCCGGGCCATGGAGAGGGGCCCGTGAGGGACGCGCGGAGGCGGAGGAAGAGGCTCGGGAGGAGGGAGGCCGAGAAACAGGGCGCGGGAGGAGGAGGAGGAGGATGCCTCCGCCACCGCCACCACCACCCGCGGGCCCCCGGCGAGCCTGACTCCAGACCGAGGATGGAGCCGACGCTGGGCGCTGCAGCGGCTCCCGGCGCGCAGGCCACCAGGTATCAGCCGGGCCCGCGGGCCCCGGGGCAGGCGGGAGCGGACTGCACCGCAGCAGCCGGGAGGGGCGCGGGCGCGGCGGGAGACGCCCCTAGCTCGGGGCCCGTGTCTCCGGGCAGTGCGCGGAGGCGGTGGCCGGGGACCGCAGAGTGCTGGGCTCTGGGAGGGGCTGGCCGGGGCTGGTAGCCCTCCCGGGAGCTCCAGGATCGCCCCTGACCTCCTCCTCTGGCGAGGGCAGCAAACTTAGGATGAGCGTCAGCCCGGGGCTCCCTTTCTGCTGCGGAACGCGCTTGGGTGTCTGCTCCCGGTTCATCGTGTAACAGCCTGCTAGACGCCGCCGCCGAGGCTGCCAGAGACCCTGTGCCTCCTCTAACTTTCCAAACCAGGCTTACACCCTGAGGCAAAGCGCTGTCCAGGCTTCTTGCTTCTAGACTCTGTCTTGTATTGGCTTCTACCATGCTGGTGATGGGCTGGGCCCTTAGTAGACGGGGGACGGTGCAGAGCTCTCCCACGCGAGGCCAAAACAATCCTAGCTCCTCTCTGAGTAGGATATGGGGTGGTCAGCTTCTCTCAGGGTTCAGTGTTTGACTTTACAGTATCAATAGACAGTGGCCCCAGCTGGAATCATGGGTTAAAAGGCCAAGCTAACTGAGGAAGGAAGGTAAGACCTCAAGGTCCTGCTAGGGTGGCACCTTGGCCTGATTGCAGGTACCTCACCATGCCACCTCTCCTATTCTAGGTCTGCTCCTTTTTCAGATTACATTCCTTAGTGCCCGATTCGGATGGGCTTAACAACCGTTTAAGCAAGAGGCTTCTGGACACCAAGGCTTTTGGGGTTCAGGTGCCAGGGATGTTATAGCTGACCACTGAGTCGTTGAGGCTGGGACCGGGAGGGGGAGCAGGTACATGTCCACACAGGGACAGGAATTCAGCCCACCATCTTCAGGAGCCTAGGGACAGAAGAGACCTATGATGGTGGCAGGAGACAAGCATGCTGGCTGGGCAAGGAACTGGGGGCCGTTTGGGAAAGCAAAGCTACCAGTGGATGTAAGAGGCAGATAGAGATGGACTCATAGGCCAGGGGGCTACTTTCTCGGGTTCCTTAGCCCCTTAGATGGGGCCCGGCTGTCTCACAAAGAGCTCTTACCTGGCAGGCAGTTCCCAGGCTCCAGTCCCCAGTAGCTGCCACACTTCTAGGCATCGTGATGACCCTGTTTCTTTTTCAAAGTGCTTCAATCCTCATGACTCACACACTGGATTCACCAGGGAGGTATCAAGCTTCCAACCTAGTCTATTCCCCGCCCTCTTGGGTCTTTAGGGAGCTGCTGAGGAAGGGAGGGGTAGGTTTGCCCTTGGGTCTTGGACCCCTGCAGGAGGCTGGCACTGCAAACTTTCATTGCTTGCTGTCCTTCTTGATCCTTGATCTTGGTGGGTGAGTTGGCTCAAGACCAGCAGTCCCGGTCACAGTAGCTGTGGAGAGAGGAGGGGTGTGCAAGTGAGAGGAAGCCATTGCTCATTATCCTCAATATTGCTGGAGCTTTGAGATCACGCACCTTTCTCCTTCCCCTAACACTTTGCTTCTGACTTGCTTCTTCATCTCAGAGCAGAACCCCCTTCTCAACTCCAAATCCAAATTTCCCTCTTTGCTGAGTGGTTGTGAGGCTTTGGGTTGATGGTTTCCTTTTGAGTATCCTAAGTTAGCCCACCTCCTCCTACCCTGCCCCCATGACACATCTGCTCAGTGTAGGCTCTGATTCAAGGTGTGGGTCTAGATTCTCTGTCCCCTCTCCCAAGAGCCCTGGCTCCAAAGGGAGGGTGGCTTTGGGGTTGCTAGTATAGGGAGTAAGTCAGGCTGCACAGGAAGCGTGATCTGAATCCGCAGGAGCCCTGGGTGTCAGGTTCTGAGTGAGGCCTGGTTTGTGTGCCGCCGCCCCCAGGCCCCTCTTGCCCATTTGCTGTGCCCCAGCCTTATACAGTGAGAGTCTGAATTGGTGTGAGGAGGGAACATTTGATAGTCATAATCTGGTTCAGAGAAGGTCCCGAAGCCCTGAGTCACTGTATGGTTTCCATGGAAACAGACTTGTTCAGAGGACTCGATGTAGTGAGGCATTGGGAGGGGGAGGGAACCATACAGTAAAATTAGGCTCCACAAGTGTGATGGAGCTGGACCAACTCCCTTTGGTGGGAAAGATAGATGAGTAAGACAGGTTCTGGCCTCTGGAGGGGAGGCTGCTTCTCTCCACACAAGGGTTTCTTCCTTGGGGGCCCTTACAAGGCAGGCAACTGACCCTTCCAGGGATCTTCTGGGTAGGCTCCCAAGCTTCCAGTGACCTATCAATGCCTCGGTTTCTTTCCTTGTAAACTGAGGGTTGCAAGACTCATCACCTAATAGACCCTGAAGGTCAAGTTTATTAATGTGAAGCACGGAACAAAACCGCAGGGTGTGTTGGGAGAGTGTTGTGGTTACTTATCTCATGGGGAGGGGGTTTATCTGGCTCCCTCCCCTGGCTCCCAGCGGGCAGTCTGACATCTGTCTGGGCTGGCCTGCTTGGGAAGAGTGGTCCCCCGTAGCCCTGGCAACCGCGCCGGGAGTCAGACACTCCTCTCATCCCATAGAGATTTATTTAGGACTGTTCAGCCTGGTGCTCTGCAGCCTACCTGCCCAGGAAGCTTCTAAGACAAAGCCCTCCAAGGCCACATGGCTTTGCCTCAGCCTCCTGAGAGAGGGTTGGTTGTCGAACTCCTTGGGGCTAGGACAGAAGACATAGGTAGAAAGGAGCCCATGACAGAGAGAAGGTCTCAGCCCCAGTCCCCCGATCCGGGAGAGGCAGGCCCATCAGGTAATGAGAATCAGCACAGTCCGTAGGTTGAAGCCTCCATTGCCCAGCTGGTGGGGCAGGGAGAGGTTTATTTTAACAGTGCCAACCCCAGCAGAATCATCGGGGAGCGTAGTGGGCTGGGGAGAATGGCCTAGGAAGATTCAGGCTGGCAGCGACAGTCTCCTCCACCTGCCCACTATAAGGGGAATTCTGCCTCAAGTTCCCCAAACTCCCGGCACCCACCCCTCCCAGCTCTCTGAGCTGCACAGGAGCTGTCTGCTAGCTCTTCTATTTCACAGATGCCAAAAATAAAATTCCTGGGGTTTGCCCGCTCAGCCAGGCCAGAGCCTAAGCTAGCTGTCACCTCTTCTCATCTGCACAGCAGCCTGGGGGCAGGGGAGGTCTCTTCCCCACCCTTGGCTCTCCAAGAAGCTTGGTAACTGCCTTCCACTGCCACCCCAGTCCCTCGCTGCCAGCTATGGGGTCTCCTTCCTTGAGTCTCGCTAGACCACTTTGCTATCCTCATTGGTGTTCACAACACCTTACAATTTAATATCCTCTGCAAATTTCATTAGTGGACTGTTTACTCCCTCTCTCAGGATCATTAATGAAGATGTTAGATAAGATCTGGCCTGGCACAGGCCGGGCAGCCCTGCCCCCACTCCCAGACTCTTCGTCTTCCAGCCCTTGCCCGTGGCCTTGCCTCCTCCACTCAGGACTCTTGGTACATGGCCCCTCCTGCCTTTAGGCCTCATGACAAGACCTGAGGGCCAAGTCTGTTTGAATTAATTTTGTAAGATTACTCGAGGCGCTGTATCAAATGCTTTGCTAAAAATCAAGATATATTACCCTGCCTGCATTTCCTTCATCTACGGGTCTTGTAATTCTATCAAGAAAGCTATCAAGTTTGTCAGGCATGATTTGTTCTCTATAAATCCCCATGGTGCCGTGTGGGGGCACAGGGTTCCTGAGTTTTCTAAATGTTTAGAGATTCTCTCTGTGTTTGTTCCTTGATTAGAGCTGGAAGGCTGTAAGCTGGGAATTGCTGGCAGCATGGCCTCCTTCACGGGGATGGGAAGGCAAGGTCCTGCTTTTCTCTAGAGTCTCTGGGGTGCCTGTGAGTTATTTGGGACATTTGAGTGTGCAGGTATCCCGAGCTCCACACTGTGTTGGGGAGGGGATCCCTGGAGCTGTTTTTCAAGGATTCTGCAGGATAGAGAAAATGACAGGCAGGTGAGAAGTCACTGGACTGGATTCTGTTTAGTCCTGAGAACTGGGCGTGACCTTCCCTTCCTCTGTGCCAGGCTCAGAGAGGGTCGGGTTGCCTAAGGCTTAGGGTTCCGGCTTCCACCCGCCTGTACTGCTCAGGCCTGGACTATGGGTCAGCAGGGTCAGGGAAACGAAGTGGCCTCCAGAATTTGCAGGAGGCTGGAGGGAAAAGGAAGGCAGGCAGATAGGCAAGCTTGGGGACTGGGGCACCCCTCCACCACACACTCTACTGTATCTGAGTCGTGTGATCCATCCAAGTGTTCTCTCTTTAAAGAGGGCATTGCATATTCTCTATTGTGTGTGTGTGCATGCCATGCCGTAGCACCTGTGAGGAGGTCAGAGGATAACTTGTGGGTGGTTCTGAACATCAGGCTCATTGGCAGTCACCTTGTAGTCATAAAGTCATTCTCTGACGTTCTCTGGCTGCAGACTATTGTTGCACTCCTGGGTTAAAACTTCTAGGTCGTAACTCACTTGGAGCCCCAAGTTGGGGGGTGCAGAAGGTAACAGAGACACATCCACTTGTGGTCATCTTCGTTCCTGTCATTCAGCAGGGGAGGGAGAACTCTGGGAGGCACTGAGAAAGCCATGCTAGGGTGGGAAGCCACAAGCAGCCTCTGTCCCCAGCAGGTGACACCATCAGAACCTGATCTTGTCAGTAGGGATTGGGCTGAGGGTGGGTGGTAAGGTCATGGGCTTCTCTAGCCTATCTGGGGTGACCTTCTTGGTTCTGCATCTGCCCTCCGGTGTCCTGGTTGTCCTTAGGTGTGGCCTGGGGCTTACTCTGTGGTTGCAACCAGAGTGTGGGTCATTGCATTGAATGGGTATCCTCCTTGCATGTAGACTAGCTGATTTTTGCTGGCTGTGCCTCCCACTTGTTTGAGCCTTTCTGCTCCTCGTCAGGGAGAAAACCTATTTGTGGTTTCCAGGTCTTGTCGTCGCTAGGTTGGCTCCATCCCACTTGAGCCTCAAGACTCAGGTGATCCCTGGTGCCCCATCCTCTCTCACTGTCCCAACCCATCTCTTGTACACACAGGGCAGCTGGGCCTCATGCAGATGGCTGGAGACGCATAAGGATCTAAGGATGTAGAAACGGGAGGTCCCCCTGCCAGCTGCCTGCTGTGTGTCGCTGTGGGCGGTTCAGGCTCCTGTTGATAGTGTCTCATCCAAGCCAGGATCCAGTGGGTGGGGCCTCCGTACTTTTCTGACTGGACAGGCTGTGGCTGTGCTGAGCAGCGGGGGAGGGGGCAGGAAACCAGGGCTTTTCCGTCTAGTGCTGGGGCAGTAGTTCCGCCTCCCACAGACTGGCCCGGCTGAGACAGGGACCAGCCTTCTGACTCATCTCTCCTCTCAGGTTCCTGTACACTAGGCCCTTGTGTCGGCACAGGAGGATAGTCACTCACCCCACAGCAGAGAGGGCTTTGCTCCCAGGCCACCGGACACTGGATAGAAGTTGCTTCCTTCCCTTAAAGCTGAGGGCCCTGCACGTGGGACTCAAGCCGCACCTGTGAACTTTTCCAAGGGTTGTGGTCTAGACCAGTGGACACCCTTTCATGAGTCTTGCCTGTACACAGGTTATATTGAGCTGTTGTATCCTCGGCTTCCAGCTTCCTGCTTCCGGCTGTGATAGCCCTGTTTCTTTCATTCAGCGTGACAGAGGCCAGCCGAGGTTGAGCGTCTCGTTCCAGGCTTCTGAGCCATCAAATAGCTGGAGCGAGGTTCTCACCCAGCCCCCCTATGCAGATCCTTCCTCCAGTGCCCACCTACTCTACACAGAGACTTGAGATGAATGTCAGTGCCATCTCTCATGGGCACTAGAATGACCTGCCTGGAGGTCTCATTCAACTCTGTCTATGGTGAAAAGATAAAGGATCCTCTGACTCTCTGTATGGTTGGGTCTGCCTTGAGGACCCTGGCCTTAAGACCCGTTCCTGCTGGGTATGCTCAAAAGAGGGTCTGGTTCTGCCTCAGAGCTCCAGAGGCTGGGCATAGACCACCTTGCTGTGTCACGCAGGTCCTGCAGGACAGACCTGTAGACCTCACTGAGGTTAAAGTGGACACGGGCCTGGTACCAAAGCGAAGCTTCCGGTGTTCCCCGGGCTGGCTGCCATCCCTGCGTGGTCACTCTGCATTCTTCATTTTGCTAATTCTGAGGGTTGCTCCAGCACACAGCCCTAGGGAACCGGTCCTGGGGTGGGTGAGGTGTGGGATCTTGGGTTCATGGTGCGGTGTGGCTTTGGAGACCTCTTGGGAGATCTTGTGATCCCAGCCTCTCTGAGCCAAATGTCTTTTGATCAGCTGCTTTACTCTTACCTCCTGGATCTCGTGAAGCATGTAACTGAGTTACTTCTCTTTTCTCATTGGCTGCCAGGAAGCTCTATCCCGTAAGCCCACAAATTACTTGGCCCTTAGAGCTGACTTTCACAATCTTTTCTTCTCGTTGCCTCATTTTCATGATGGAGTTTTCCTTGAGAGGGAAAATCATCTCCTGGCTGTTCTGTTAGTTTAGCCTTTAAACAAACATCGATGGTCAGTCAGGGCTGGCCAGACAGGTTAAAACACGTAGTTTCCCGAGGCTACCTTCCAGCTAACTTTCTCCCTGCCCAAGTCCTTTTTCCCCTGCCCAGATGTCTGCACAGCACGGCATGGCATGCTGGAGCCTTGGAATCCCTGTGTCCTGGCTTGGTTCAGGTAGTGGATATTTGGCTTCACGTTCCCTTGCTCTGTTCCCTGCTCCCCATGCCACTTTGAGAGCATTTTGAAGAAGTCACTTGTGTGAGCTTAGCCTCAGCCACTTCCTGCAGAACTTCCAGGTCCCTCTGAGGTCCTACTTGCTGCAGGTTCTGTCCGACCTCAGCGGCCTCCAGCCACCCACAAGTCCTCATGTCCACCAGAGCAGGGCTCATGCTTCGTGTTAGGACAAGGAAGTCTTGGCCAAAATGTTGAACGTTGGGAAGGAGAAAGGCTGATAAGCAGTGTCCCTGGGGCAAAGAAGAAAGCCTCAAGGCTGGGCTGAGGTGTCGGACTGTTTCAGTTGCCAACCCTGTCCTCAGACACCACTCTAGCTCCTCTATGGGAACAAGGTCACCGTTATCTCCACAGATAATAAACTCAAAGCTCGTTGCAAACTGTTCTCACTCCTTTGTAGGCTCTTGGGTCTCCTCCTCCCAGACAGCCATACTTACTGGCACAGAGCACAAGGTTCCAAGGGCCGTTCATGTGTTGTGTGCCCTAACCAATGGCGCAACTGAGCACACGTGTTTTGTGGCTTTCTTGACTGTAGTTTTTTGTTTGTCTTTGGCTCATTTCCATGAGCATCCTCTGCCTCAATCAGCAAGGCAGCCTGGTCAGTAACGAGGGGGCCCAGTTTCTGTGACGTAAAGCAGAAGCTTCCCTTCAGGAGCTTCAGAACCATCCAAATTGTGTGTGCAAAACTGGCCACAGGGAGCCTTTTCTGGGAGGATGGGCTGTGTTTCCAAGGAGCCTGTGGAACAGGGAAGGTAAGCTGCTCCGCTGTGGTTTGCCGAGATCCCAAAGGGTGGCACGAGGGGCTCGGTGAAGGGCAGAGCCCTTGGGTCCTTGGGTCCTTGAGGACAGTGGGGATGAGGGATCAGGCTGGGGCTTGTGGTTGTTGGGGGGTGGCAGAGACATAGAGCATGGACTTTTTCTGGAGAGTGACTTGAGTTTTCCCACAGTCCACAGGGGTTCTCTCTGTCTGGTGTGGACTTAGCCTTAACTGGACCTGAACATGGGGTGGGACCTTCCAAAGGCAGAGAGGTCCTCGTTACTGTTTTAGAGGAATTCCCCGGGGACAGAAGTGTAGGTCTTGACCCAGTGTCACTTGTCTAGGGATAGGCAGAAGCTGCAAGCCACTCCTGTTTGAGGTGTTCTGTTCAACACTGCTTCTCCAGCCTGGGCGGCGTGAGGTGTGAGGGCTGTGCAGGAGTAAAGGTCAGGATAAAGCCAGACTGCCTATTGCTGCTTGCCTCTTGGGGTGCAGCTGAGGAAGAGTATCCCCATGTCTCAGAAGCCATCATCACTCGTCACTGCAATCTGCAGCAACATATTTCTATCACGGTTGTTCCTTTGTTTTCACTGTTAGGCCTGAATTTCTAACACAGCAAAAAGACAAGAGCTAGGAGGCTGTACTACCAGTTCTGCCCACTAGAGGGAAGCAGGACTACCATTGCCACAGCCAGGCACAGAAAATTCTAGCAGGGCAAGTGGTTTGGGAAGGGGTGGTGGGCAAAGCCCTACAGAGGTCTCCCTCTGTCAGAGCAGACTCTAAGGGTACAGGTATCTAGCTCTGAGGTATCTAGCTTCCCCAAGATAAAAAGCAAAATTCAGAGATCTAGGCAAGGTTCTCAGCAGGTAAACAGTTGAGCTGGGTTCCATGGGGCTGGTGTCAGAGGTCACTTGACAAACACAAAGCAGAATCTTGTCCTAATATTGGGCATGAAAAATGGTTCAGGTCAGTTACAAACATTGCTTTGTTCAGGCCACCTTTATAGACGGGGACAGGGAAGTTTGGGCCCAACTGGCAGTGTGTGCTTAGCCACTGACATGCAGGCAGGTTTGAGCCCTTAGCTGCAAATTACAGCTTCCCTGTACAGCATTCTCCACTCCCAACCTGACCATAGAGCTGCAGTCTGAGCCATCCAGGCTGGTCATCAGGTCCTCTGTCTTCCAACAAAAAGGTGGATTCTGGGCTTCTGTGCCCAAGGCTTTATCTGCCAATGAGGGAGGTCATAACAGAAGCTACTAGAAACCCAGAAAGGGTAGTGGGCCCTCAAGTCTGGCTTGGAGGACCAGGGCATTGAGAAATCTCTTGCAGAGGCCAAGGTTTGCCTGGGAACAACAGGACCTGGCCCCAGGGCCTTTGGTTTCCAGGGCAGATGCCTCCAGCATACCAAGGACCCTTGGCTAGCTCTGGGCTGGGCTGTGCCAGGCTGGCAGGGGAGCAGAGCATTTCAGCTCTGGCTGTGCCCTCTTGGAAGGTGGGCACATGGCCCTCAGCCGGGCATCAAGCTTATGCTGAACTTTGAAGAGTCTCCTCGCCTTAGACCTGGCCTTGAGTTTCTCCAAGTGGGGTGGGAAGGGAAATTGGGAGAAAGAGCTCGAACAGTCTGTCCCCTTCTGGGCAAGACAGAGGGCTCTCCTCTGAAGAAAAACTGTGTGTGTTCTATCTTTAGAGTTGGAATTGCAGGCTGAAGGCCCAAGGAAACCTATCTTGTACAAATCAAAGGGAATGAAATAAGGGATGGGCCAGGAGCAGACCCAACCACTGGCTTTGAACATGATTTTGAGAGCACCTAGCCTTGGCTGGGATCTTGGTTCACCCTGCTTCTTCGGGCATGAACTTGGAAAAGCTGTTGTAACCCAAGGAGCCTCAACTTTTTTTCCTGCCAAATGGGTTGTGAAGTGCTGACCTCCAAGCCTTGAGGTTGGGGTTGGGGACCATACCCCTGAGCCTGAGGGTGTGGCACTGACACAGGAGCCCCTCGGGAGTGCTGACTTCCCTTGGTATCAATTCATCAGTGGTACCTGTTGGTCTGGACCGCCTGTAGATGCCTATGAAGAAACACAGCTGAGTTTATCGTCACAACAGAAGAAAGGGGACTGGTGTTCCCTGAGGCACTTGTCAGGGACCTGGGATTAAAAAGTAGAGAGGGCTCTCCACGACCCTCAGCCTTCCCTTCATGGGGCAGAGACATCTGCCACAGGGGCTAGGATGGGTATGGTCCAGATTGGGTGACTTTGATCACACCAAGAGCTTCCTAAGAATCTGGGCTGTACCGCTTCCTCTAACAACTGTCTCTTGGTGGTGACTTGGTGCTGATTTCTGCACACAGTATGGTGTTTCACACTTTAAATAGGACCCTCAGAGTCCAAGGCATGGCCATTTTGGCTGAGGCCTTGTGCTTTTCCCCAGGCAAGCGGAGCTTGCAGCCCCACTTTCTTCCTTGGGACAAGGAAGGGATTAGATGTACTGGTCTGACCCTGAGGCAGAAGGACTTGGGTCCCTGATATTTCCCACATAAGCCATAGAGTGGTCTTTAAATTCTCCATCTGAGCAATGGGAGGGGGCCCCTGCCCTACCAGAGCAGTTTGTAAGGGATGACAGGGTACCCAAAATGACAACGCTTGTTTGCTTGGGAGTTGGGGGTCCACTTGTCTCCTAGAGTAGCCAGGACAACAGCAGATTGTTGTGGGAAGGTTGTCCACAAAGGATTCAAGTTTACACGCCAGCCATGACACAACCAATAAATGGACCTCATGGCAAGAAGGATACCTACCATGCATTCTGCGTCTCAGAACTCACAAACTTACATGCTTCTATTCTGGTCCCTCCGGTGCTGGTTTGTGGATGGGCTGGGACATAATCTGGTACTTGTTTGAAGGCCAAGTGTGCTTAAGCATGAGGAACAGAGTTGTTTTCTTAGAGGGGAGGTATGCAGGTTCCGGGGCAGGGGGGGTGTACAGGTTCCAGATGGGGACTGGTTGAAGCAGGTGGTAGGCCCCAGTAGGCACTGCTGCCTGTGCTGTGGGTTATACCTGCTTTCAGAGTGAATGTTTGTTTACCTAAAGGCCTTAGCCCTGTGTGAGCATTTAGTAGGTGTTAACTAGAGTTGTGCTGGCTCTGGTGTCTTACTTGGGCTTGGTAAAATTAGCCTTTGGTTTCAGGTAACTGCTGTGTGTGCTGCATGTGGTTGGAAGAAGACCCCTGTCCCCAGCTGTTCCTTTGGAGCGACCTTCTCCACCTGAAGGCCTGGGGTGAGCCACCTCCATCCCAGGACCAGCTGAGTTCCAGAAGGTGAGAATTGTTTCCATCCATTTCTAATTCAGAACCCACCTAGGCTGGTGGCCTGAGACACTTGGGCACACAGGCTAGCCAGCTCCTGCCCACAGGAGCCCTAGTGTGGGGAGAGGGATCATGGCTTGTTAGGGGTGGGACATAGAGGTTGCAGTTTGACAGTTGGGGCTGCACGGCTTAGGGGTGATGTTAGATCGGCTGGAGCCCTGAGACAGCAGTCAATGTGAGGAGCAGGAAAAGTCATGTTTTGTGGCCTGAGGCAGAGCGCAAATCACTGGTCCCCTTTACAGCAGTCCTTTGGTAAGTGTTGAGCTCCTTGGCACTGAGTCTGGAAGTATCCCTGGCATCTCTGGTGGCTGAGGCAGCATACCTTGGGGTATATTGTGAGCCCGTGGCATAGGCTTCCCTTTCCCATTTTCCCATACCCTTCCTCCCCCTCCCCCACTTTTATGGACCAGAAACAAGCTGAGTCCTGTGCAGAGAGACTTAGCCTCTGGAACCTGCCCTTGCTCCAGGCCAGTTGACTCACAACACTGCAGGTGCCTGGAAGTCCACATCTGGAGGTAGCTGGGCTTCCTCATTTGCAAGGTAGAAAGGCCATGGCCCAGGGTGCGCAGTTCCTGGTCCAGCTGGGTTCTGTTGTCAACTCAGAATTCATGGGGCACAGGGCTCCCTGCTCTCCTGGATTTGTTTGTGGAGGGGAATTTGGTGTGTATCCTTCCTCTAGGGGTAAAAAGAGGACATAGAAAAAGACCATGGTCTGGGAGGGTCAGTATCAGCCTGTGTGGTTAGAAGATGCTTAAAATCCAGGAAATGCAGGCAGGGATCAAAGGAGTGTTGGGGTGTGGCATGAGTCATTCCCTGAGCCCCCTCCCCTAAGTGTGGAAGTTGGGGGAGTTGGGCTTTGACACAGTAAGTAGACTGGGCTAGGAAAACCAGAGCTCAACATAGGAGGCCTCTGCAACCACAATTCACTTAGCTCTTGGGGTCCATGGAGTCCGTCTAGCTCTTTGAAGCTCCCAGGAGACACCAAGAAAATGACAGTTGAATGTGTGCTCTGTAGGTCCTAAAGGATGTGTGATGGGTGGGGACTGTGTGAGCACTGGGTTGGGGCTGGGTATTTTCCTGGATCCCATGGTGGCTCTTGGCTGTGGGAAGCACTTAACCCCTGGCTGTCTTCTGCCCACAGACCCCGTGCCTTGGAGCAGCAGCCCCATGACGGTGCCCAGCCATGCAATGTTCCTGGAAGGCTGTCCTCCTCCTCGCCCTGGCCTCCATTGCCATCCAGTACACAGCCATCCGCACATTCACTGCCAAATCTTTCCACACTTGCCCTGGGCTGACAGAAACTGGGCTGGCAGAGCGGCTGTGTGAGGAGGGCCCCACCTTCTCCTATAACCTCTCCAGAAAGACCCACGTCCTCATCTTGGCCACCACACGCAGTGGTTCATCCTTTGTGGGCCAGCTCTTCAACCAGCACATGGATGTCTTCTACCTGTTTGAGCCTCTCTACCACGTCCAGAACACGCTCATCCCCCGCTTCACCCAGGGCAAGAGCCCCGCCGACCGCAGGGTCATGCTAGGTGCCAGCCGGGACCTGTTGAGGAGCCTTTATGATTGTGATCTCTACTTTCTGGAGAATTACATCAAGCCACCTCCGGTCAACCACACCACCGACCGGGTCTTCCGCCGAGGGGCCAGCAGGGTCCTCTGTTCCCGTCCTGTGTGTGACCCTCCTGGGGCCTCTGACCTGATCCTGGAGGAGGGGGACTGTGTGCGCAAGTGCGGCTTGCTGAACCTGACCTTGGCAGCTGAGGCTTGTCGTGAGCGCAGCCATGTGGCCATCAAGACTGTGCGGGTGCCTGAGGTGAATGACTTGCGGGCCCTAGTGGAAGACCCCAGGTTGAATCTCAAGGTCATCCAGCTGGTGCGAGACCCTCGTGGTATCTTAGCTTCTCGGAGTGAGACTTTCCGGGACACCTACCGACTCTGGCGGCTTTGGTACGGCACAGGGAGGAAGCCCTACAACCTGGACGTGACCCAGCTGACCACAGTGTGTGAGGATTTCTCTAGCTCTGTGTCTACTGGCCTCATGCGGCCCTCCTGGCTCAAGGGCAAGTACATGTTGGTACGTTACGAGGACCTGGCCAGGAATCCAATGAAGAAGACAGAGGAGATCTACGAATTCCTGGGTATCCCCCTGGACAGTCACGTGGCACGCTGGATCCAGAACAATACGAGGGGCGACCCCACTTTGGGCAAGCACAAATACGGCACAGTGCGCAACTCTGCAGCCACAGCTGAGAAGTGGCGCTTCCGCCTCTCCTATGACATCGTGGCCTTTGCTCAGAACGCCTGCCAGCATGTGTTGGCACAGCTGGGCTACAAGATGGCCACCTCGGAGGAGGAGCTGAAGAACCCAGCCATCAGCCTAGTGGAGGAGCGCGACTTCCGCCCTTTTTTGTGACCTGGGTGTGGTGGGGGTGGGAGGTAGGTGGCTCTGGTTTTGCTGATGTGGACCTACTATGGGCCGTTTTTTAACTGTTGCCTTATCTCTCTCCTCCCTCTCCCACCCTGTTTGTATGTTCTTTCCACACAACCCCCCACCCCCGGTCTACTCCTCTCCCACGCCATCTGCGCATCCTTCTTGCCCTTGTCCACTCCCATTCCTCCTGCCTCTTTCTGCCCCTGAAATTTGCACTATGTCTCTGGAGGGGAACACTGGGCAGAGGGCGTGTGATGTGGGGTTACAGCCCCCCACCCCATTTAGACACAAGGATGCTGGGTCTCTATGCGGATGGGGACAATGTTTACAGGCACCCAGTCACACATTCACGTGTGCACACAGGCACACGACGAGAGGCACCCCAGCACATAGCTTGTAGTTTTTGCAATTGTCTTCTCCAGGTAATAGGATGGACACAAAGGGGCCACACCCCCCAGTTTAAGAAAAGAGTCCATCCCAACCCCCTCTCTGCTCCTCCCCTGGAGCAGGGCACCCATCCCTCCTGCGCACCCTTGCCTGGTGGTGAGCAGGGTTTTACTGTGAGGTGAATTGGGACTACTTTCTTTCTATTTGGTTTGTGGTGAGCTTGTCTGTCTGAGTCTTGTGGCTACCCCTAGACCAGTAATGGCTAATGAATCTTAGAAATTTCTGATTGATCTTGGGGTCCCTCTGTGATATTTCTTTGTGCCAAAAAGATATAAAAAAAAGACAAAAATATGTGAATCAGTTTGCTAAATGAAAATTGAAATGCTTTATTTGTGTTTTCTGTAAATAAAAATGTGCAGCACTGCCTGCGTGTGATTTGGAGAAACCTGAATGGTAAACAATGGGCTTAGGATATTCCCGGCTTTGGAGATAACAAAGGAGAGTGGGAATTCAGTGGCAAACCTGCCTTTCAGAACTATTTTATTAAAAAAGTACTAGACTGTCCTTTTAAAGTCCTTTTGCTTGCATACATATAAAGGCTCTGTCTTGATCATATGTTCCCCAGCTCTCCCTCCCACTTCACCCAGGAGCCTCCAACTCCCCCATTTCATTCCCTCTAGGAGTCCCTGCCACTCATATCTCCTGCCACCCTCCATGCTGGCTTGGGGCTTTCAGTTTTGTTCCCTTCTCAGCTGAGGTGGGTGGTACCTTCTGGTCAGGGTGCTCAAAGTATTTAAGAAGAGGCTTTGGATTCAAAGTGGTCAAGGGAAAGGGGTCTGGAGACTTTTCTGTTCAGAGGGTCCTCCTTCAGTTCAGGGGTTGGGGACCGGGGAGAAGGGACATCCAATGTGCAGGTGGATCAGGGCAAGTGATCTAACTAACCTGCCTGGAAGTCATCTTAGGAGCTAGCCAAGTTTGCTGGTGCACGCAGTGGGGATCTGCTGTGCTCATTCACCACCTTTCCGAGATCTAGCAGCTCTCCTGAGTCCTCACCTCAAGAAAGACACACAACAGGAAATTTCCAAAAAAAAATGAAACTGGCACATTTTACCATGATTTAAAAACCAGAGAAACTGACCCATCTGCCTGGTTAACATGAAATTTCCAAAAAAAATGAAACTGGCACATTTTACCATGATTTAAAAACCAGAGAAACTGACCCATCTGCCTGGTTAGATCAGGTGGCCCAGTATTGAACCCCAGCAGACCACAACCCCCAAGCTGCCATCTCTAAGCTCCCAGAAACATCAAATTTACCATAAAGACTGAAATCTCGGGCTCCAGAGCTTACCCCCAACATTTATGTGTATGGTGTTTTGGCTGCATGGATGGATGTCTGTGCACAGTGTGCATACCTGGTCCCTGGGGAAGTCAGAAGAGGTCATTGGATCCCCTGGAAGTTATGGTTGGTTGTGAGTGTCCATGTGCATGCTGGGAATTAAACCTCCGGCTGCTCTGGAAGAACAGCCAGTGCTTTTTAGCCACGGAGCCATCTCTTCAGCCACCATCTTTGCTGTTTTTAAGTGCACATTCCGTTAAGTAATTCTATAGTGTGCAAGCATTACCACCACCCTCCTCCATAACTTCATCTTGCAAGACTCTAAAGTCTGTTTCTTCAAAACAACCCATCCCTGTCTCTCCCACGGCTCCTGGCAACCATCTTACTTTCTGTCTGCATGTTTCCGACTACAGTGAGTGCCACATGTGAATGAGATCATGCAACATTTGCCTCCAGGTGACTGGCGTAGTGTCTTTAAGGTTACTCACCTTTACAATAATCAGCTATACTTCCTTTTAAGGCCAGCGGACCCCACGTCTGTCTTAGCTGTTGGTCCTTCAATGGGCCTTGGGTCATATCCACGTTTCAGCTGCTGTGAATAATGAATGCAATGAGAAGAGTCCACTCAGAAGCAGAATTGCTGGGTCCTCTGGCAATTATTCTTCACTCTTAAGATCCTCTCTCTTCTCCACAGTGGTCATGATATATTTTTTATGTGTGCACAAATTCCTGTGTGTGGGCTGCATAGCTGTGTGCTTGTGTGCAAGGTGGCCAGGGTTCCCTGTCACTCTACTTCTTTGAGGCACGGTTTCTTCCTGAACCAGGAGCTCATGGCCAGCGGCCAGCAAAACCATCGATTCTCCTTCGCTCACCACGTTGATCTTACATCGGACTACACCTGGCTGGTTTTGTTAGTGTTGGGATTTTTAAACTCAGGTCCTCATCCTTGCCTGACAAACATTTTACTAACAGAACCGTCTCTCCAGCCTCTGCACTATTTCAGATTGCTGTACTGCACAAGGTTTCAATCCTTCACATCCGTTTCAACTCTTCCCTCGCCTCCCTTTCATTGGTAGCCACCTCAGGTGTGTGAGGTGACAAACTGGCCTACTTTCTTCCATTTCCCCCCACAGAAGGGTCTGGGTGGTGTCTTAGGTCATGTGCTCAGAGATCATGGGCTCTGGCTCCAACTTTGTTGCTGAGTTCCATCTTCCTAAGGCATTGCCCTTGGCTGCATGGTCTAATAGCTTCGCAGGCTGCAGAGAGGAGGGGAAATGGGGAAGGAAGGGATACACGCACCTCTGCTTACATGAGTGCAGTCCAAAAGTCACATCCCTTCCCCTCCGTTCTTGATCATGTGGGCGTGGCCAGATGCAAGGCAGAGCTGGCTCTTTTGTCTGAGTGGCCTGTCCTGTGAAAGGGACGTCCATGAGACTCAGGTTTCTCCTGTAGAAGAGGCAATGTGACTGGCACCGAGAAGCTGGTCTGGAAAAGTCTACCAGGACGGGCGGGCTGGGCCTGGGCTTTTCTCTGCTTTCTGGTTTTTAGGAGTTATATCCAGGTAGAGAAAGAAGTTAAGAAGTCAGGTGATGCCATGGCACAGCATCCTTTGTGGTCCCCGGTTGGCCATTCTAATACCAGAGAAGACTGGCTTTAATCAGGACTACTGCTGGATGGTCCTTTCCCTGGTAAAGCAGACGAGTGCGTAGTGTATTCATGTGGATACATGTGTGCAGTTATGTGTGGAAGCCAGAGTTTCCTCAGGGGCTGCCCGCCTTGTTTTGTGAATCAGGGTCTCTCACTGAGACCTGGGGCTCACTGACAAGGATAGGCTGGGTGGCCAGTGAGCTCCAGATTGCAAGCACACACCCTCCTGCCTGGCTTTTTAAAATGTGAGTTCTGAGATTTGAACTCAGGTCCTCACACTTGCACAGCAAACCCTTTCCAGTCTGAGGCATCTCCCCAGGTCTCCAACGAGCTCCCCTCAGACAGACCTGAGCCAGTGGCCTCTCTCCTTCAGGGAGTGGCTTTTCATAGGAATTGAGAGATACCAGGGATCCCTTCAGCTGGAAGGAAGCGCTGTCTTGATGGAAGGTTTATTCAAGGCTGCCTGGGGCTTTCTGGAGAGAGTTCTTTGCTGATGGGATTATTCATTTCTGAATGTATTCATGCAGGCGCTAGGGGTGTGGACATTCAAGAAACACTGCGTAGTGAAGGCCAACTGGTGGAAATATGACTGTAGTAAAGGCAACCCGTGGGCTGAGCCACAGGCAGAGTTGGGCACCATATTGACTCAATCTTAGAACGATGGCCATAGGCTGGTCCTTCACCTTCAAGATCTCATTCTTTGTGTCCTTGTTCTAGGGATTGGTGGAGTCAGGGTTATTTTAGAGTGGTGGTGCCTGAATTGGGTCTTAGGGAGGGAGGACTAAGCATGGGAGGGCTGCTCCCAGCTGGGGGAGAAGCACAGCCACAGTATGGATGGGAGGCCTGAGATGTTATGAGCTGTACCAGGGATGTGCGGGCTGGACCAGCCAGACCATCACCTTCTAAAGCTTGCAAACTTCGCATTTTACCAGAGATGTTTGACCTACACTCCCTCCCCACCTCCCAAATCTCATGTACCCCAGGCTGGCCTCAAAGTCAATAAGTAGCCAAGAATGACTTCAATTTTTGATTCTCAACCTCCTGAGTGTTGGGATTACGGGCAGGTGCTATCACACTTGGTATTCTGGGATGTCGGGATTGATACCAGAGCTACATGCTCACGAGGCAAGCATACTAACTAAGCCATGCCCCAGCTCTGCAGTAGATTTTTGTTTTGGATGAACAAAGTCTCTTGCTTTTAGGATGAGACCAGATCCTCAAGCTGTTCTCTGCAGCCCAGCACATGCCAGTCTCTGTTCTTCTTGAAATAATCTCCGATTATTTCAGCCTGACCACTCTGGGGTAGAGTTCTGCAATCATGGCGTCCATTTAAACGCACCTCTCTCTTAACTGTGGGCATGAGCTGTGGCTGCTCACACCTGCTTTGGGTTTAGCCAAGTGCCTTGTTTTGGGCAATAGAATGAGAACAGCTGCAGGGGTAATGGCTGTCTCCTCTGCCGTCTGAGGTAAGCTCCACACATTCCTAGAGAGTTTACAACCATAGGCCGGGGACTCAGGAACCCTAGTTCTGGCCCGGCAGTTACAGGCAGCTGCCTGAGTCTAGCCATGTTTCTGATTCAGCATTGAGGACTAAAAGCAGGTTTTTGTTTGTTTGTTTGTTTGTTTTAAGATACTGAGTTTCGGCACAACTTATTCTGTGCCAGATCTGACGGACACACAGACTCTGCTCCATGCCGGAGTCAGTACAGTTTGTTCCTCATGCCCGCGCTACTGTTCCTTTCTCTAGCTAAAGTCTGTTCATTCTTTCGATCCAAACTTTTATCATCACTTCCTTGCTTTTACCAGGTCGGCTCGTTTGTCTGGACCATGGGCCCTTATGAAGCTGCTTTTCTGTTTTATATATCCCGATCACAGGCCATTATAGCACCATGCACATCTCTTTTATTGTGTTTACTGTAGTTGTAATCACTCCTTTTACAGCAGGACCCAGTGCGCAATGCGTGTCCAGTAAACACCCATTGATCGAGTACGAGAATGGATGAATCAGGTGTTTCCAGGCTGATGAAAGAGCTTGCCTGTCTGGGGCCTTCACACGGAGTGGGCAAAGCCTCTCGAGGATCCGAGGGACTGGACAGCTCATGCCCTCCCAGGAGGTTGCTGGCTTGTGCTAGGAGGACGGGCTTTGTTCTACATCCTTCCCCGACGACATCCTTAGTCTGCATTCAGCACACAACACTAGCATTCCAGTGTCCCTGTGATGTCATCACCTGCCTTGATGTTTGTTGTGTTTGCTGGGCTGACACCCTGAGTAACAGTGACTGCCACATGGTCTGGGTTTACAGTTTACAAATCACCCTCACCTGTGAGTCAACCTTCTCCAGTGGTGGCTTCCTGCTGACCAAGGAAGTCCCTCTTTCTAGCCAGGAAATGATGCTCAGGGTGCCACGTATACAGGACTGGCCCTGAACCCACGTCTGTGTGTTGTTCCAGAAAGCTTAGATCCTGAGGCATGCAGGAGTCACTTCCTGGCCTTGTCCCCAGACTCTGGGCCGATCTCACGCTGTGGAGCCTACACTGCCTGCATCCTGTATTTTCTTGTGGCACACACTTCCTCTGTTTGTGCGTTCCCACCTGCTCACCTGGCCCCTCTCCCTGCTCCTGGGGAGCCCAATAGGGACCCCACTTCCTATAATGAAGAGGATATTGTCCAAGAACAGACTCACCTTCCTGCTCATCCCCTCTGCAGGAAAACCTCTCTCTGGGGAAGGATCTCACTAGGCCAGAATGCCTTTCCTGGTTGGGAAATTGCACATGAAGGAGAGCCTCCCTGCAGCCAGAGAAACAGGAGCAGTGTCCTGAAGACTGCAGGGCAGGCTGGCCAGAGTCAAGCCTCATCAATAATTAGCCATGGTCAGGATTCACGCAAGTCCAACTGTCGCCACCAAATGTCACATATGCATGTACAAAGGGCGCTCACTGTCACTCTGAGGGGCTGGGATAGTGCAGCCTGCCTCCCTAGGCACCCACAAGACAATTGCTAAGACTTGGCTGGCCTTCCATGGCCCCATGAGAACACAGGCTCTGCTGAGTTTGAGTCTGACCTGTCCTGGAAATACTATTACCAAAAGTCTGGCTCTGGGTTAGTGTCTGGTCTCTGCCATTTATTTACTGTGTGACTCACTTAACCTTTCTGTTCCCTCTACTGTACAGAAATAATCATGAGACCTGCCTTCAGAGGGATACTATGAAGATGTCTTTTTGGCTTTTTTTTTTTTTTTTTTTTTTTTTTTCCGAGCTGAGGACTGAACCCAGGGCCTTGTGGAGAGTGACAAGTGCTCCACCACTGAGCTAAATGGAAGATGTCTTAAGTTTGGGTGGTACATTTAATTACATAGAGCTTGGGCTGTGGAGAGTGCCCAGTTGGTGCTAGCTATTGTCAACACCACCACCACCACCATCACCACCATCACCACCACCACCACCACCACCATCATCACCATCATCACCACCATCACCACCATCACCATCACCATCACCATTACCACCACCACCATACCACCACTATCACCACCACCACCATCACCAGCACCACCAGCACTACCACTACCATCACCACCACCACCACCACCACCACCACCACCACCACCACCACCACCACCACCACCACCACCACCACACCACCATCACACCACCACCCACCACCACCCACCACCACCACCCACCACCACCACCACCACCACCACCACCATCACCACCACCACCATAACACAACCACCACAACACCATCACCACCACCACCACCCACACCACACCACCACACCACACCATCACCACCATCACCACCACAATCACTTTAGCCATAGTGCCTCCTCAGATGCCTGGAATCTAACAGTCATTAAATGAATTTTTGTTGAACAAGTACATTTGGGGTTTTTCTCATGTGAACTGTTATCAGTGGCTACAGTGTTGCACTTCAGGTAGATGACTAGTGAAGTCTGGTTTGCAAACGCCTACAGCTTAGTTCTAAGAGGAGGGAAGCAAGGTAAGTCTGAGGTTCCCACAGAATAGTGGCTGTGCTCAGGGACAATGTTGCCCATCCACTGTATGGTACTCAGAGGCGCCAGGCTTCACCAGAGGTGGGTGTTGGCCAAGTGTGAGAAAGCACACTGCTGAGGGGAGAAAGCATTTACTTTAGCTCCCAAGTACAGGTGGTCATTCCTTACTGTAGGGACCACATGGTGGCAGGAGCTAGAAGCTGCTGGCCGCATGATAGTATCATTCACTGTTAATCAGTGTCAGCCTGGCAGATGACAGCAAGTGTCACATCACAGCGCCACATCCATCATCAAGAACAGGGGAGTCCATGAGTGTGTTTGCATGGGTGCTCAGAACCCATAGCCCAAAGTGTCCAGGGCCCAAAGCCAGAAGTGTTGCCAACACTTTTAGGCTGGATCTTCTTGAATCAACTAAGGCAACCGTGAAGGTTTCCCACAGCCATGTAAGGGGCTAACCTAATCTAGACAACCCCTCATGGAGACACTTTTAGGACTTAGACTTCACTGATTTTAGGATGTGTCAAATTGACAAAACTACCCAGCACACTGAATGAATCCTTTGGTCATATTCCCAAGGTGCCAGGTTTATGACTGAAAGTCTCCGGAGAGTCCTAAGCTGGATGCTACCTTTCTGTCCCTGCAGCGTCCCTGGGCTGTGCTGCCTTTCTAGTCATGTCCTAGTTAAACCCCTGTTGCTGGCACACAACACTGACCAAAAATGAATCGCAGAAGGAAGGGTTAGTCTTACACTTCAACATCACAGTTCATTGCAGAAGGACATCAGGACAGGAACTCAAAGCAGGAGCCTGGAGGCAGGAACTGAAGGGGAAGCCATGGATGAGTGCGGCTTATTGGTTGACCGTCCATGGCTTGTCCTGTCTGCCTTTTTTATACAACCCAGGACCCCTTGCCCTGGAGTGGCCCTGACCACAGTAGTCTGGGCCCCCTCTCATCAGTCATGAATCCAGAAAATTCCTTGTGAGACTTGGCTATAGACTAATCAGATGGTGACATTTTCTCAGTTGTGGATCCTTCTCAGATGACCATAGATTGTGTCAAGTTGAAAAAAAAGAATCATCACAACTTGTAAACAGCCAAGATTTTTTTCGCCCAAAACCTGTTTAATGAATTCATTGAGGAAGGGGGCAGGGCTTTTGTTTTTAGTCTTCCTCTCCCTGGAAATAGCTAGCCAGCTACATCCTCCTACTGAGACTTCCTTCTGTTACATTCCAGCAGACTGGACTTGACCATGCTCTGCCTGCATGACACCCTGCTTCCTTCTCTCCCAGATAAGTCTCAGCCTTCAGTCACTCTGAGGTGACTTTGGAAAGCTGGGTGTAACATCAGAGACAGGGAAGTCTTGCCATGAGGGTAGCAGAAGGCATTTAGAACTATCCAGAGAGGGGAGGAAATCTGTGAGTTAAGTGACAAGAAGCTCAAATTGAGACCTTGTCCTATTGTATCTGGCTGGATAAATGAGAGATCTTATCGGGACATCTATGGCTCTGCAGTAGTCTGGGGACAATGAGGGGAAACAGTATGCTTTTTTGACTGGGGAAATAGCTCAATCAATAAAGTACTTGCTTTGCAAGCATGAGGACATAAATTTGATCTCCAAAGCCTATATAAAATAGCCCCATGGTGTGCTTGCAATCCCAGTGCTGGCAGAGACAGGCAAAACCAAGTCCTTGTCTCAAAAACCAACCAAACAAACAAAAACAAAACAACACACATACACAACACACACACACACACACACACACACACACACACACACACACACACACACGGTAAAGAGAAACCGAGGAAGATATCTGAGGTTGACCTCTGACATCTACACATGACCTCAGACACATGTACTCACATACACATAGACATGTATACATAAAAACATACTCTCTAGGAGGATTGAATTCTGTAGATAAGGCAGAATAATGGATAGCAGATGAAAATGAGGTAGGATAACCACATTCTCCAAATAGCTATTCTGTCTTTAAAAAAAAATCTACTTATTCTGTTTGATCCTGAGAAGGTACAATAAGATCTCACCCTATCACAGCAGAATCATCTGTTCTTTAGTATTTCTAGTCTTTCTTTCTTTCTTTCTTTCTTTCTTTCTTTCTTTCTTTCTTTCTTTCTTTCTTTGCATTATGGTTTTGAGACTGTGTTTCCAGTTACATATAAGTACAACATTGTTACTTATTTCTTGTGAACTGAATCTGCCACCATTTTAAAGAGTTTCCGGTTACTGTCTGAGTCGCTTAGATCTTAAATACACCTTGAAATCTCATGTGTTGGAGGCTTGGTCACCAGGAAGGGTGCTGTTGGAAGGTGGTGGGAAACATTAAGAAGTAGGACCAGGGGAAATTGGGGATTTAGGTCACTGGTAGAGGTTTATGTCACTGAAGAAACACAAGGCCCAGGATCTTCCCCAGTTCAAAAAAAGAGAAAAAAAAAAAAAAAAGAAGTGAGGACCAAGGGGAAATTCTTAGGTCACTGAGGTTTGCACTGAAGAGGACTCTGGGAGCCCAGGATCTTCCTTCACCCTTTTTCTTCTAGGGCCACAAGGTGAGCGATTCTCTCCAGGGTGAGCTGTCTCTGTGATGCCTGCACAGGCTGAAAGTAACAGGGCCAACTGATCATGGGATTGATCCCTTGGCCCCATGAGTACAGAGAACTGCCTCCCTTTCTAAGCTGACTGCCCCAAGAGATACCATGACCACGGCAACTCTTATGAAGGAAAGCATTTAACTGGGGGCTTGCTTACAGTTTCAGATTATCATCATGGTGGCACACGTGGGGTTGGAGGAGAGAATTCTGATCCACAGGCAAAGAGGGGAAGAAAAATGCTAGGCCTGTGGTTGTCATGGGCCTTTGAAACCTCAAAACCAGTGCCCAGTGACAGACTTTCCAATTCTTCCTAAGGCCATACCTCCCAATTCTTCTCATCTTTTCAAACAGTGCTACTCCATAGCTGTGAACAATCAAATATATGAGCCTATTTGGGGACATTCTTATTTAAACCATTAAGCCAACATGCCTGGCTCAGCATGCATCTTCTTGTCTTTTCTAGTAATTTTTTTACCTTCACTAATTTGTGTGTGTGTGTGTGTGTGTGTGTGTGTGTGTGTGTGTGTGTGTGTGCCATGCACATATACCATAGCACATGTGCACTTATGGTAGAAGTCAGAGCCTTGGGCATGTGCTAGGCAATTACCCTGCATTACTTGTCCAGAGATCTTTGTACAGTGTCTCAGTTGCCTAGACTGGCCTTGAACTCTCTTCTGTAGTCCACGTAGTCCTGGATCTTGAGATTCACCTGCCTTGGACTCCCAAGAAGCTGAGATTTCAAGCCTATGCCTCTAGGCCTTGCTGCTTCTCCAAATTATAAATTTGTTCCTATTCTTTCAGTGGAGCCTTAGACATTGCAGACTCCTATCTCTGTGTATCCAAGCCCAAAGTTAATCAATATCTTCATTCTTCTCTTGAAAGCACACTTAATACCACAATGCACTGTAATTCCATTCTCCTTTAAACCTTCTGTGTGTGGCGATGCACTTTTGAAGCTAGCATACCGCAGTTACCTTTTTATTTACTTATTTAAAAGTAATCAACTTCTTTGAGGTATCGTTTGGACAGAATGAAATCCACTCATTTCAGGTATATTGTCTGATAAGTTTAACAAATGAGTACTTGCATAATTGCTCCCATGATCAGGATGTGGAATTATCTCTTCTGATTCCCCAGACCCCTTGTGTTCCCTTGCTGTCACTTCTCTTCACCTGTCTACAGGCCCATGGCAACCTTTTTTTGCTGCTGGTTTTCGTGAGACACATTCTTCTGTAGCCCAGGCAGGCCTCAGTAAAGGCCTGAGGTTGCCTTTGACCTTCTGACCTTTCACTTCCACCTTTGGGTGCCGGAGTTACAGGAATGAGTCACCACACCTGGTTTTTGTGGTACTGGGGTCAAATCCAGAGCTTCATGCATGCTAGGCCAGTCCTCTACTTCTGCTAACCAACCACAACCCCAGCCCAGTCTCCACTCTGCCATTGTTAAAAATATCTCAGGCTTCTCTGTAGGAATGGAACTCTGAGGACTTGGGCCCACCATGTTGACTCTCTGTGGGTTCTTTTTACAGAGCAGTCTTTATCTTTTTGTGTCTATCTAGATGCCCACATGGGATCATTTTCCTTCTGTTTGAGAAACTTTATTTAACATTTCTTGATAACTTCTCCCAGGTCCCGTTTGTCCCACAGTCTCCATTTTTGTCTCCATTTCCCTGAAGGATATCTCACTGGATCAGACATCAGGCATGGAGATGCAGAACGTAGGGTTTGTCCTGCTTGATTTTGGTCTTGTTTTAGCCCAGTATCTCCTCACTGAGCTTCCTTTCCCCCCTTTTGGAGGTAATGTATCCTGTGCCATTGTATGTTGGAAGTATGTCATCTGAGTGTGTCATCTGCATTTTGATTCTGATTTTACGGGGAGTGCAGTTAGGAGATTGCCATGACTCCCAGAAGAGACTTTGGACTTTTAAACGGTATAAAAATGTGATGGATTACAGACATCTTTGAGGTTGAGCTGAATGCATTTGGCATAATGATTTGGCTACGAGCCTGTGAAAACCTGGGTGTGGACTGTGGTGGCTTGAGTGAAAATAACTTCATAGGCTCCTATAGTTAAACGCTATGCTCCCAGTCGGTGGACTGTTGGGAAGGGTTAGGAGACATGGCCTCGTTGGAGTAGGTGCAGCACTGGGGGTGGGCTTTGAAACTTCAAAAGCTCATGACAGACCTAGCATTGCTCTTCTGCCTGCTGCCTGTGGATCAGGATGTAAAGCTCTCAGCTACTGCTCCAGCACCTGCCTGTCTGCCTGCCACCACTCTTCCTGCCATGATGACAATGGAGTAACTCTCTGAAACCGTAAGCAATCCCCCAATTAAGTACTTTATTTTATGAGTTGACGTAGATCCTGATGCCTCTTCACAGCAATAGAAACCTTAATGTTTTCTTTAATGGATTAAGAATTCCAAGTGGATAGTTCCTTATTCAGTGCTTTTCAGTGTCTTTGTTTTCCGTTTGTTTGGTTCTGTTTTCTGGTGACAGCAAATTTAATCGCATGCCAGGCAAGCACTCTACTGTGGCCTTAGTTCTTCCTTATTGCTGTGCCAAAGCACCCTCAAAGCATCTTTTTAAGTGAAGATTTCTTTCGGCTCCCAGTTCAAGCTGTGGTCCATCATGGTGGAGTAAAGTTTGAGAAGAGTTGGTCCACACATCTTGAAATGTATGAAAATGGTAAACCCACAAACACAGACAATTCAGTGGATTCCAAGTAGGATAAAAATAAACATATGAACGCACACCACCATCAGAAGCAGAGCTGGAGAGATGACTCAGTGGTGAGAAGCACTGTTGCTCTTGCAGAGGACCTAGGTTTGGTCTCCAGCACCCACCTGGTGGCTCACAGCTGCACAGTTCCAGAGATCTAGTGGCTTTTCTGGCTTCCATGGGTCCTGCACATCCACACATGCATGCATGAATGTATGCACATGCGTGTGTGTCCCCAGTTGGTAGAACTGTTTGGGAAGGATTAGGAGGCATGGCCTTGTTGGAGGAGGTGTGCCACTGGGAGTGGGTTTGAGGTTTCAAAGCCCATGCCGTTCCCACTTAACTCTTTCTCTACCTCATGGTTGTCTCAACATGTAAACTCTTAGCTACTGCTCCTGCACCATGCCTACCTGCCTGCTGCCATGCTCCCTACCGTGATGGTCATGGGCTCACCCTCTGAAGCTGTAAGCAAGCCCATAATGAAATGACTTCTTTGGTAAGTTGTCTTGGTCACTGTCTCTTCACAGCAATAGAACAGTAACTAAGACACAGTTGCAAGCTAGAGCTCAGTTTACTTTCTCCATTTGTGTAGTCCAGGGTCCTCTGCCCATGGAGTGACCCCATCAAGAGGAGTCTTTCTAAATCAGTTATGTAATCAAGATAACCTCTTACCCATGTGCCTAGAGAACTATCACCCAGATGATTCTAGATTTTGTAAGTTGACAATACTAACCACAACATGTACTGAGTTATACCCACCCCAGACCTCTTTTTACTTTATGCTTTGAGATCTCACTAAGCTAGCCATAATGTTTTTAATTCACTGTGCAGCCTAGGTGAAACTTGAACTCGTGACCCTCCTGTTTCAGCCTTTAGAGTAGCTGGGACTACTGGTCTGTGCCAGGAAGCCTGACTTTTATATTGCCATTCTTTTAAATTCTGTATTTAAAAAACATATTACGGGATCTGTGGGATAACTCAGTAGATAAGATGCTTGTTACACAAGGATAAGAATCTGAATTTGGACCCCAGCACCCTTGGCAAAAGCTCAGCATGGCTGTTGAAGGAGACCCCCACACTGCTCAGAGTCCTCATGGACCCTAGATTAGGCAAAAAGGACACTGTTTGTAGAGAGAGATCCTTTATTAAGTGGGGAGAAGAGTTAAAGTGGCTGCTTTCTGACTCACACAGACCTTATAGCCAAAGACCTTGCAGGTGTAATTTTTAAAAAGAGAAAAAAGGGAAGGACTGTGTTATTGTGGAGTACAATGTAGTGGTATATTTTGATCGAGCATGTTAATTACATGTACCGAAGGGGCTTTTGATTACTGGATGTTGATACTTTGATAGCAGGACCTTGGTGGCCAACCTCAGGAGGCGGCATTGACCAAGTGAGGAAATAGACCTTGGAGGGTAGCTTTAGAAATGTAATCTGTTTTGTTGTTGTTGTTGTTGTTGTTGTTGTTGTTGTTTTGTTTTGTTTTGTTTTTTAAGCAAGGTAAAGAGAATGGGAGAGAAGGGCAAGGTCTGGCAGAGCTTTGTTCGTCAGGACCAGGCTGCTCGATCCCTTCAGCTATACACACCAGTTATCCCAGCACTAGGTGGTACAGAGACAGGAGGATTGGTGGGTCTGGCTGGGCAGCTAGGATGGGCCAAATGAGGTCAGATCCAGGTCCAGTGAGAGACACTGTCTCATGAGAATAAGGTGGACAGCAATAGAGGAAGGTACTTGCTGTAGACCTTAGGCCTCAGAAAACATACATGCATGGGTGAGTATATCCCTGTGATGTGTGCATACACACACATGCGTGTACACACACACACACATACACACACACACACACACACACCTCATAATCAGAATACAATATATGGGAGTCAGTTCTCTTCCATCATTTGGTTTCCAGGGATTGAACTGCAAACTCTGGCTTGGTGGTAAGCACTTTTACCCAACTGAGTCATCTCACCAGCCTTATTTCTTTTAAACAATCAATACTTACTTTATGGGTACCTTAAAAATCTCACTGACTTTGGAATATGCAGTTTTACTATGATGAGTCTGGGTGTAGATGTCTTTCAATTAATCTGTTGGACTGGCTGTGCCTTTTGAGTCTATGGGTTGATGTTTATCAGTTCTGAAGTTCTTGGCTATTCATCTCTAAAGGGCTGACTTTGCCTGGCTACTTTGCAGTTTTCCTCTGAGAACTGTAAGATGTGGATTGGTTTTTCACTCCTCCAACCTTTCTTCCTTTAGTTTCCTCTATCTCTTTGCTTTTTCTGCTGAATTCTGGAGAATTTCTTTGCAATTATCTTCCAGTTTAACCAATCTCCTCTTTAACTGTGTCTAATCTGTTATTAAACACATCTACCTAGTACTCAGTTTTCTTTCTTATTTTCCCATCTGCTTTAGTCATTCTCTGATGTCTCTTACTCCTTGGAGGTGTTTTCAAACCTAAACTTTTTTTTTTTTTCTTTTTTTCTTTTTCTTTTTTTTCGAAAAGGGCCTAGCGAGGCATCTTTGAGCTAAATCCCCAACCCCAAACCTAAACTTTTTAAAAGTAGCGACATCTTTGGTAAAGTGGGGCCCTTGGAGTCCTTGGTGATCTGTTTGTTGCCAGTTGTCACTGCTTACTTTCTGCTATGGTTGCCTCATTTTCTTGAGTGTTTGGTTTGTAGCAGGGGTAGATTGTTTTCCATAGATTTCTAAATTAAAAGAAGTAAAGCTGCTAAGGGTCCTTCCCAAGTATAAAAATACAAACACACACAGACACACACACACAGACACAACACAGACAAACACACACACAGACACACAGACACACAGACACACAGACACACACACACACACACACACACACAGAGTCCTTCCACAGACATACCGCACCCCCCACCACACACACATCACACATACCACACACACTTGCCTCTGCCAGGAGCACTACTCGGCAGAGACTGCACTAATCTTTGGCTCATGGAGCATTTGCACCCCCCCAGAAGGTGTGAATCCAGGTTAAGTGCAGTGTAGTGGAGGCTGACAGCTCCAGATTCTTGGCAGTTACTTTTCCCATTTTCAACTTAGCACTTCATTTTGAGGCAATCACTCTCCCCACCGCGGAGGGCTTGGGGTATTTCTATTAGTCATAGTTCTGGCCTGAAGCTCTTGAACATTTCAGCTCTTTGGCTGGAGACATTCTAGGCCTGCTTTTCCAGGACTCTGGACTTTGTGAGTTCTTCCTTTGCCCTAGACACCAGGGAAGCTGGAGCTCTGCCCCCAGGGGCGAGTGACCAACTCTGGGTGGGCGACATTGCTTCACTTTACCTTCCCGGCTCCTGCCATCGCCTCAGTTTTCCTCTTGTATGTTTGTTCTCTTCTTAAAGGCTTACTTTACACTCAAGGAGACTTGTGGCTACTTTTCGCAGACGTTTTAGTTGTTTCCCATAGTTGTTTAGGGCTATTCCAGACTCAGAACACAAAATATTAACAGACTGAGGAGCAGAGCCAGACTGAGTTCCTTCTCCATTACTGGGCAGGTTCTTGGTCACTATTGACAAAGAAATTAATAATCCGAGAGTGAGCGAGCGTGCTTGTGCTCAGCGAGGGATGCAGGGGAGCTTGTCAGCAGGGAAGCACTGACGGAGGAGGTGCTTGACTAGTGGAGCTGTCCCCATCTGAAAATCTTACAGCTTCAGGGCCCTGTTGTCACTCAGAGGTTGAGGACCTGCCTCGTATGTGTGAAGCCTTGAGCTCCATCCCAGCACTGTTCAAGCAAAGCAAAGCACTTGCCTAGCATTCATGAAGCCCTGGGTTTAACCCCTAGCACTGCGTAAACTGGACGTGGTGGTGCACACAGAAGGATGGAAAATTCAAGGTCATCCTCAGCTACATATCGAGCTAGCCTGGGATACATGAGACCTTGTCCCCCAAACAAAACAAAATGAAAGCAACAGCTCTCTACGAGCCAGTTTCAGAACCATTATTTCTAAAAACTGACTTTATTTTTAACTGATACACAATACAAAGTTGTAGGTGTTTATAAGGTGACACATGGTGTACCGAAACAGCACAGGTTGAGCAGAATTTAGGCAGGTAAAACATTTCTGCATGGTCAAACTTTGAAAGACGCTTTCTTACAAAGTATCTTTTTCTCCTGCTGACATTCATTGTTCTCTATTCTTATGCAACTGTGCCTTGGAACCTGATGGAAACTCAGTACCCATTGATGAGTCTCTTCATTTGAGGTCCCCAGGTTATTTGTGTTCTCAGAAAGGTTCTGGCAACTCTTCCTCCCCAGTGTTCAGCCGTGGGTGTTGTGAATAGGTAACTGTGCTACTGCACAGTGTGAGGAAGAGATTCCCACAGCCCTCAGAGGCCATGTAGGGTGGCCCCCTCATTTTGGTTGGCCTAGAACTTTACATTTTAGCACTGGAAGAAACACATTCCTGGCAACCTCTCAGCCCAAGGAAGAGATGGGTTGGTTCCCTTCCACATGGGGCAAGGCTTCCTGCCGGGCAGTGGAGGACAGCTCATGGTCTCAGGGGGCTTTGTGAGGAGAAGCCACATCTAAAGGGTTTTATCAACTGGGTACCCATCTTAGCCTAGTTTCTGTGACCTTCACAAAATAGGAAAGACTGGGTAATATAGAAAGAATAAAGGTTGTTCAGCTTATGATTCTGAAGGCTGGGGAGTTCAAGATGAAGGGACGCCACATCTGGTGGAGACTCTGCAAAGTCACAGAGTTGGTTAGGACATGTAGGGGTGCCATACAAAAGATAGGGTTCAAGCAAACACAAGCAAACCCACTCTGAAGTACCCATGTACCCACAAATCAGGAGTGGACAAACCCACCCAGGAGGGGAGAGATTTCAGAACTCAACCGCCTCTTAAAGGTCCCTCTGGTTCCCATCTTAAACCCAACTATGCAGATCAAGTTTTGGTGAGGATGTTCAAACCAGAGCAACATCTGGCCAGAAGCTGCTGTTAGGTCCTGCAGTTGGCAGAGGAGCTCATGTGCTGTTGAGCCACAAGTGTGAGGGGGAGGTGGGCTGTGAGGGTGACTGGAAGTGGGATGGGACCCCTTGCCACTGTGACTCCAGGTTTAGGGTTCAAATCTCTCTCTCTCTCTCTCTCTCTCTCTCTCTCTCTCTCTCTCTCTCTCTCTCAAATCTAGAGGTTGAACATCTGGCACATGGCAGGCAAGCATTCTACCAGTGAGCTACATCTCCAGACTCGCTCCTGTGTGGGACCAGAGGTTGATATCAGCTACCTTTCTCAGTTGTTCCACACCTTACATTTTGAGGCAGGGTCATTCCCAGAACCTGGAGCTCACCGACTGGGCTAGACTGGCTGAGTAGAAGAGAGCTCAGGGACCCATCCATCGGCCCTCTTCTAGCATGGGGGTTAAAGATGTGTGACGAAGCGTCTGGCTTTCACAGGGGTATGTGGGATCCAAATTTGGCTCCTTGTGCTTTCAGGGCAAGCACCTTACCTGTCGAGCCATCTCCTGGGCCCCACACCATTCAGAATAAAATAGAATTATTTCATTATTGTTACTGTTATTACTTTGGTACAGGCTCTCACTAAGTTGCCCAGCCATACCTTGAGTTTACATCATCTTGCCCCAGCCTCTGGAGTGGCAGGATGACAAGTCTACAGCCCCAGGTCTGGCTTCTCTGTCTTTAAGTACAGTGGCAACCGATCATGTGCCTTTTTTGGGTGACTTCCAAGTTAGCCGCAAGGAGAGGACTCCAGTACACTCTGCAAATTAAAACTTCGTCCTCATTTCGAGACCCTGATATAAGATGGTTGATGGTATTCACAGCAGCAAGAGCCCCTCCAACAATCTATCTGTCCAGGGAAGGAGGAAAGCTGGTAGATTCTTTTAATACCATTTCAAGTAATCTACATCTTTGAACAGTTATGAAACAGTTTTTACATTTTTAAATCACATACTTGTGTGCATGAAAATATCCTGACAAAGTTGACTTTCAAGAGTTTGAAGAGACCGTCCTTGTTATAAATCCCCGGTTAAGAATGGCGTTGATGCTGCTGCTGGTGGATGCCTTTAAGCCCAGCACTTGGGAGGTGGAGGCAGGCGGATCTCTGAGTTTGAGGTCTCAGTCTGGTCTACAGAGTCACTTCCAGGACATCCAGGGCTACACAGAGAAACCCTGTCTAGAAACCAAACCGAACCAAACAAACGAACAGAAAGAATGGTGTTGGCCATTTGACACAGAAAGCCTGATGTATATACTTAAGTGTGTTCGTAGAAGACAATTCAAGCTCTTTATTAGGTTTATTGAAGAGATTTTATTGGGAGGTTTTATACATATTCAATACTTAGCATTTGCCCTATTTCCTACCTATTTTTCTTACCAGAATTATAGAAGGAAAATGTTTTTCTGCCCAGTTCCCTGCAGATGCTCCCAAATCACCTCCAGTTTATCCCCACGCACTATGCTGATGCTGTCATTTGCACTGTGTGAGACAGCAGGGGTCCCTGGGCATCTTCCTCTGTCCTTCCAGATGCCCCACTTCTCCGAACCAATGGGGATCTCACTGTACTTAGGTCACATCCACCCTTATCTCCCTTGCTATCTGGGAGAACCCCCTCCTTCAGTGAAAATCTCAACCACCTCAAATGGTTGCTATGGAAACCACAGGTTGGGAGGAGCGGGGTTGTCCTCACTTACAGATAGGCCGCAGGGGAAGATACTGGGAAGGATACTGGTTTCTAGGTCAGTTATGGATGAGGAGGGTTTGTGTGCCAGAGCACAGTCATTCCCGAGACACACCCTGGCCTGCTGTCGCCTGGACAGCTGGCACCTAGATTTCACATATAGTCTCAGGACCTTGCACTCTCCTTACACAGTCAGTGGCCCCCACCAGGCTTGTGCCTCCAGAATTTACAGCACACTTTTCTGGGTTGGTGGAATGAGGCGTGTGCCTAGTCTCTGGGGTCAGAGTATATAGACCATCAGTTCTCAATCTGTGGGGTCACAACCCCTTCGGTGATCACATAACAACATCCTGCACATCAAACATTTACATTACAATTCATAACAATAGCATAATTACAGATGTGAAGCAGCAGCAAAAATGATTTTATGGTTGGGGGCCACCACAACGGAGGAATTTTAATGAAAGGGTCACAGCTTTAGGAAGGTTGAGAACCACTGATAAACTCTAATGTGTTCTTTGCCTCTCTTAGAGAGTCATTTAACCCAGTCTTGTGCATGCAGAATGTCACATCTCAGTCAACACCTGTTCCAGCCCAGTACCCCACAAGTTGCCCACCATCACTGTTAATGAAGACTGACCTCATTACCACTCCCTCAACTCGACTTACTCTTTTTATTTCATTTCTTAAAAAGTTTCACAACCAAATCCTGTCTGGGATCAGGATAGCTTGGAATCCTCTCCATTCTTGATAAAGATCTAACTCTAGAAGACAGCTCAGTGTGTACTATTAAACATGAAGGTCTGTGTTCAGATCCCCAAACCCATGTAAAAAGCCAGGGGTGGTGACACCCATGTGTAAGTCAGCGCTGGTGGAGAGAGCGGAGACAGATGGATCCCACAGGCTCCAGAGGTGGCCAGTCTCGATGCTGATGACAAGTCCCAGGACAGGGGGAGATCCTGCCTCAAAAAAATAAGGTGGAGAACAGAAGAGTAAGATGCTTGGAGTTGACCACACACACACACACACCACACACACACACACACACACACACACACACACACACACACACACACACACACACACACACACACACACACACACACACACACACACACACACACACACACACATACACACACACACACACACCACACACACACACACACACACATCACACACATACCACACACACACACCACATATACCCCACACACACACACATACCCCACATCCATACCATACACACACACAACACCACACATACCATATACACCACACATACCACATACACACATACCACATATATACCCTACACATATACCATACACACACACCACACACACACATACACACCACACATACCACACACACACCACACATATAGCACACATACATAGATCACACATACCCCACACACATTACCACACACACACATACCACATATACATACACAAACACCACACATATACCCCACACATGTACCACACACACACACACACACACACACACACACACACACACACACCATTCCTACGCCCCTCACCACTAAACTGACTCCTTAAGAAAATAACACCACAAGACAGAGTGGAAACCAAACCACCCTGGAATGTTGAGCAAACAGAGCAGTAATTGCGACTCTTGGGGGAGAAAGTCATAAACGAGTCAGTGGAAAGTACCCCTGCGAGCCTATTCTATACCCATTATAAAATGGCCCAGAAATGTAGCTAATAGCCCGTACTGCTGGTGCTTGACTCGGGGCTTTGAAACTGAGCTCTGGTGGTCAGCAGTGTCTGACGATCAGCTATCTGACCACCATTAATGACTATCTTGATTGGAAGGGTCCCTGGGTCTGACTGGTTGGAAGGTTTAACATCTTGGTCACAGACTGATAACGAACGACTTACTGACCAGCAGTACCGTTGTACAGTGTTCTTCTGTGTGTGCTCTTTTCTGAACTGTGTTTCTTCTGTGCAATACGGTTTGAACTGGGTTTTTCTAGGAAGCAGGCTCTGAGATAAAATTCGAGTTGGGGATACTTGTCACGGAAACCCCATGAGCTGGATGTCTGTGGTGGGGTAAGGAGGCAGGGTAGAGAGGAACTCAGGCTAGGATGCTGGTCCACTGACAGTCCAGATTACCTCAGAGATGTCTGCAGCGTCCACTAGCCAATCAGAGTCATCTGGATGACCAAAAGGCCAGATCTTTCTCCTGCCCGCCTCTTCAGTTGATCACCAGATGTGGGCTGTCCTGGGATGGTGAGAATGCTGGTGGTGGCTCTTGGCAGCAGCTGTGAGTTCCTGTGAGTCCTGAAGGAGCACTTCAGGCATTAGAGCAACGAACCCTTCTTTTCAGGCTATAGGTTGCATGTTTAAGTACCTGTCATAAGAGGTAAACTGAGGCTGGGCGAGGGACTGGAACTTTACCCCAGTGACACCTCTGCATACTCACGGGCCCTCTACGTTTACCACACACTTCAGTTTAACGAATCCAACTTTCTTTTAGTGACTAGCACAGCAAGGCTCAGCCCCAAGGTCCCTCAGCCAGCCTGTGTCCCTTCCTCAGGCCTCCGCTCCATGGGATGCCCTCGAGTAAGGAATGCTGGCTCTATGGGCTGTGCTGGATGCTCCAGTGTCCAGGGCAACCTTCCCTCCACCCATTCCCTTCACCCAGGGCCATATCGAGGCCCTGTCTCTTTTGTCCTGTCTCTTGAAGGATGACTTCTCTCCTGCAGCCTTGAGATGTTCTCTGCAAGACCCCGTGGGCTAGGCGGGCCCAGTGGCAGACATTTGCCAGACGTGGCCAGAGTTTGCTAAGCACTTCGTTGGTACAAGAACAGTTGTAAGAGCTTTGACTGTATTGACTTAGTAAATCTTCATAAGAAAACTGTAGGGGCGCTAAGCTTAGGGACAAACGAAAGAAGGGATGAGGCTGACGTGGGGTCTCTGGAAGCTTGGCCCATGGAGGCTGGGCCCACCATAGAAACACACTCTTCTCCTTCTTCCTTGATCCTTCCAGCTTTAGATCTTCTGATGGCCTCCTTGGGAAACTCAACATCGCTTAAGCAGGGTCCATCCCTGCTTCACGGTGTTGGTTCCCACAGGGAGACTTGGGGTTCTGTTTCTGCCCCACATCATTGGCTCCTGCTGGATGAGCCTTTCTTCCTTGATGCCTTATTCTACATCCAGGTTCCTCCTGTCATGCCCAGTGCTCTGGCGAGACTGCCCCTGACTGTTTAACTGGTTTTTCCTGAAAAGGGATCTCATGCAGCCAAGGTTGGCCTTGAACTCATTCCTCATCTTCTGTCTCCAGCTCCCAAGTGCCAGGATTTCGTGTGGGCCTCATCAAGCTCAACTCCGAGTTTTGCACTCCTACGAGGCCTCTGTGTCCTTACGTGCACACCCTTAAAGCTCTCTAACTAGCAGGGCGATGAAAGTCTAATTCTAGTTCCTCTACCTCTCAGGTTGTGTTTCTAGAGACGGAACCAGACAGTCTGCATGCCTGTAGTCTGTGACTTGTAATCCCTGTGTCTACCTTGTCCCCCAGCAGTGCAGGCCCAGAAGCTTCCAAGCATCTTCCTTCCATTCTTCCTACCCAACCTCATACTTTTTGTACAGATCCGAGATCTGTATCTGGAAGGGAATTTCCAGTAAAAGTATACAGAACATGTACTTCCTTTGACTACATACATTCAACACCCTCTACTCCTGGACTATACTGTGAGCTCTCCCAATTCTAGGTTAGGAAATTTTCATTTTAACAAAGGACTGGGAGTAGCTCAGGTGGTAGGGCACTTGCCTTCAGTGCACAAAGTCCTGGGTTCAGTGCCCAGCACTGATTTATCCTGGCCATGGTGGCTCAGACCTGTAATCCGAACCCCTGGAGGTAGAGGCAGGAGGGCCACAAGTTCAAGGTCTTTCTCATCTACTTAGAGAGGTAGAGGCCAGACCGGAATAATGAAAGCCCATCTCAAAAACAAAATAGAAACAATTTAGACACTGGACGCCAAATCAAACAGAGAATGGGTTTGGCCCACTGGTCTCCAAGATGGAAGCTTGGACTAGTATTATATTTAATGTTGAGTCTCTTGTTGGTGTCTCCCCAGGCAGGGCAGATTCAGTCCATCTTTGGACAAGTTCAGCCACTTCTCACACAGCCCCTTAGCAGGACCCTGAGTCAGGCTTGATGAACTCTGTGCCGGGTGAGGAAGGAGCTAACTCCCAGAGGCCTTAACCTCATATGCCTCTCAGTCTTTCAGGACCATCAGTAGCACTGAGCAGATGAGGTACTTCACAGGACGTGCTCCCTACTTGTGCTCCTGCAGCCTGCAGAATTCTGTTTAGAAGAAGAGAAAAGGGAGGGATAAAGCCTGGGGATGGGGGCCATCTTACATTTTGTTACTATCTTACAAGCTCAGGAGGCTGGACGCCCAAGTCCAGGACAGCAGCATGGCTGGACTTTGGTGTGGGCCCTTCCTCAGTGTATCCTCGTACAGCAAAAATAGGCCAAGAGAGAGCTCTGGGCTTTCTTTACAAGGGTGTGAATCTCCATCTGAGGGATTCATTTTCACGACCTAATCACATCTCAGAAGGCCTGTCTCCAAACAGTGTCACCCTGGGGATTCATTCTTAACCTACGCATTTTGCAAGTACACAGACCTCCAGTCTGTAATAGGGGCAGTCATGGCAACTCTGCCTCCTCAAGCAAGAAGAGAGATTGTCTGGATGAAGACACATTCCGGTAATCTCAGCACTCGGGAGGCCGAGGTGTGAGGAGCTGAAGTTCAGGGCCATCCTGGGTCACATTGGGAAGTTCTATTCCAGACTCGGACCAAGCAACAAGCAAACAGGATGAGAACGGATAATGTTTAGACTATAATGGGCCTGAAAGCATTCAGCAGCGGGGAAGGCCAGGCCATTGTGTGGTCTTAGACAATGGCTACAGGTGTCCAGAGAGCATTTTTGAGAGACCAGGGTAATAGCTATACGTCTTCCGGTTTCAACCCAGCTGTGGATCCTCTATTCCAGCCATGCCTCCTTGACTCTCTAGCCCCCTCTGGGAGGTTCCTAGTTCCCCAAACCTGAAGTCTACTCTCCACTGAGCAGCACTAGGATGAAGCCAAACAGTCCTGGGCACCGGCCAGACTCGAACCTACGTTGCCATGCCTACGAGCCTCAGTTTTCTTACCTGCAAGTTGCTGGTGGTATCACCCACCTTACAGAGCACACTGAAGGGGAGCAGTCCTCAGGTCACAAAAGTAAACCAGTAAGAGGGATTGTTTTCTTTTACATTACATTACATTTTGGTTTGTTTGTTTTCATTGTGGGTGGTGTGCATATTCTATTCTGAGCATATGGAGGTCAGAGGGCATGTGACGGTCAGGGGACAACTTCCTGGAGTTAGTTCTCTCCTTTGACCATGTGGGTCCTGGGGATTGAACTCAGGTCATCAGGCTTGGCGCCAACCAAGTTCCTTTACCACTGAGCTATGTTCCCAGCCCCAGGTGGGGATTTCAAAAAACAGTGCAGCAAAACAGCAACAAATACGTATTTTCTTAGGTCCGCCATGTTCCTGGTTTGGAGACAAGTACCACAGTATGTTGGGTTGTGTCCTGGCTTGCACAGATGGAGGCAGCTGATGGACTCGGGGACCCAGTAAAGAATCAGTGAGAAAGGCCAAGGTAGATCTGCTGTGTTGTGGCCTCTTGTCTGCACGCCAGTGTGAGAAGTAACTTAAAAATATATATTTATATTTTTTGTTATTCTTAAGTGCTGTGTGTGTGTGTGTGTGTGTGTGTGAGAGAGAGAGAGAGAGAGAGAGAGAGAGAGAGAGAGAGAGAGAGAGAGAGAGAGAGGTGAGTGCAGGTGCCCAAGGGGCTCAGAAACATCAGGTCCTCTGGAGTTTCTAGGTCTAAGAACTAAGTGTTTATTTGCCAATGACCTAGTAAATATTGGAATCTGCAGTTAGTTCAAGCAGAATCCTCGGGATTGCCAGAGACTCAGACCTAAGGGAAGTTTCCAGAAGGAACACCCAGAGCCACATACCAGAGTTGGCCTCATAGGGAAAGGGTTGTTGCCACTGGGATATGTGCCAGGACCCTGCCTGCAGCCAGAGTTGTTTCTTGTGATCTTCTGATGACTCTCTGGAAACAGAGGGCCCTTGTCTGCTTCCTTATGGGCTCAGCTTGTATTCTCAAGACGGGGAGCTTGGGAGTTAAGTTTGAAACTTTCTACTAGGATGGGGACCCGGAGCTGAGTGTGGTGTCTCATGCCTATAATTTCAGCACGTGGGGGCCTGAGGAAGGGAGACCTAGAACTTGAGGCAAGCCTGAGCGACCCAGCCAGACTCTGCCTCAGCAAAGGGGTGACGATGGTGAGGATTCCCCCGCCTGAGGAACTACTAGTAAAAATAATGTTGCCAATACATAGATGTCCCTAGGCGGCTACTGAAAGCACCATGCAGAGATTTGAGGGATCAGACCCGGCACTTAAAAGTGTGCCTGTTCAGTGCAGTAGGCAAATATTCCTATAGAGTTTGCTGGTGAGCGGAAGGACTTACAGAGACATGAGGCGTCCCCACACATGTGCAGGCAGGTGTGGTGTGGTGTGTACACATGCACGTGTGCTTGTGTGCGTGTCAAATGTGCACATGCCTGTACATGTATGCATACATGTGTGCATGTGGTGTGGTGTGTATAAGTGTGCATGTGTGCGCGTGTGTGGGCGCGCGTGCGTGCGTGTGTGTGTGTGTGTGTGTGTGTGTGTGTGTGTGTTGGTCTGAATCACAACTGTCTCCCACAGTCTCATGTGTTTGAACATTTGGTCTCCAGTTGGTAGTGCTGTTTGCGAAGGTTATGGAACCCTTAGGAAATAGAGCCCTGCTAGAGGAAGCAGGTCATCAGGGGAGGCTTTGAAGATGTGTAACCTGGCCCTGCTTTCTGTATGATCTCTCTGTTTCCTGACTGCCGGGAAGTCTCATGCTCCTGTTGCCATACCTGCCCTACCATGGTGGGCTGCATCCTCTCTTGGAGTATAAGTGAAATTCAACCCTTTTCTCCTCTAAGTTGCTCTTGGTTATGGTAGTTTATTCTAGCAACAAACAAGTAAGCAATACAGTGTGGTTCCTGTGGCCAGCTGGTGGGGTATGTGTGGGGACACCACGACCTTCTCTTTAGGAGTGAGGGTCGACTGTGGAAAGGGTAGGGATCCAGGCTCAGCTCTGCAGAACCTTGTTCCTGCACCCATATGAAACAATAGCACCTACCTCATGGCTGCTGCTCATGTTGGTAAATGGCCTGAACCACTATGTCTAGTAGAAGAGGTAGCTGGTAGTGAGCAACACGGGTTTGATGAGAGAGTGTTCCTTCAAGCGTCTGGATACTCTACTTTTGAGAGGAGGGGGGCGGCTACCTCTGTCTGGCAGGTTGTGGAAAGTCTGACTCTTTGTTGTCAGTAGCATCCTTGGGACTAACTGAACAGCCTTTCGTTTGTGAAGCTGCAATCTCAACTGCCATTACAAAAACACGACCAAACATCCCCCTGTCTCAGTGAGGCGGCACACCCTCCCTGCAGCAGGTTCCTCTTGCTCACAGGCCCTGCTCAGAGCTTTGCTGCTCTGGGTTGGGGGCCATGGCTGGAAGGCGAGCTCCATCCTGCAGCCGGGGATGCTCTGCGGCTGTCTCCTGCTTCCTGGGTGTGATGGGGCTTAGGGAGTGGCATCCCTGTAGGGTGGGCAGCATGTCCTATAGTCAGGTCCCTAGAGCACCTTCTGCTGGCTTCTTCCTGGGGAAACTAAGTCAACTGCTCTCACTTTCCCCGGGCTTCTACATGTCCACATGAACTTCTCAGGTCTTGACAGTTCTTTCTGGATCCTCGCTAGGGGAAAGGACAGTTCGGAGAGTGACAACATGGTGAGGAGAAAGAGGGGAGCGGCTTTGCAGTCAGGTGGGCTGCAGGTGATACCTGGCTCTACCTCTTCTCTTGCAAGTGGTTTGGGGTGAGATACCCCTGTCCTCAGCTACAGAGTAGGCATCACATAACCTCGTTGTAAGCTGGCAACCATCTGTGTAGCAACCACCGTTCCCCTCCTCCCTCCTCCTATACCTTGCCCCCGAAAAAAGTCATCATGGATGCTGGGGAAACAGTGCAGAACTTGAGTTCAAATCCCACAATAAGAAGCTGAATATGGTACTCTGCACTCTGTTGCTATGGAGGCAGAGTCGGTGGATCTCTGGGGCTGACTGGTCAGCTAGTCAGGCCTAATCATCAAGCTTCAAGCCAATGGGACTCTTGTCTCAGAAAACAGAGTGGACAGCTACCCAAGATCAACACCAAAGATGTCCTCTTGCCTCCACATATGGGTCACACACACACACACACACACACACACACACACACACACACACACACACACACACGCATGCACACAGACACTTACGAGCACATAAAAGAGTCACTGTGAGCCAATGGACAGGTAGAAAGCCTCAGAGAGCAGATTTTAAACATCATGAAAGAAAGATGGGACCAATGGCTTCCACTGATAACACAGATGACCCACAGTATAGCCCTCTAGAGGCAAGACTGCTCATAAAATGGTTGGAAAATTCCAGTGCGGGGGGAGGGGGGAGAAAAATCCCAGAAATTTGTGACATTAAATCCTAAGTAAGTGAATGAGAAATAAAAAAGAAGTGTCTCTGGCAGCCTGCTGCCTGGGGGAGGCTCAAAATAAAAGGGAGAGGTGGGCTAGAAGTTTCCTCTAAACTAAAGCAAACTTCATTCCGGCTGGATTAAATGGAAAGAGTGGTTTGATTTAGCGGCTCAGATGACATCACAGACACAGCGCTAGAGCCCACAAAGCCCCCTTTCTCACATGGACAATCCCCCCACAACCTGTTTTTGTCTGCATGTGTCTCTGTGCACCCCTTGTTAGCTTTGTGCCTGCAGAGGCTAGAAAAGGGAGTCAGGTGTCCTAGAACTAGAATTTCAGATGTTTGTGAACTGCCAAGGGTGTGCTGGGAATTGAACCCGTATCTTCTGGAAGAACAGCCAGTGCTCTTAACGATTGAGCCATCTCTACTGTTCCTGGACATTCATTTTGCCATAGCCAGACTTCTGGCAGCTGCTAGTCTAGACTCAAGTTCCTAAGTTCAAGTCCAGCACGATGCCTAGCCCTGGAGTCCTAGGAAACATGTTACTGGCTGAACTGGATTGTGTGATTATTTACTTCAGTGTGTATGTACGTGCATGTGTACATGCGTGTGTGTGTGTGTGCATGTGTGTGCACGTGTGTGAATGAGTGTATGTGTGTGCATGTGTGTGTATGTGTGTGAATGAGTGTATGTGTGTGCATGTGTGTGCATGTGTGTGCATGTGTGTGAATGAATGTATGTGTGTGCATGTATGTGTGCATGTGTGTGTGCATGTGTGTGAATGAGTGTATGTGTGTGCATGTGTGTGCAGGTGAACACTCAAACGTGTGTGTATGTGAAGGACAGAGGTTTGTCTTCTTCAATCACTTCCCATAGGGTCTCTCACTTAACCTGGAGGTCATCAATTCAGCTGCACTACCTGGGTAGCCAGCCCCAGGGATACACCTGACTCTGCCTTTCCAGTGCTAGGATTACGACTTTTTTCATGTAGGTAATGGAAATCTATCACAGGTTCTCACATAATGCAGCAAATACAGAACACACTGAGCCATCTCCTCAGCCTCTAATTGTTTTTAAACTCATGGATGTGGGCAGAGAACAAGTTACTTTGATTAACGGCTGTTATGAGCCTATCAGTAGAGTTTAGGGAGTTGGACAAACCCAGTGCCAGCTTTTTCTAGGAGTGTGGAGGAATGTGGAGAGTGGAGTGTGCTGGGCTGGGTCGCTTTATGTCAAGTTGACACAAACTAGTCAGTGGAGACAGAGGAAGGTTCCTCAATTGAGAAAATGCCTCGGTAAGATGGTGCTAAAGGCAAGTCTGTAGGACAGTTTCTTAATTTTATTAATTAGTGATTGATTTGTGGAAGGACCCAGGCCATTGTGGATGGTGCCACACCGGGGCTGGTGGTCTTGGGTTCTATAGAAAGCAGGTTGAGCAAGCCATGAGGAGCAAGCCAACAAGCAGCACCCCTCCATGGCCTCTGCATTGCCTCCTGCCTCCAGTTCCTGTCCTGTTTGAGTTCCTGTTCTGACTTTGATGATGAAATGTGATGTGGAAACGTAAGCTGAGTAAACCCTTTCCTCTCCAAGTTGCTTTGGTCATGGTGCTTCATGTGCAATAGTAAACATAACAAGACAGCTCCCCAGAAGGAAGTCGGGTACTGAGATCAAAATAAGACAAAATGTACCCTAAGTGGTAAAAAGCCTACTGTGATGAGCAGGAACAGAGGGTGCCAGCAGGCAGTAGGTCAATGACCCAACCATCAAGGGAAACAGGAAAAGTTTAACAGATTTTATAACAAAAAGGTAATGGGAATAAGATTTGGGGATTAAAATCACACGTTTGAAAGGTACCTCCAGGGAATGACTCGAAAATTCTTTAGTGAATAAACCTTGGTCATCTTCTCCCAGCCTTTTCTGGTCATGGCAGGGAGATTATCTTTCTGCTGTCTGGAAATGGATGGATGGGACTATCTGATCAAGTTTTTAAAAAATGTTTTTATGAAACATATATTTAGGTACATATATTAAACAATACTATTTAGGCACATATATTAGAAACTGCTCTGGGTTTGGTGATGCACACCTTTAATCCCAGCACTTGGGAGGCAGAGGCAAGCGGATCTCAGTGCACTGGAGACTAACCTTGTCTACATGTTGAGCTCCAGGACAGTCAGAGTTCCATAGTGAGTTCCTGGCTCAAAAGTCAAAAGCAAAATAAATAAAGCAGACACGGTTTGCTCTCTTGGTCTGACATGGATGAAGAGGAGAGGGCTGTGGTCTCCCACTGTCTTTGGGGTTCTGCCAATAGCTGCTTGGACTGCTGAGACTCTGTGCTTAATATATTCCACGTTCTTATCTCTGGCACATTAAAGTTCATGGCCCTGACAATGGCTTCATTACTGACCATAACTTTTATCCATGTCGAACGACTTTCTGCCCTATTTAGTGCATCTTACCTCATCTTTCCACTGCCCCTTATGGAGCTGGCCCTGTGCTCTTGGTTTCCCATTTCCCCACTTACATGTAGATCTAACTGTGCTTGTGGACAACTGCACACAGAGCAGAATTATTATCTCCTTGTTTACTCCTATGCCTTCTTTTGGGATGAGCGGGGTACAGGCATGGAAGGGAAGCAGTTAAAATGGGTAAAAGCATACTGTGAGCTGAGGGGCGTGGCTCAGGAGAGCTGGGGGCGTGGCTCAGGAGTAGAGTGCCTTTGCACATGCACAGTATCTTGGTTTGATCCCTAGCACCATGGAGGAGGAGGAAGGGGAGAAGGAGAAGGAAGTGCCTTATGGTTGGAGGTATTTGTCTGTAGTCCAGTGTTTGTCTATAATCCACCAGTTGGTGCTTAGTGGTGTCTGCATAGAATCCACAGTGAAGGGCTGGGTGTACCTCTTAGACCAGTTTGAGCATCAGCACAGAAAGAAAAATTTTAAATAAAAAAGTGTCTTGTGCTTCTTTGCTGGGCTGCAGACTGAACGGGGTAGATGCTGAGCCAATGTTGTCCTGTTGGGCTGGTAGTGTCCTGATAGTTCCTGAAGATAGGCTGGGTGCGAGCTGTTTTCCCTCTCAGGGGACGAAGAGTATGCATCCCAGTTACGGTTTCTGTTGCTGTGGTAAACACCGGGACTCAAAGCAAGTTGAGAAGGAAAGAGTTTATTTGACTTACATGTCCAGATTCCAGTCCATCGTTGAGAGAAGCAGAGCAAGAACTCATCCAGGACAGGACTCAACCTGGGGGCAGGAACCGAAGCAGAGGTCGTGGAGAAACGCTCTTTATTGGCCTCCTCTTTATTGCTTGCTCTGCCTGGTTTTTTATATAACGAGGACCTTCCCAGGGATGGCACCACCCATTGTGGGTGGTCCCACCCATATCTCTATCAATTAAGTAAAAGCCCCTCAGACTTGCTTACAGGCCAATCTGATGGAAGCATATTTTTTTTTATTGAGGTTCCTGTTCCCCAGACGACTTTAGCTCATGTCAGGCTGACAAAAACTAACTGGTACAACATGGACTCTGGTGCTAAAAGGGCAGATATTTCTCTGTGGGAGACAGTACAAGGGCTAGTGACTCACGAGATCCTTTCTGGGAAAGGGGACAACATGATCAGAACTTGGCGTGGATGCACCAAGAGCAAGCCTTATCATAGAACTGAAGTCCTTCCGCGGTCTTGTGGGACTTGAGCAAGATGTCAATCTCTTTAATTATAAAAAGGAAGGACGGAAGCCACAATGAAGCCACTGTCCCCGTCCCCCACTTCAGCGGTGTTTGACTCACGGCCAGCCTTGCTTCACTCCTAACCTCTTTTCCTCCACCCCTGCCCCAAGTATTTTGAAGAAATATTTCACTCTGCCTCATTCCCCGAGCCCACTCATGTCATCCTCACCCCTGGATTCCTGTCTACTGCTGCATGACGAAATTGTCACCTACCCCTGCTTACAGTAATGGTGCCTACCTCTGGCAATGTGATTGAATTAAAGTTGTTGGTTTTTTGTTTTGTTTGTTTTGTTTTGTTTTACTTTGTTTTTTTTCCATTTAGGGCTCCAGTAGAAAATAGAAACTCATCAGGACCTCAGATGGGGTGGGGGTGGGGAGAGAACAAGCTGCTGCCACCATCTCTGGAAATAGAGACAAGAGACCAGGGAGGCAGTGAGAAGGTCAGATTCCAAACTCGGATTTGGAGCTCAGACTTACTGAGAATTCCTACCCAGCTGCTGGATGCCTGGGGCAGAAAAAAGCAACCTATAAGAAGGCTACCTTCTCCCATCTTCTACCTCTGATGTCACCTCAGTGCTCCCAGTGGATCAGCCTGTGAGGGTAAGGACACTTCTGAGGTTTGGGTGAGTCCCCAGATTACAAATTTTAGAGACTCATTCCCAGTGCAATGGGTTGGCGTCTGGAAACTTTAAGAGCTGACAAGAGGTTCCTCAGAATGGAGAAAACCATTACCACAGGAGTGGGGTCAGGCTCCTTCCTTCTTACTCTCATTGTCTCTTGTCCTTCTATGTAGCTCTCTCCACGGTACAGCACATCTCAAAGGCCCTTGTCAGGTGGTGGTGACAAGCTGTGGCCTCCGGGCTGTGAGTCTAGTTCATTTCTATTTGGCATAAATGACCTAGGCTCAGATATTTTGTTATATAGGCAGAGACAGACTAAGACCGGCAGGTGATTTACAGGGTCAAATCTGCCTCCAAACAAAACCTGGTGGGGAGAGAGGGTGAGCTGAGCAATGAGCCAACAAAAGTGTTCTGCAGCTGAACTGGCTACATTTCTTGTGGCTGTTACAAAGTATTTGACAAAGGCAACTCAAGGAAGACGCTGTTCACTTTGGTTCAGTTCCAGCTACAGGCTATCATGGAAGGAAAGGAATGGTCCCCCAGAGAAAGGCAGCTGGTCACGGTGTATCTACCATGAGAAAGCAGAGAGAGATGAATGACGCTCAGATCTGTGTCTGCTTTTTATTCAGTCTGTGATGATGGTGCCTACTTTCAGGGTACTACTCCCATCCCTATCAAACTTCTTCTCACCATAGTTAAACATCTTTGGGAACTCCCTGGCAGACACACTCAGGGGTATGTCTCTGATGGGATGCCAAATCTAGTCAAGTAAGTAGTGATGATGAGCCACCCCAGCATCCATTGGGTTATATGATGCTTGGATGATTGTAGTCAAGACCCCCCTAGAGCATTTGATGAGGCTTAGCCTGGTTTGTCTGTGCTAAGTTCAGACAACATGAGACAGTGCCTGCATGGGGTGTTGTTCAGATGGAACTTGTGTATTGTGAATGAATGGTTCAGCATCTACACTCAGGGAGACTCCTATCAGGTTTAGTCTTTGACCCTGGGCTGTTTAGTAGTTTTGTCAATTATTTGAATGAAGGTAAAGAGAATACAGAAGCGCACGTTTGTGTGTGTGGTATGTGTGATGTGGGGTGTGTGTATGGTCTGGTGTGCGTGGTATGTGTGTTGTGGTGTGTGTGTGTGTGTGTGTGTGTGTGTGTGTGTGTGTGTGTGTACACCTAGGAAGAGCCTGAGCCAGAAAGGGAGAAGCTAGGAGCTTTCCTCGGGCTCCTCCCATGCCCAGATGTCCAGATGTGCTGATTTCTTCCTTAGTTCACACTCTCCCATCAGCTCTTTCCGGACACCTGTGAAAGCTGTGGTCCATACTGTCCAAAACATGGTGGGACAGGTGACCGTGGTTGTTGTCTAGTTACAAGTTCTTTTTGAATGCCTCTGATTTTTGTAGCCCCCAAAAAAATCTCTTCTCTAACCTGACAAAGTCCCTTCCTGGATGGTCTAAGAACAGAGTAGCAAACCGAGGACTTGGTTGAGAATCTGGCACATAAAGGGGAATTTGCCTGATGTGCAGGTGAAAGGGTGATGTGACAGGTGTGGGTCAGAGTGGGGTGTTCCTGCTGTGGGTAGAGGAAGATATGTCCAAGTAGGGACAAGTTGCACTTCCTCTGGGGCATAGAGGGACCCCTGCCATTGGCAGCAGATCCCAGGACATCTATGTATGTGCTTTGACTGTCTCCCATCCCTATCAAACTTCTGAGGTCACTTCTATCTTAATCAGTCACGTAGGCTCTTGCTATGTGGTACAGGCAAGAGTGCCCAAGGGCCCCCTATGAGCCGGTATTGATGCTAGAGCTTGTCACACTCAAGCCATTTTGCTTGCTGAGACTGCTGTCTGAGCTCTTTTTTGGAATATGCTCAAGGGAAGAACTGGGCGAGCAGCGGAGAGTCAGCTACTCAACAAGTGATGTTGGGAAGCTTCATCTATCTGTGCATCTGCACATTCATGCCAATCACGCTCCCAACCATCCATCACCCAACAATTCATGTATGAATGGATCCACTCATCTATCATTCACGCAGCCATACATCCACCCATCCATTTATCCATCCATCCATCATCTAGACACACATTCTCCTAACTGTCTTTCTGTCCATCCTTCCATTCATCCATCACACATGCATTCATGCTGTACAAATTCACCTTCTCCCCATCCAGTTGCCCATCTAGCCTCCCTTGGTTTTCTCCCTCATCCCTCACGCACCATCTCCATCTGTGGAGGACACAATGGTGCTGCCTGGGTTCCCCTGTGATGAAGCACTGCCACTCTCGACGACGGCTAGCACTGTTAGTGTCAGGGAGTCTTTCTGTCTGCTCTTTCAGCTGTTATCTCAGCCACAGAGAGCTGCTTGCCCAAGAGCACACCCCTCCCAATGCCTCCTGCATCCAGTGACTGATATGTGGGAATCTAAAGGGCGGGGGTACTCTGACCCTTAAGGGTATGTCTGGTGCTGATCTTGCCCTAGAGTTTTTCAGCCACAGTGTGTTGCTTAAAGCTTGGCTTCAGTCTGTGATTTTTTTCTGATTTTTTCTTTTCCTTCCACAATGTGGATCTTGTGTAAACATCCTACCTGTTAAAACTCTGGCATGAGATCTTCCTGTGGACCCTACTGAAGACCCTGTCCAGCCTTTCGTTCATGCATGTGTTCCTCCGTGTGCCTAGCCTCCCGCTCAAAAAGGAAGCATTTATCTGCAATGTGCTATATGTTTGGGGTGCCTGACCTAAATGTAGGCCCTGCCCTCAAACATCTCGCGGTCTGATGGGGATGTTCAAAGCTCACCACTCATAGCTCTTATGAGGGAGGTGAATGGGGCATGGCCACTCCACATCGAGGGCTCCAGGAAGGCTCCCTGGAGGACATAATGCTTACGTTGGAAGTGTTGGGGATGGATGTGGGCTCATTTGCACCCAGGGGGACTTGTGGAAGCATACAGAGGGAGCAGTGAGAGTCCCCAGCCACAGGGAGGAGCAGGTCTGACAGCTGGGCACTGCTGGACCTTGCATCACTTCCTCTGCTTCCCACCCCACCTTTCTCCATGGAGTCCTTCCTTCCCTCCCACCTGCCTCCCTACAGGAAGTGTGGCTTGGCTGCCAGCCAAAGCCTGGCAGCCATCACACGGAGGGACAAAGGCCACAGCAGAAAGGAAATAGCTGCAGAGCCAGGGTGGTACAGCATACCCGGCAAGCTCTTTCACCTGGGAAGGCTTTTCTCTTAGAACCTGCTTTCCTCCCTCTGTTTGCATTAATAAGAAGCCAGATGGACCCAGCCGGGTGGTAAAAGTTGTATGCTAATGAGGCCAAGGTTGCAGTGACCCCTGGAGGTGCCTAGAAGCTTTCTGTGCAAAAAGTCTGTCCATAGATCTCTGACCTGGGCACAGATGGCAGGCAACCTTGACCTTGGCTTAATACAAAGCCCCTGGCCCTGCCATTGACTGAGCCCCGGTCCTGCTCTCAGACTGAGCTGGAATCTGGCTGCAGAATGGTCCTTGAACACCAATCCATCAATTCATTAGCAGCTGACAGCCCTGCATGCAGTGGCTGCTAGAGTTTGTAAGAGCTATTCCAGGATGTTGGAGATGAAGTGTCACCCAGTGGGGCTGTGGCCCTGCAGGCTCCTGAAGTGGTAGGCATGTCCCTTGTGTCTAAAGGACATGTTCTCAGAGCTCCTTGGTCTGCTCGTTTCATGGGAGACTTTCTGTCTTTCCTCCACCCTGTGCTGCAGAGGACTGAGCTTTTTGTATGTGTGAGTGTATGGGTGATACATGTATGTTTCTGTGGGTCTGTGTTTGCACGTGTGTGGAAGCAGAGGTTGGATTACTCCCCACATTATTTTTAAGGCTCTGTCTCTCACTGATCTTGGAGCTCACCAATTGGCTAGGCTGAATAGCCGATGAGCTCCAGGGATCCCCCTGGTTTTTGCTTACCCTGCCCCCCTGCTCTACCAGTGCTGGGCTACACATGTGTGCTGTCACATCCAGGGTTTCACAAGGGTGCTGGACATCAGAACTCAGAGCTCATGCTAGTAGGGTGGACACTTTATGACTAAGTTACCTCCCCTACTAGGGCTGCTCAGTGAGCAGTGAGCTCTCCAGCAAAGAAACTGACAGGCAGAGAGCAGAGCACGAGGGCACTGGCAGGGGGCTTTTGCTTGCTAATAAGTGGACTGGGTCAATGGCTTGCCTTTTTGCAGCCTCAGTTTCTCCAACTGTGCAACAGAAATGAGGAAGTGTGTACTCCCTGGCCCTCTAGAGAGCCTTTGATAAGATTGTGTGTGCACTGCTCTTATGTCCAGATCTTGTAGGCAGGCACTGGGATGAGGGACTTTGGGCTTTCAGGCATGGCAGGAAAGTCACAGTGAATGCTGCCCTTCTTCCCCGATGGCCATAGCAAGGGCCTCGCTTCCCCTCTGAGTCTCACTCCACTCGTGAGACCATATGACTCACAGACTTCAAGCAGAAAGATACAAGTGGCTCTGGACCCATCTGTGGGGGAAGACCAGAAACCATTCTGTTCCCCTCCCTCCTCCTTTAGGGAGACTCATGACCCTCTGCATGCAGCCTCAGCAGAATTTCAGGTTACAAGGAGAAGCCCCATCCCATTGGCGTGACTTGGAGCTGGGAAATGAGTTCCCAAGGCAAAGCTGCCTTTGGCTTTGTCACACAATTGCTATCCCAGAAGAGCAGTTTGGGACAAGGTGTGCTGAGACCAAGACCTCTGCCCTTCCAACACTGGGTCCTTCAGCTACCTGACCTTTGAGATTCAGAGTCCTTCGTTAGAAGCCTGGGGAAGTTCTTTATTAGGCTGTACCTCCTCCTAATCCCACATTTACTTGTATACTCCAAGCAGTTCTGACTCAATGTCCTTCCTAACTCTTCTCTTCCCAAGACATGTCTGGGAAGGAACTTGAACCAGAATGAGTTTAATAAACTATAGATTGGCTAGGGTCACCCTCACAGAATCCCCAGAACCTCCCCTGGCCCAGCTCATCTCAGAGATGTTCTCCATACGTGGCTGCTCTCACCCCCAGCCCCCTCCCAGACTCCCTCTCCCCACCCCGATCCTCATTCCAGAGTCCCTCCTCACCCCCTCTCCCACCCAGTTCCCTCCCTTCCTCCACCTCCAATGACTGTTTTATTTCCCCTTCTGAGTGAGATTCAAACGTCTTCCCTTGGACCCTCCTTGTTCCTCAGCTTCTTTAGGTCTGTGGATTGCGGCATGGTTATGCTGTACTTTCTGGCTAATGTCCACTTACAAGTGAGTGCATACCAGTGCACACCACTCATGTAAAGATCAAGTATAGTGGCACACTTTCTGGGTCTGGGTTAGGTCACTCAGGATGACATTTACTAGTCCCATCCATTTGCATGCAAATTTCATGATGTCTCTGTCTTTAATAGCTGCATTCCATTGTGTAGATATAGCATGTCTTATTGCCCAGTCTTCAGTTGAGAGGCATCTAGGTTGCTTCTGGTTTCTGGCTAGCCGAGACTCCTACCAGCAGGGCATATAAAGACTGAGTGGCTACCTCCTGTAGCCAGGCAGGACTTCCAGTAGAGAGAGGGGGACATCTATCCGCCCACAAATCCTTCAACCCAAAATTTGTCCTGCCTAAAAGATGTGCAGGGCTAAAGATGAAAGTGAGAATGGGGGAACTGCTAACCAATGACTGGCCCATGTGAGAGAGCCAAGCCCTGACACTATTGATGATACTCAGCTATGCTGGCAGACAGGAACCTAGCATAACTGTCTCCTGAGAGGCTTCATCCAGCAGTGGATGGAAACAGATGCAGAGACCCAGAGCCAAACAGCAGGTGGAGCTTGGGGAGTCCTGTGGAAGAGTGAGGGATAGAAGTGAGTAATCCAAAGGGGTCAAGAGGGCCACAAAAAGATGTACAGAGTCTACTAACCTGGGCCCATGGGGATCACAGAGACTGAACCACCAAGAGCATGCATGCGGGGGGCTGAACCTAGGCCCCTAGACATTTGTAGCAGATATTTCACTTGGTCTTCATGTGGGTCCCCTAGCAACTGGAGCAGAGCCTGTCTCTTACTCTATTGCTTGCCATTGGATCCCCTTCCCCTAACTGGACAGCCTGGTTTGGTCTCAGTGAGAGAGGATGTGTTTAGTCCTACTGTAACTGGATGTCCCAGGGTGGGGTGGTACACAAGGGGAGCTTCCCCTTCTGTGAGGTGACGAGGAGATGGTAATGGGGGGAGGGATTTGTAAGGGTGGGACTTGGAGGAGAGGAGGGACAAGAGGCACAATCATGATGGAAAGTAAATAAATTAATAAAAAAAAAATACAGTTAGATTAAGCCATTGCTGCTTTGAGAATAATACCAAACTCCTATGCTTGCTCCAGCATCCCCTGAGAGGGAGAGGGAGAGGGGAAGGGCAACAGGGAAGGGGGAGGGAGAGGGAGGGGGAGAAGAAGGGAAGGGGGAGAGGAAGAAGGAGAGGTTTTGACTGCTGTAGAACTCATCCTTGGTCAGCCCTGGGTTATCTCATCCACACCCACCCCTGTCTGCCTGCTGATGGCAGTCTACTCACCCCACTCCTTTCTCTGCCTGGAAGGCAGGGCTCAGGAAGCTAATGTGGAGGAAGATCAGATCAGTCAGGAACTTCTAGGTCACAACTGACATTCACCAGATGTCTTCTGCCTCCAGGGGTGTGTCTGCCTCCACCCAAGTGTGTGGCTCTATTTGATAAGGCTGTTCAAGAAGGAAGGGGGGAGGGGAGGACAAGAGAATAGGAGAGTAAGAAATCAGAAGGGACAGAGGGAGGGAGGGACAGAGGGAGGGAGGGAGGAAAGCTGGAATCTCTCTGAGGCTGGTCCTCAGGTGGGAGGCAGGGGCATGATTGGATGTGATGTCCCTCTGCAGTGGAGGAAGTGGGGATCTACAGCAGTTGTAGTTGAGAGCTTATTGCATGACACTTCCTTGGCAGAGGGGCTCCTGGACCAGTGAGCACCAGAGGCCATGGCCTGGCTGGAGGTGCAGTCCCAAACCCTACCTACTTAGAAGGCAGGAGAATCAAAAGGTCAAGACCAGCCTGGCAACTCAGTAAGATGATCTTTAAAAAAAAAAAAAAAAAAAAAAGATAAAAATAGAAATAAAGAGGAGACTAGGGAGACAGCTCAGTTAGAAAAATGCCTGCCACACAAGCGCAAGGGCCTGAGTTCAAATCCCTCCCACTCAGGTAAAGGTTAACTATGGTGGTACACTTCTATAGCCCCAGGGCAGGGGGTGGGTGGCAGAGACAGCTCCATCCTGGTTGCTCATCGGGCCAGTTAGCCTAGGTGACTCAAAGTGCTTTAGGTTCACTGAGACTTTGTCTCAAAAAATTAGGTGGGTGACCGGCAGGATGGCTCAAAGGGTAAAGGCACTTGCCACCAAGCCTGACGCCCTGAGTTTGATCCCTGACCCTAATGTCAGAAGAAAAAGAACTCTCACAAGTTCTTCTTTAATTTCCACATGCACATTATAGTATTACATGTCTATGCCTCACCCCTACAAATAAATAACTGTAAAACATATATAGTGAAGAGGACTGAGGAGAAAACCTGACACTGATCTCTGGCTAGCATGTCTACATGCACACACACACACACACACACACACACACACGCGAACACAGACATATATAAATACGTACATATACCACCTATACACCTACACATGTATGCGAACACACACATATATAAGCATGTACATATACCACACATAACTACACACATACACACATATGTGTGCACACACATGTGAACACACACATATAAATATGTACATACCACACACACACACACACACACACACACACACACAGGGGCTTGGAATACAGCTTAGTGGCACTTGTCTAGCACATCTGAGGCCCCAAGTTTAATCTCTAGCACCAAAAGAAAAAGGAGCAGCACCTCAGGGCACTGACACAGCTCACTGTCTGTTCCATGGGCAGCTGGGTACTGATTACAGAGGCCCCGAGGAAAGAGACCGAAAGTCCCACGGGTGACAGCAAGGATTGCACAGGAGTGTGGTCAAACGCAGCGTACCAATTATCAGCCATTTGTTACAGTCTTGGGGCACATGTAATTTGCATATATATGCATATATAATTAATTACTCTCCTGAGGGAGACCTTGAAAAAGGGACCTATGGCTTCTGCTTCTGACCTGTTGAGAGGGGCATCCACCATTCTTGTGCCTTCTGTGGGTGGATTGGGGGACTGAGTTGGACCTGTGTTTGGGTCCTAGGGAAGGTCCTCTTTCATGGAGATGGCCCTGCCCTATCTCCTCTCTTTTGCCTCAGACTTGTCCCCCATGGTGACCACTCTGGGTGCATTCCTAATGGTGCTTAGCATCTTGACCACAGGCCCATTTTGAGGCTTGTCTCAATTGTCCCCCTTTCTCCCCTGACTTCAGCTCTGGCCCTTGGGGCCTTGGGGGAAGGGAATGCCCCAGGTTAGGCATTTCCAGTTTTCTCAAGAGGGCCCAGTGAGCTGTTCTTGCCATACAGAGTTAGGGAAGCATTTGTGGTTTTGAGAGGCTAACGGCAGAGGTGGTAGGGGTGGGGCGATCTCTCTGAGTCTGTGGCAGGTTGGAACGCTGTGATAATACAGGGCCGGTGCTGCCCTCCTATGGTCCTGCACACGGTGATATCCTTTACTTTCTTGCCTGTGTTGTGCCTTCTCCATCATGTAAAGGAGGCAAGTTTCTTTTATAATTGTAAAAACAGCTATTGAAGGATTCCTATTCTTCCACTTCACAGTTTCTGTTTTGCTCAACTTACAATCCCCCTCCTAGGATGGGCGAGATGCCAGTGTGGAAGGTAGATCCAGGGTCAGAGCCTTTCTGCAGTCCTCTTCCCAAGAGCCATAAAACCAAATGCCGTGGGCTGTGGAGTCAGTGGTTTGGTTCGAATACAACTTCATGGCTAACAGCTGTGTGGCCATAGAGGGGTTGGCTGACCTTTCCGAGCCCCGGTTCATCTACTGTAAGTAGTTTGCGACACCTGTGCTTGGTGTTATGAAAATAAAGCATGTAGGGGGCTGGAGAGGAAGCTCAGGAGTTAAGAACACTGGCTGCTCTTCCAGAGGACCCATGTTCAATTCCCAGCGCCCACATGATGGATCACAACCACCTGTAACTCCAGTGCCAGGGGCATGTGGTGCAGAGGCATACACGCAGGCGACACACCCGCACACATGAAATAAAAATAGATGAGAATGAATAAACATGAAAAGCTGCTAACTTATTTTCTTTCTCAGCACAGGCTCCAGAACATGCTAAGCGTCCTGTAAATGATGTGCTGTGTTTATAAGAACAGAAAGGGCTGCTTTGTGAAAGTAACCCCGTGTCTCCCATGGAAACCCATGTCTGGATCTCTCCCGACCCTTGATGTTTGACTCCTTGCCGGTCAGCTGTCCTCCGATGCAGGTGGATGGCGGGATGGCAGACGCTGCTGGTGTGTGGAGAACACTGGAGTCACCATGACAGTGTTGTTGGGACCCAGGCCTTTGTCTAGTCAGTGGGACAGTCTTATGGGCAAGAAGCAGAGCAGGAAGGGTGAAGTGACAGTGAGGCCAGACTCATAATTTGAAGGAGTTCTCCAAGCTTTGGCACACATTAAAACACTGTAACAAATCCCACACTGACACTTCCCCACCTCACATACACATGCACACACACACACATGCACACGCAAGTAAACATGCATGTGGGTGTGTGCACACACTCATGTACTTACACACATGGTCATGCACACACAGAGACATATGTATACACAGGCAGCCGTGCAGATGGCACTTACACACATAGCCTAAACCTGGTGTGATAAAGATACCATCTTCAGAGCAGGCAAGGCAGCACCCTCGAAGCCCAAGGGATGTTCTCTCAGACTTCTTGCTAGATACTATGCCAGCTAGAAGGTGGTGGGAACATCTCCACCCCCCAAAAAAAACCCAAACAAAAAAACCAACCAACCAACCAACCACCACCACCACCACCACCACCACCACCACCACCACCACCACCACCACCACTTCCTTTAGAAGCCAAGGGCAGTCAGTGACCACTGCACCCTGCAGGGTCAGGCCTGGTTTGTTCCTTACATTGTGTGTGTAAGAAATGTGGTCCCCAGAGCAGCAGTTTTGAGAGGTAGAGTCTTTGACAGGCAGTGGGGGTTCAGAGGACTCTGCCCTCATACATAGGTAAATATATTCATGGATTCCTGGTGAATGGTGATCATAGGAACAGCTTTGTTATAAGGCTGGGCGTTCTTCAGCATCCTCTACAAGCACGCACTTGGCCTTGTAGGAGGTAGCATGTCCTTCCCAGGCTATCAGACTGCCCAGCTTTCACAACTTTCAGCTAAGCAAACCTTTAGTCATTGTAGAGGTACCTAGCCTCAAGTGTTTTGCTACAGCAAGAGAATACAGACTGTGACGGTGAATAAATAATCCCACGGGATGCTGAGAGTTGTGGGGAAAGAAAGCAATGTGACAGACGCTGAAGGTGACAGACACTGACAACATCCGGGAGCATGTAAAAGAAAACAGCTTCCCAGGTAGGGGGAGCAGCAGGTGCAAAGTCCCTAAGGAGTGTGGGTGGGAGTTAGTAAGGTGAGGAGAAATGTATGAGGAAGAGAGAGGGTGATGAGGTCAGATCTCTCTGGGGAGGGGCCTGGTCACAGAAGCCCCTGGAGCCTTTGAGGCAGCTGGGTTAATGGTCCTTATGTCAGCTCCTCCATCTGCCTTGCAACTCATTTCTTTCTCTGTGACAATGGAATGCGGGTTCTAGAGGCAGTCAACAAACATCAGTCCTTACTGGTGCTCACTGTACCTTCACATCCTCCAGTTGAAGTGGCAGGAAGAGGTAGATTCCGCAGTTTTATCCGACTGGAACATTCTCTGCACTTCTGGAAGGAAGTTGAGTTCTGCAGCAAAACCATTAGAAACATCACTCCAAAATGAAGATAAAGTGTCCCGGAAATTGTGTTGTAAATCACGGCTGAGATGGGATTCCACTTAGAAGAATTCAATGAGAACATGATTTTCTCAGAAACACACACCCTCTTGTGCTGTGTAAAGACGACGGTGAGCAACACACGTCCTTGCAGGCTGTCCCCTGCACCTTATCTCCCATAGCTAGAGTGGCTTTGAGGAGCTCTTTGAGGATGAAGCCCCTCAATAAAGGAGATAGTTAACCTTGAGACTCTGGCAGCCCTGAGCTCCAGGCTTGTTCTAGCAGAATTTGAGAAAAACCTAAGGAAGAGGGGGTTATCTTAGGGGACTCCAAGGCATCCATGAGGATCTTCAGGCCTAGTACTGTTGATCCCTAAAGAACTCAGAACCCCAACAGAGCCCCACCTCCAGAGTGGACCCCTGGCCCAGTGAGGCAATGCATTGATGAGTGACTTAGAAGTAGTCCTGGCATCTTCTCTGGTAGGCTGTCCAGGCTGCCTCTGACAGTTGACAAGCGTGGACAGATGGCTGGATCTCTCTGCAGTCTCTAGTCTAGATGGGCTTCTCTGTGGAGGCTCAGAGAGGGCAGTCAGGTTGCTCCAAGGACACTAAGCTAAGAGAGGACTCACCTGGCCCTCCAGCTTTCCTTATTTCCAGTTGACCTCAGGATGGGAGGTGCCTCGTAAGATTGGGAAGGCGTACATGTCCCAGACCAGGCCACCTGACACAGGAATGCTGTTCTGCCAGGGCCTTCTGGTCTTGCCACCTCCTACTTTCAGTCAGTAGGATTAGGTATTTAGTGTCAAGGGTGGAGAGAGCAAGCAGGTGTCTCTCTCTCTCTCTCTCTCTCTCTCTCTCTCTCTCTCTCTCTCTCTCTCTCTCATCTCCTTCCTTGCTTCTGCTTCCCTGTGGTATGCCTTGAACTGTGAGCGAAAATAGACCCTTCCTTCCTTCATTTCCTCTGTCAGAGTATTTTCTCCCAGCAGCAAGAGAAGAAATCAAGACACCGTTTTCAGTTTCCTTGTCATTTTGGTTGCTAAAGCTTAAAATACAAACCAAAACCAAAAGCCATATCCCCCATCCCACTTAGCCCATTCTGGGAGCCGGTCTGTGGCTCTCACTGCTGGAAGGCTGAAGGCCTCTCATTTATACAGGGACACTTTTTGCCTCCCTCATCTTATTTTTTTGACAGCTAACCTCCGACCGCTAATATCAGCACCCCAAATTCTGGAGTGGGTTGGGGTAGGTTCTCAAGTTTGTCTCATCCCTCCATGACCCTGGGACTTAGATTCCACATAACTTGGGAATAAATAACCCCTCGGCCCTGGAGTGTCTGGACTCCACCACAAAGTAGGAGCTGGAGAACCCAGAGAGACTGGGGTGTGGTAGGTCCTTGAGGCATGTTGAAAGGTGTCCTCCACATTCCCCTCTGTGCTCAGGATCAGCCCTGGTGTATTTCTACCGAACGGTTTGGTAATCATCTGCTCTTAAGCTAAACGAAAAATTATCCTTCTCTTGCCACAATGGCAGCTCCCTTGGATGTTTTAAAAAATAAAAATAAAAATATCTATCATCTTAATGCAGGCAACTCAGACAATAAAAATGATCTGTGCCATTAGTAATTATACCACAAGTACAATGCAAGCCAACAGAGACCCTGCTGGAGTCTCAGCACGGTGGGTGTCTCCCTGGTCTACAGCCCAGGGAGGTCCTAACAGAGATGAGCCAGGAGTTCACAGAGAGGCCCGCTTGGGCATGGGGGAGCTGGGGAGCACAGCCTGGATTTGGGAGTGCTAGAGCTTGGAAGGGCCCATATTACAGTGATGCTAATCACTGCAGCGTTTCCCAGGCTCCCAGACAAGGAAATTGCTGAGTTTACTGTCAGAGCTTCTGAAAGGCCCCGTGGAGAGGCAGCTGCAGGCAGGGCATTCAGACTCACATGCCCCTGAGCAGCAGCAGCAGCAGCAGCATGGGTGCAGGAAAAACAGAGTGGAAGGCCTTTGCCTAGCTGGGAGATGAATTCGAACCCAGAAACCTTTGCTGCTCATTCTCTCTCTCTCTCTCTCTCTCTCTCTCTCTCTCTCTCTCTGTCTCTCTCTCTGTCTCTGTCTCTCTATCTCTCTCTGTCTTTCTCTGTCTCTCTCTGTCTCTCTCTCTCTCCCTGTCTGTCTCTGTCTGTGTCTGTCTCTCTGTCTTTCTGTCTGTGTCTGTCTCTCTGTCTTTCTGTCTGTCTCTGTCTCTCTGTCTCTGTCTGTCTCTGTCTGTCTGTCTCTGTCTGTCTCTGTCTCTCTCTCTCTCTCTCTCTCTCTCTCTCTCTCTCTCTCTCTCTGTGTGTGTATTTGTACATGGTGTGTGAGTGCTAAAGGATAACATTGGGTGTTGTTCCTTAAGAGCCATCCACCTTTTTTCTGTCTTTCTCCAAGTCAGCCTGGAACTTACCAAATAGGCTGGGTTGGCCAGCCAGCCTCACAGTGCCTGGAACTTTTTCATGGTAGGTTCTGGGGTCTGTACTCAGGTCACAGCAAGCATTTTATAGCACTTTGGAACTATCTCCCCAGCTCTAAAAAAACCTTTTTAATAAGACAAGCATTTAAATACAGAGTAGGCAAGTCCAAAATGTTGCAAGTTGCACTTGAGCAAGGACCATGAGTTTGAGTTACTGGTCTGAGCCACAACTTCTTTGCGCCTATTCCTCCATGTGGCCTGGTGGGGGACCTTGGGAGGCCAGAGGGACAAGTGTATAGACAGGGACACTAGGCCTGTCCTCTCTAAGGCTAGGAACAGATCACAGGGTGCCTTTGCATTCTGGAGGAAGGCTGAGGGGCCAGGAGAAGCCAGGATTAGAGGCAGGATATGGGGCAGGAACAAAGCCCGAAGCATCCCCAACTGTCAGCCATTTAAGGCATTGGATCCTAGAGCTGAGCCCCAGGGATGAAAGTGGCAGAGGAAAGTGAGGTTTGCTTAGTTTCAGATTCGAGTTGGGCTGTGGTTCTAACTTGTGACTTTAGGAAGCAGGATGGGTTAGTCAAGACCCACTGTGCTTTAAGAAAATATTTTGACTCAAGGCATGAGAAACAATCCAGGGCGTAGCTGAATTTGGTTCAAGCACAGGCTGGATTCGGGGCTTGTGTGACTCTTTTTTTAAATGGTGAAAATATAAAGTTATAAAAACTGAGATTAAAGATATTGAAAGCCGCAAGCATGTGCCTCGGAGAGCATCGGACTCATGGGGAGCAGACGCTGTGAGCAGCACACTGTCTCGTATTGGCTACTTTAGCGGAAGGAGCAAGCCTGCTACAGGAGCCAGACAGAGGTCCTATTGGCTACTTTAGCAGGAGGAGCAAGCCTGCTACAGGAGCCAGACAGAGGTCCTATTGGCTACTTTAGCGGAAGGAGCAAGCCTGCTACAGGAGCCAGACAGAGGTCCTGGGATTGAATCTCTGCTGTGATTGGCACAGACAGGGCAACTGCTCATCCTTGAACCAATCACTCTGGTGAGTCACAGGCTGTGGGCAGGCTTTACCATACAGAGGAAGAAGAAAGGGGGATTGGCGGGATCCCATGAAAATGCCTTCTGTGTGTCAGGACGGTCTCAGGCTCTTAACGGACTTTCATTTACTGGCACTGTGTTCTACCCGTGTTTCCAGCGTGGAACCAGAGAGGAACCTGGTGGCATGAGTCTATAATCACAGGACTTGGGAGGAAGATGCAGGAGGAGCACAAGTTCAAGGTCGTCCTTGGCTGCACAGCAAACTCAAAGCCAGCCTGCATTATGGGACATCCTGTCTCCATCAATCAATTAATTAATCACTTGATGGAGGAACAGGGACCTGAGAAATTAGCTACTCATCTACCGGCTGGCAGAGGCAGGCTGTGTTGTTAGTACTGACCAAAACGTGGGGCTCGGAGACAGCAGCACCTGCTTGCTTGTTCTTCTGTAGACGGTGAGGTAGGCGTCAGCACCCGTCTTCCTCATGGGGTCTCTCCCTTTTCTTCATTGTTGTTAGGTTACAAGCCAGACAGTGGCTCTTTCCTCAGGGCCTGAATGATAAGGACCGGCTACTCCTTGTCCTCTCCTCATGGCTTACAGCACAGGGAAGGTGTTGGGTCTCCCTTGACTGCTCTATCTCATCTTTGAGCCAGGGCTCTGGAAACCCACATTCCCACATGGAACCTGCAAGCCAGCTGCCCAGTATCCTACTCAGAGGCCATAGGGGAACCTCTTGGAACCTTCAGGCTCCCCAGAATGTGATCCTAGCTATTGGTCACAGCTTGGAGTGGTGACTGAGTCTCAGACATTGGGAGACTCTCCATGGTAGCCTTCTTGGAAGCTCCAGTGCCCATGGCTTTTCCAGGTAGGCATAACCCTAGGCAGGTCTTAGCCTCGAGATACACTTGTCTCACCTGAGACAATCAGGAAGTGGAAAGGGGCCAGTTCCTTCACAACCAAGCGGCATAGTCTCCCCAGGCTACCACTGGGTGTGGGGTGGGTCTAGGCCAAGAACAGCCCTGTGGCTCTTCTAGGTCCTCATGCTTACCACTCTCCATCCAGCTGTGACAGGCTGGCATAGCGCTCCCTTCCAGGCAGCTCTGGAGTGACAGGTAAGAGCTGGAGAAAAGGGAAGCAAGCTTGTGTTCTGGCCCCACCCCCTACCCCCTTCAAACCCATCAAACTTTCTCCTGCCATTGTTTCCAAGGTTGCTAATACTTATGAGTGACTTTCCCATTGTGCTTGCAGTTTTCCAGCTGAGCCAGGCAGACACTCTCCCTCTCCATTAATAGGATGCAAAGCTCCCCATTCAGATCTTATTAGCAAGTCTCCCTTAGGTTCTGGGCCCCTTGATAGGCGTGCTTCACACTACAGCAACAGCCAGAGCAGGTCTGAATCCAATGTGACTCTCAGACTCCATCCCAGAGACACAAAGAGGAAGGCAGGCAGGAGGGCAGCCGCCTGAGCCAGGTGTCTTATTAAGGGCCTCTGAAAGGGTTGTGACGGGGTGGGTGGACGGGGAGGCTCCCTCTACTTCCGAAAGCCGCCATTCACCCAGTCTTCCTTCCAATCCTTCGTCCTTTTGTTTATTCAGCAAAATATTTGCCAAGTGCTTCCTTCCCTTGTGCCCAGTCTGAGCTGGGTTCTGGGATGTTGCTTGGCATGCTCTTCCCCCCTTAACTTTGGGGCAGTGGGAGGCAGCTGTGTGTCCACACATGTCCTCTGGCAGGCGCTGTGAAGAGAACAACACTGTGCTTTGGCCCCCAGAGATGGACAGTGAAATCAAACCGGGCTTAGCAGCACCTGGGAACAGCTGGAGAGAGCACGGGACACATGTGGATGGGCAGCAGGGCTGCCAGCCAGCGCCAGGACCACTTTGACCTTGAAAAAGTTCCTTCCCAGTGCTTAGCAGCGATGTGATCTGTCTCACTCTCCCAACTTCCTTCATCCCTGGATCTGGAGCCTGCCCTATCCCCTTCCTCACATGCTGCTGCAGCTTTGGCAGGAGGGCCGTCCATCTCCAAATACCCAGAGATGAGAGACGGAGCTAAGAAAGTATTCTCTAACCTGCCTGGGTTGGGTCCATCCTGCCCTTGCTCTCCAAGGCAGCAGAAATATGGAGGCTCTGCAGAAAGGGAACCTAAAGAGGGTGACTTTGAGCTGAGGGAGACAAGGAGAGGGTATATTGAGGGGTCCGTTCAGGAGGACACCGCTGTTGCCAGCCTGAGCTTTCTGAATCACCAGTGCCTGAGCTGGAACTGTCTCAGCTCTTGGGTAGCTGTGTGACCCTGAGAGAACCTCATAACCTTTCTGGGCCACAGGGGAGGTGATCATGGGGACTAAGTCAGAGTGTGGATGTAAAATGGTGAGGCTGCCGTGGAACAGGCCCCTCGAACAGCTGGGGTTTTGATTGTTGTTATTTTGGGACTGGCCTCTCAGTGGCCTCAGCTGGCGAGCAGCTGAGCTCTTACTACTTCGGGAGAGTGGGTGGAAGCTGGATGCTCTGTCCTTTGACCTCGGGCTGGACAGAGGCAAGGGATATTGGAAGAGGATCACACGAGTGGTTAGCTATTGGGGCTGGCAGCTGAGGAAAAGGGACTCAGCCCTCACAGGCTGGCCTCTGGACAGGTACCTTGGAGGATTCTCCCTGGGAGCAATGCAGAGCCAACGCATCTAGAATGACCGAGCTGGAGTTGGAGACCATCCCCGCCAGCCCCCTTACTTCCCCTTAACCACTAATATTAGCTGTGTGCTGCCATGCTGACAGTTCTCCACACATTTGTGTTTAAAGCCACATTCGGGGGTTAGAAGATTTGGGACTAGAGAGATGGCTCAGTGGCTAAGAGTGGTTGTGCTCTTGTAGGGACCCTGAGTTTGGCACCTAGCACTCACATCCAGCCTCTGACAAGTCCAGCTCCAGGAGACCAGATGCCATCTTCTGGCCTCTGTGGCTACTGTACACACACACACACACACACACACACACACACACACACACACACACACACACACACACACACACACACACACACACCACAATAAAAGTAAAAATAAATAAAAAACAAATTTAAAGAAATCCAAAGATTTCTATTTTTAGTTTCAGAGGCCAGAGACCCCAATATGTAAGGATGAGCAGAAAGCCAAGCGTCTTGAATGTGTTACATCTCTGAGGGGAAAGGACTCCCCAGTACACGTGTTACAGCTCCGAAGGGAAGGGTATTCTGGCAGTCAGGAGCCAGGAAATACCACAAAGTCACACTGCACAACAAACCTCACAGAAAAGATGTAGGAGGAGGAAAAAACCCAGGAGGGTGGCTGCCTCTGCTGAGGAGAGAAGCAGCAGAGAACTGAGCAGAAGAGACGGTTTGTATAGTTTCTTTTGTCCATGTGAGTGTATGTGCATGTGTGTGTGCGTGTGCGTGTGCGTGTGCGTGTGCGTGTGTGTGTGTGTGTGTGTGTGTGTGTAGCTTTCTGGGGTGGAGATTGGTGAGATTTCACGTTCTGAGCTGGGGCTCTTTACTCTGAAGGGTGGAGTGGGTAGATCCTGGTGGTCGGAGGTCCTCAGGGGCAGGGCCTGGCCACTTAGGCCTTGAGGAACTTACATGGGGACTCGGGGGAGGATGTTGCTTTTCTGCTCTAGCTTAGAGGTTGTAGACGGTTCTTGGTGACAGCTGTGTGCCTTGGTGGTCACATTGCCTTCTGCTCCTCTGGGGCATTTCTCCCTTTACTCATTAGGTTCATGTGACGGCATTTACCACCGTCTAGACGGTAGGATGAAGGATAACATGCACATCTCAAGGTTCCCATTCACCAGGGATGTGAACTCTTCCTATGTGCCACAGAAGGGGCAACATCCCCAAGTTCCAGGAACTAGAGACTGATATCTTTAGGGGTCATCATTTAGCCTATCATAGCACTGAGCTTTTCTCAAGTTAATTTTATATTTAATGAACATGGTAAAATGAATCCAACAAGTTTCCCCTGAAGTTTGACTCTCAATAAGCAGAAAAAAACTCTAAAAAACGAACAAACAAATAAACCCAACAACAAACAACAGAAACCATGTGCCAGCATTAGGAGTCAGCGTGTTAGAGGGGATTGACCACTGAGGCGTTCTTAGTGTCCTGGCTCATGCCCTTTGTCTGTTTTGGGACCCATCCCTGGACACTACAATGTATCAGTCATGGGTCCTCTCTGTTCCCTTCCATTTCATGCACAGCCTCAGTCCTTCTTGTCTTTTGTGATCATATCTGACACTTAAAGAAAAATATGACCACATGTGTGTGTACACATGTACTTCTGCATGCTATGTCATATGTCGGGGGAGAGGTAGGGGTCGAAAAACCTCGGGTGTCAGTCCCCCACCTTCTGCCTTGCTTGATCAGGTCTCCTGGGCTGGGCTCTGGGATGCTGGTTACATCCCTGACAGAGCCAAATAGAAGACCTTCAGCTTCAGGGAATCTCCTGTCTTTGCCCCCCATTTCATCCCAGAAGCACTGGGATTGCAGACTTGTGTGTCCACAATCTGCTTTATGTGGATGTTGGGGATCTGAACTCAGGTCCTCACACTTGCATGGCAATTGCTTTAGCCACCGCGACATCCTCTGAGCCCTCAGTCCTTGATGCCCTGGACAGGCTTTTCACAGACTAGTCTGCTTTGGCTTGGTGAGTGCTCTCATGACCCCACCAAAGTTATGCCATGTTGGGACAGACAGAATGAAGGGGGTCTGTCTCAGAGAGACATGAGGATGGAGAGGCATCTGAGGCCAGCTATGTTACATTTCCTCTCTTGGCTCTGTTCAGAGATTCACTATAAACTTAGGATTTTCCCTTTTCTAATTGCTCAGTACAAGGGGACACTGTGGCCTCCCCTGCCCTTGCTAAGTGACTACCACTAATTTTAGTCTCTGTGAGGAAGCCTGGTCTGTGGCGATGGTGGCTTACTCCTTCATCTTTCACTGAGACCTCTCTAGGGTGGGGCTGTCCCTCCTGCTCCCGTGTGTCTACTTGTGGTGCATCTGTCCAGTGTAGGCTGGCAAGGATCAGCTTTACTCTGTGGGCTGGCCTTCAGCACCTTCTTTCCTTGTTTTCTTGGTCCAGTTCATTATTACAACTTTGGTTGGAGAAGCGTCTCTGTGGTGAGCAGCAGTTAATGCTGAGACTCGTAGGTGTCCAAAGAGCTGAGAGCAAGTGACTATTGGATGTGCAGCCCTAGATGACATTACTACCTCACCACCTCTGCTCCAGGCTGGGGGACTATGATGGAAGAGAGAAAAAGTAAGAGCTAGAAGATTCAAAGAAGTGTGTGAACCACTGTCTTCTGGCCATGACTCTGCAGTGTCCAGCACGAACACACAGCAGCTAGGGTTACATGTACAAACTTGCACAAGATCAAGCCAGCCGAAACTGCAGTGTAGATGAAGGACGGGTTCTGGAGGCCCCACCCCTAGCTGAGGAGCTGGGAGGGTTCACAGTCAGTGGCTTCTTGAGGAGAGAGAGTCAGTTCTCTTCTGTGGTGTGGTTCCAACTAAGTCGTCCGCTCCCAAGGGCGTGGCCCGGTAGCCATGCGCGTGCAGAGGATGCGTCTCAGACTCAGTGAGTTATTGAAAAGAAAAGAAAGAGCGCATGAAGGAGGGAAGGGAGTGTGGCGGGGGTGGGGGGGCCTCAGGGGAAGAGGAAGGGAGCACTGGGGGATAGATATGATTAAGACGAACATGAGGCAGAAGTGAGTACCGACCCAGTTTCACGGCTGCTTCCTCAGGGACAGCCTTTGTCAAAGCACAGGTTGTAAGGTGGTGGATGGAAGATGCCAGAATTCCACGGTAGAAGGTGCTTCCTTTAGAAATCATTTTCATCCCCAGTCAGGGCAGGATTGTATGCATAGGAAATTGTCAAAGAGTAAGTTAAAATAATCACTTTACAATCATTGACAGACTGATATGCAAATGATACTCTCCATTCCAGTAACAACCCCAGTAAGGCAGAGCTCCACAGAACACATCTGTAGTCTCAGGGCAGGGAGGGGAGCTGGGAGGAGCCCTCGGGTTTGCTGGCCAACAAATAAAGCCAGGTCAAGGAGTCAAGGAGTTGTAGGATCAGAGAGAGATCCCATTGCATACCCCTAATAAGGTAGGGAATGATTAAGGAAGACATGTGTCATTCACACACACACACACACACACACACACACACCCATACACACATGCACACATATCCACACATATATCCACACATATCCACTCATATACACACATACACACATATACACATATATACTCACATATACACACATACACACAAATACACATATACACACACACATATACACAATACACACATACACACACACACACACACACACACACCAATAGAATCTTTTGTCAGATGTGTGTTCCCTTTCTCTGTTTGTCAACATAGTGTACTCCATGTTGCTGGCCTCAGGAACTGCAGGTCCTGTGGCTCTGAGGCCTCATGGCCTGGCTGAGCATCGCTCACTCTGCCAGGGGAGTCCAGCAGGCAGGAACGGATTCTTTTCCCAGGGGCAGAGAAGGATTGCTTATTAAGGAGCAGGCTGAATATGCTTTGATTTCAATCCCTGCTTTAAACTTAGCATGATTGTTTTTACAAGAAAGGCTGGTCTTTTCACAATGGGAACTGAGGGCCTGATCTTGTCATTCAAGCAGAAGAAAGCCAATTTCACTGCTAAAAAAGGAAAACACAAGTCAGATACCCACAAATGCCCCAAAACCTCCCCCCTCTCCCTTCTGCTGCTGCCTCTCCCCTCATGGATTTCTGCATACTGGCAGGATGGGGGGGGCATAATGTGGCCTATGGCTGCCCTTCATGGGGGAGAAGCAACGAAGTCAGTGAGCTGAAGCTGAAGTGAGTCAGATGCAGACCTGTGGCTGCTTTGGTGCTGGGGCCAGTGTTTTCCAAAGCGTGGGTCACTAGGTGCCAGAATCCTGCAGGAGGTTCTTCCTTGAGAACAGGGTCCAGCTCTGGACCAGGTAGGAGAAAGGCTCTGCGTCTTTAATGCCACTCCACTTTAGCCTGGCTCTGGCTTTAATGAAGGGAGCAGAGTGTCTGCACAGCTCTCCCTGGTAGTTTCTGTGGGCAGCCATTCTGGTTTTCAAACGTAGAAACAAAGAACTCCTTCCTATACCAATAGGTCTAGGACTGAAGGTGTAGCTGAGTGGTAGAGAGTTTGCCTGAGTGCAGGAGGCTCTGGGTTCCATCCTCCCCCCCGTCCTCAGTCCCGTTCCCCCACACAGGTATTAGAAGAATTTATATCCTTAGTCCTGGCTATTGACGAGGTTGAGGCAGAAGGAGTTCTTGAAGGCCATAGCAGGCAGCACAATGAGACGCTGTGTCAAACACCAAACCAATTAAACAAACAAACTAAAAACAAAACAGAACAAATAAACACACACACACACACACACACACACACACACACACACACACACCACTCCGAAGAAAGCTCACCCCACCTCTTCTTTGTGCCAAACCAATGATTCCCACAGGTGCCCTATGCTTTTTTTTTTTAAAAGTCATTGTAAAGAAACACACTAGGTAAGCAGACAGGTGGTTGGTGTACTGACTCAGAGCTCAGAGGGCGCCTTGTGGTGCCTGAGGACAGTTAGAAGCCACTGTGGGACCTGGGGACCTGGCTGAGTGCCTGCCATACAAGCAGGATCTGAGTTTGAATCCCCAGAATCCATTCAAAAGATGTGTATGGTAGTATGATTCTGGAACCCCAGTGCTGGGGAGTGGATGGATAGGGAGACAGAGACAGGCAATTCCAAGACTCATTGGATAGCCAGTCTTGCTGAACTGGTGAGGGCCAGGTTCAGTGAGAGACCCTGTCAACAAACAAGATGGAGAGCAAGTGAGGAAGACATCTGCTGTCAACCTCTGGCCTAAACACATATCCAAACCTGTGTGGGTACATGTGGGATCTCTCTCCCTCTCTCTCCCTCCCTCCCTCGGAATCCCAGAAGTCCAAAGCCACAAATCACTACTGAGGTCTGCACAGTGGCACATTCCTTACCAAAGGCAACTCTGAGCTTTCAAGGACACAGGTGGGACAGAGTTCCTCCAAGCTTGACTGCGCCCTATGTGGATGCTGCGCTCTGATTATTGTCACCTCACTTTCTTACCCTCCAAAGACACTCATGGATCAGTACACTTTGGCTTACCATGGGAGGGCAAAGGGACTTCCCATCTGCCCCTCTTCCCCTGGGGCACCTGGGAGCAGGAGCTTCTGTGCTTGAGGTTAGCAAGGGCACCTGGGGAATCAGCACAGAGAGTGGTGATCTTCAAGTGGTCTGTGTGTGTGTGTGTGTGTGTGTGTGTGGGTATGTGTGTGTGTGTGTGTGTGTGAGAGAGAGAGAGAGAGAGAGACAGAGACAGAGCCAGAGACAGAGACAGACAGAGACAGAGTGTATGTGTGCATGTGAGAGAGTGTGTGTATGAGAAAGAGTCTGTATGTAAGAGAGTGTGTGTATGTGTGTGAGAGAGATGGTGTGTTAGTGTGTGTGTGTGACAGAATTGTGTATGTGTGTGTGTGTGAGAGAGAGACAAAGAGTATGCCTGAGAGAAAGAGAGTTTGTGTGTGTGAGAGAATCTATGAGAGAGTTTGTGTAGGTATGTGTGTGACAGTGTATGTGTATGAGAGACAGAGAGTGGGTGTTTGTGAGAAAAAGAGTGTGTGTAAGAAAGAGTGTGTATATGAGAGAGAGTGTGAGTGACAATTATGTGTGTGACAGAGAGACAGAGTATATGAGTGAGAGAAAGAGTCTATGTAAGAGTAAGAGAGAGAGTGTGTCTGTGTGTGTGATAGAGTGTATGTGTGTATGTATAAGAGAGAGAGTGGGTATGATAGATGTGTGTGTGTGTGTGTTGGAGACATCGTGTATGTGAGAGTGTGTGTGTGTGTCCCCCCAAAGGGACTAGGGTGGCCAGAAACAACAGGACTGAAGTCTGAGTTGTACCTGGAGGAGAGTCTGTGAGAAGAGCTCTGGCAGAAGATCCTGGGAGGTTGCCAGAGGCAAGGCACACCTACATCTTGTCACCCCTTGGGCTACCCAGGGCCTTGTGGAGATAGACTGAATGTGCCTGACAGGTCCTGGGATTAGGAGTCTGACCTGTGCCTCATTACTGAGCTTCCCAGACCATCTCTGGTCATGGACGAGTCTCTTCCTGCTCATATGGGCAACACGGGATGTAGGATAAGAGAACAGGCATGACTTGCAGTCAGCCCACTTGGCACACTGCACTTCTCAGTAAGAAGCAGAGCACAGCATGCTCCGGAGGATTCCCAGAAGCCAGAGCACTGGATCCTGAAGTAGCATGGGTAGCTGGAGCTGGCCTTTGTAAGAGTCTCCGCTCTCCACAGCCCCTGCAACGTTCCTTTGCATGGAGACCTTGGGGCGAAGGTCCAATCGAAGGTCATGTGCTGACCAACCACAGACAATGGCTTCCACTCTGTCAGTAGTTGCTCATGTACAGTAAAGCAGACTCTGTCACCTGAAGCTGTCTCTAGAGTGGTTTATCTCTGTGCCTTTTACCAACCCACAGGTATTGCAGTCTTGTTGGGCGACACCCGGTAATGATGGCTGATGGCAGCAGCAAAGGTCTGGCCTCCTCTGGTGTCCCTGAGGAAGTCTCCCCAGGGTCTAAGAGGTAACTGTCCCCTAACATTCCTGCCACATGCCAGAAGCATTCCAGGAAACTGTGGTCAGCAGGAATGAAAACAAAACAAAACAAAACAAAAAAAAAACCGGGGAGGGGTTCTACGCATGGTGTGGGTTGGGTCCCCAAGAAGCTAACTTGAGATGGCTGTTTCTGTGCATGCTGGGATTGGGAGAGAGTGCTCAGGGAAGGAGTGAAGGACATGGGAACAGCAGGCAGAGGATGGTGTGGGCTTAGCTGCAGCAGCAGCTGGCTCTTGGCCTGCTCCACTGAGCTTTGAGGCAGGAATCGTGATAACATCCTTGCTAGTCACAGGGCCCTGGCTGCCTTGAGTCTGTGGTGACCTTCTATGACCTCTGTATGTAGCATCTGCAGTCAGTCAAGGACAGTCCTTCAGAGAAGGCTGCAGCATGAGGACCAGCACCCCTGGGTGGGGCATCCAGTGACATCTGTGGTGTCCCCTCAGTTTTGGGGAAATCATTGAAAGTTTCTTTTATTCCCGTTGCTTCTAATCTTGGCATACTGGAGTGGCCTAGTGAGGGAAGAGATCTAAATGAGGACATAGGGGATCCCCATCTTTTCCCTACACTCAGCTGGCTATCAATAGGGAATAAAAGAGCACACGGTTGTATTGGAACTTGTGTCTGGCAAGATCCAGTGGGTCCAGGTCATCAGGAGCCCATAAAGCAGACAAATGGATATTTGATAGAAACATAATTCTGGGCTCTGAGGGCCTTCGCCAGCCCCATGGTGAAATACAGCTGCTGTCTGACCTCTGCGAGGATAAATCTGCCCGGAGCTCTCCAGCCTGAGTCCTGGAATCCCCTGGTAGGCACTTCACTGGAGGGGTGCAGTCACTCAGTATAGCTGTTAGTGTTCAGGCAGAGCTCCAGGACCCCATGGTCAGCCTGGCCACAGCTGCTCTCCTGCCCCAGGACATTGGTGCTGTCCTGGTGCCCCAGGGCTGCCTGGAATGACCTGAAGCCAGTGCAAAGAGGAAGGAATTGCTGCCTCTTGTTGCCTTCAAGTCCTTGTTAAAGGAACGGGGCCAGGGAAGGAGAGACGGCTCAGCTGGTCAGGTGCTTGCCACCAAGCCTGATGGTCTGAATTTGATTGCTGGGACCTATATAGTAGAAGGAAAGGATCAACTCTCACAAGTTGCCCTCTAACCTCCAAACAAGTGCTGTGGTACACACACACACACACACACACACACACACACACAGAGAGAGAGAGAGAGAGAGAGAGAGAGAGAGAGAGAGAGAGAGAGAGAGAGAGAGAAATATATATATAAATGTACTCCTTTTAAGGGGAAAGGTTAGGAGAGTGAGCACACTAGCTATCAGCATGAAGAGGGGCCACAGACATGGTGGGACTATGGCTACAGATTTTTAGCCCCAGACCTACGGGCAGTTAGTTACATACCAGCTTGAGAGCTAGCAGCTTTAGCCATTAGCATGGATTAACATTGGTCCTCCCCTCCTTGGGTTTGAGGGAGGAGAATCATGTGATTGTGTTTGGAGAACACTGTGAGGCACCTGTCACAGAGTCACTGCTTCAGGGAGGTCAGCCATTCTGAGGGCATACTGGTAATTTGCCTATAGGGTGACCAGTGGTGGCCCAGGGGTGTGGCTCAGTGGGTGATGTGCTTGTTTAGGTTGCACAAAGCTCTGGACTTGAGCCTCACCACCACATAAACTGGGTGTAAAGGCTAGTCCCTCCTGCACTCTGTCTCCTGCACGTATCTGTCCCTCCTGCACTGTCTCCTGCACATGTCTATCTCTCCTGCACTCTCGAAGTGGGGGAAGGAAGAACAGAAGCTCAAGATCGTCCTTAGTTATATAATAAATTCCAGGCCAACTTGGGCTTCGAGAGATCCTATCTCAAAATAAATGAATGAATAAATGAATATGGAGTGCACTGATTATATGAGAGAGAATCAAAACAGAATCCAGGCTGGAAATGATGCCAGGGCCATAACTTACAATGTCTGCTTCCTGGTCACCCACTACCTTCAGCTAGGTTCTCACCTCCTAAAAGTTCCACAAGTCCCCCCAAATAGCACCTCTAGTCAGCATGTTCAAAAACAGGTATTTTTGCATTTAAATCTCCTAGCGTCAGAAGAGCTTGGGAAAGGGTATTGCTTGTTAGTCTTGGGAAAGGCATTTTTCTCCCTTTCTTTTCTAGTCTTCTATACCTGAACCATTCATCCCAAGGGGAAAGAGCCTGACTCAGAAGCCCTGGGGGAAGCAATCCCTTTTCTCCTGTACTATCCCATCATGGTTTAAATGTCTCACCTCCACATCAGGTATTGATACTTAATGACCAACATGACAGTTTTCTTTTTTCTTTTTTTCTTTATTTTGGAGCTGGGGACCGAACCCAGGGCCTTGTGCTTGCTAGGCAAGCGCTCTACCACTGAGCTAAATCCCCAACCCGACAGTTTTCTTAATAAGCTGGGATAGAAGGTTCGGCTAAAGTTTGAGGCCAACCTGGGCTAAACAGTACAAAGTCTTCCTCCTGGAAGAGGCTCCATGAGGTCCTGGGCTCTCTTTTGCATCTGGATTTCTCATGATAGGACAGGGTGGTAACTCCACTCCAATGATGGCACCGCAAACACCATCTTGTAAGAGGAGGACAGATGTTGCCAGATAAGCCTGCCTGACTTTGGACTTTCTAGCCTCTAGGAGGTCTGGGGATAGAGGACAAAGTCATGGCACCAGATGACACAACTTTTGGTGGCAGGATATGAAGTAGCGCTCCTGACGCTTTGTGTAAGACTCTTTAGCTTTATCTCCACTTTGTCTCTCTCTCTCTCTCTCTCTCTCTCTCTCTCTCTCTCTCTCTCTCTCACACACACACACACACACACACACACACCCGACTTCACAATCATAGATTCCCCAGACTTTGAGAGTTGACTGCCATCTTGCAGATCACATTAGCCAGTGGGTTTTGGACCCCAGAATAGGGGAGACATTGCCCATCCCAATATCCTGCATCTAGCAAGTGGAGGGTATAGGTAAGACCATGGTGTTGTTTAGTTTGGTTCTTCCCTGCCCATAGGTCTCTGACAACCAATCCAAGAGCTAGCTTGTCACAGCCCGGAGGTCATTTCCATAGACAACTGTTCTTGGCCTAAACACCTTCCAAAAATTCTAGCCAGCCGAGCAGATAGAGATCTGTCATTGGCTTAACAATGAGGTCACAGAACTAAAACAGAAAGCTGTGGGATTGACTCCACTTAGGACTGATCAGAAGACCAGGCAGGTCAAGCAACCGCTCCTAATGGCTGGCAGACCACAGAGTTGTAGACACATTTCAGCACCCAGGACAGCTCCACGTAGGCTGTAGCTCCTTTTTTTTTCCCCAAAAGAAATCTGAGCTTACTTAACTTGCAAGGGTTGGGGTAGACAGCCACAGGTTGACGGACAAGAACCCAAGTGTTTGCAGAAGCAAGGTGTGATTTGATTTTAGAATCTGTTTCCACCTTTAAGATAGGGTCTCATGCAGCTCAGGCTGGCCCCAAATTTGCTATAAGGCTAAGAATGACCTGTTGTCACCTCGGGAGAGCTGGGATTGCAGGAGTGCACTACCATGCCCAGTTTCTGTGGTTGGTTCTGGAGACCGAACTCAGGGCTCTCTGCAGGCTTGGTAAGCACTCTACCAACTGAGTTCCACCCCTCCCCCATGTTCCCAAAGCAATTTAAGATGAAGGAGGTGCCTAGCAGCAGCAGAAGGAGTGAGCCAGTTATTTTAGAATGTGTTTAAATGTTGGTACGCCTCTTCTATCCATAGTAAGGAAAGAAGAAGGAGGGAACAGGAGGAGGCATGATGCAGCAAAATGGGCAGAAAGGAGAAAGACTCTGGAGAAAGGGCATGAAGGGGCAGACGAGAAAGAAACAGAGAGGGGCTGGGATAAGAGAAGTTTCTCAGCTGCTGTGAAACTTCCACTGGGTTCTCTCACAGGGAAGGATGAGTAGGCCAACTGCTTCTCAAGTTCTTCAAGCACCGTGAGCTCCTGAAGCCACACTCTGATTGGAACCACTAGACTAGTCTGTTAGAACAAGCCCATCCCTGCAACCATCAGAGTAGATTTTAGTGAGGCTGAAATGGCCTGGCACGGGACACTTGTTTACCCAGAGTCTGCTCCTTCATTTCTGATCCTGAGAAGCAATCCGTAGAGGACAGATGTCCTCGGGTCACTTGTTGCAGACAGATGGAATGTGGAGTGCCCTACTGGGCCATTCAGTGATGCACCCAGCAGGCTTAGCATCTCTGTGGGCCAGCAGAGAACCTGGGCAGATCCCATCCCAGAGGCCCCAGTCTATCAATGTTAAGGGCTCAGTAGCACTCAGCGGGCTCTGTTTAAAAAGGTAGGAAGGTATGAAACACCCCCACAAACAATTCCATCAAGATAATTAAAGTTTAAAAGCTTAAAGGCATTAAGCTTCTGAATCAGGGGAGAGCTGATTCATGTGTGATACCTTGCGGCCCACAGGAGCTGGACAGTAAGGCGTGTGCATTCAGCCAAAAGGCTGATGCTATTACAGTGAATTATAACAAATTAATCTGAGCCATAAAATATAATAATGTTGCAATGTTGTATGAAAAGGAATTCATATTCGCAGTTCTGTCACAGACAGGCATAGTGCCAAGGCTCTACAAGCTCTGATAGACTGGATTTCTGCCCAGCAGATAGCCACTTCCCTCTCCCCTGAGCCCATGCCTTCACCCCTGTCCCATCGCATGGATCCATCAAGTGATTTGACTTGGCCAACAGAAAGTAGATGGGAGTGACATTGGCCACGTATGGAGCCCAAAGCTGAAGAGGCTGTGTGGATTAATCCAGTGAGCTCATCATAAGGTGAGCAGCCCCTTTGGAGATCCCCACATGAGTACAGATTCCGTATCCTAAAGCAGAGATTCCCAGAAGAAGCTGGGATGGATCACAGGATGCTGGTAAGACCTCTGGGTTCAAAAATAAGTGTTTAGGAGCCAGAGGCATGGCTCAGTGAGAAAAGAGCGTGTTGGCCAGAGTAGTGGGGAAGGTGAGTTTGCAGTTCAGCGAAAGACTCTGTCTCAAGGCAATAAGATAGAGAGGTATAGAGGAAGACACCCACAATCCTACCATGACCTCCATATGTTCACATGCATGTAATACATATGCCATACATACATGCATCATATATACACATATATACAGAAATAAGTGCTTCCTGTTGGTAGTCACTGGACAAAAGCTCAAAGGCTTTTTGTTTTTAGCAGAAAATAAATACAACACACACTGTCTGATCTTACCCCCTATCCCAATGCACTCTGCGGAGGGTACCACACATCTCCACATTTTAAATGTCCATCTCAAGGCCACGGAGTGGGGAGGGCAAGTGGTTGGCTCCATGCTGAGCTGGGGGAACTGCCTGGGCTCTGTGGGGCTGATGTGGTCACCTGTGCAGTGACACTGAGGAGCCAGCCCTCCTTCCGGTTACTTCTCTGGTCCTTCCACTGGCTCAGGCTGGGTTGGGGGTGGGATGCAGGGAGAGCTCAGAAGCTCCTTTCAAAGAGCCAGCAGGAGCTCCCCACCCCGTGGTTACTGGAAAAGGTCACCGTTGGCGATTCAGCCCACAGAACAATGACATTTCAAGGATCAAAGAAAAGGTTAAAATATTCCTATAAATCTATTCTTGGGACTTTTAAGTATTTCCAATGTAAAGGGAAAATGTCATTTCTTTTCCCCCTTAGAGTGGTGGAGGGTGGGTTGCTGGGAATGGAAGTGGATGGGTTTGCCAGGCAAAGGATGGAAGGAAGGTAGGAAGGCTTCACTCCAGGACTTTCCACATGGAAATGGAGATGCAGTTAACCTCAAACCTCATTTGTGTATGGAAATTGAATCTCCAATGGCCCCTGAAAAAGCTTCCCCAGGGGAGAGGTGGGCACTGTAAACTCCAGAGCTGTTCCCTCCCTGAGAGTGGGCCAGTGCTCTGGAGACCTCAGTGGTGGCAGGACTGGCTGGGATGAGGTGAGGAGGGCAGGGGCAGTGAAGCCCCGATACCTGGCAGGCCACCCACTTGGGATTTCAAGTCCTTAAGGGAACTGAAGTTATTTTATTTTGAGTTTGAGTTTGTGTAGCCCCTGTTGGGTTAGCTAACTATGCCCCAGAAGATGACCTTGAATGCCTGACCTTCCTTCTGCCACGCCCCCACCAGTGCTTTGTCACACATGCGTTCTAGCACCGCACTCAACTTAAGGACTGCTGGGGGTTGGACCTGGAGCCTTGTGCATGCTAGAGAAGCACTCTATCAGTAACTGAGCAGCCACGGTTGAGCTTCAGGCCCTCAGAACTAAGCTACTCATGGATTTCTGGGAGGAGTCCCACGCCCCTTCACCTTAGGGGAGCCCACACTGATGTCCCATTTTCTCCTAGATTGCAAGTTTGAAGGAGTGACATAGCCTTAAGTTGTATTCTGACTGCCAGACATTGTAAGGGACTCTTACCCTCCTTGGGACAGTTGGTAAACTATTTGTGGGGACAAGTATGAAAAGGGACAGGGACATACTGTGGTTGCATGACTAGCATATTTGGAGGTCAGGTGCTAAAGCACAGCGGAGAAGGTTTTCAGAAAAGGTTTCCTAGTAGAGTTTGTTTAAGCTGAGACAGACCCTTAGGGCATCTATGTTCTTGGGGCAACGTGGGCAAAGGTTTGGGGATCACGGTGCACCAGAGGGAGAAGACAGCTTGCTAATGGCACTGCTCTGAGACAGGCATCCGGGTTGTCTGTGTAGGGGGGCTGCCCCCCACAGTCTTCCAGAAGCTGCTGTTATTCATAGTCCCCAAGCATCACTCACCTCCCACGGCCCATCAGTCACCCAGCCCTGTCTCATCTGCCTCCCAGACACCTCTCCTCTCTTTCCGCCTCTGCTGTCGCCCACAACCACCCTACACAGGGACTCAGCATCCTCTAGGGGTAGGCCACTGATCTCTGCAGCAGGTCTCTCTGTGGACAGACTCCCTTCATGCTGGGCCCACCCTGGGCAGTTTGGGGATAGATATGCATATCTTGGTCTCGCACTCCCAGTGAGATCCTTCTATTGGCTCCCGGTACTCAAAGGAAGAGGTTCCTCATGGACGACAGTGAACCACCCCAGCCTGTGGGTTCCTGGTGTCACCCACCCATCCACCCTGAGCATCTGGCTGCAGGGACCATGTATTCTCACTGCCTCTGCCTAGAACTTCTTCCTTGCGAGTGTCTGCTCCATTACCTGCACGTGGTGCTTGAGACCCAGATGGAAAAGGGAGGCTAAGAACCACGTATGGACCACCACAGCCTCTCCCCGTGTGTTACACTGCATATTCCTGCAGTGTTTGAAGTCATCTTTGTGTGTACATATGTGTGCAGTGCATGCAGGTGCACATGCTGTGTAGGCAAGTGAAAATGTGCATTTGTGCAGAGGCCAAGGGAGGGTGTGGGATGGTCCGTTCTATCATTTTCCACCTCAGTCCCTTGAAGCAGAGTCTCTTCCTGCATCTGGAACTAGACTGGTGGCCAGCAAAACCCCCGTCTCTACTTCTACCCCCAGCTCCCAGTGCTGGGTTACAGATGTGTGTGGTCATGCCCAGCTGCTTAGATGGGCACTAGGCTATGAACTCAGGCCCTCTTACCTGCTGAGCCATCCCCCAAGCTTGAGATCACTTTTTCCTTTTTCTTTCTTTTTTGTTCTTAATATTTTTTAAATTTTATATTTTTACTTATTCACTTTATATCCCATTCATTGCCCCCTGCCTCCCAGTCATCCCCTACCACAATCCTTCCCGCATTCCCTCCTTTTTTCAGCTGTGGAGTGCTCTACACAGTGGCCTCTGGCCAAAAGAAGCTCACAGGCAATGTGAATTGTAACACTGTTGGCTCTGGGGAAAAGAAGGTAAGGTCCTTGCTCCTTATTGGTGCAGAAAGGCTCAGTGAACCCCTGGGGCTGGGGCTAAGCCCACAAATAGGGCCCCTGGCTCAGATGAACCACAGTTGGAGCCTGAGGTCTCCTGTCTGGCCGCTAATGTAGGGAAAGGCCAATAATAGGTTAATGGGATCAGCAGCCCCATTAATCTTGGAATGAACAACCCCATGAGTCCTCATGTCTTCTCCCTGGCCTGAAAGACACTTTGTATCCTCAAAAGAGTGACTGGTTAGAAAGATCCCATGTCCTATAAAAGTGATTTAGTGGTAGTGCCCGGGGAAGGGAACTGCAGTGCACAGGGCGGTGGGGAGCTGAGTCAGAAAGCCTGGGCAAAATCCCCCTGGGACCTCCTGCAGAAGCAGAGATGGGGAAGGGTAGAGCAGGGAGAGGAAGAGACCCTAGACCTGGTCCAGCACAGACACCTGCACATCCAGATCAACAGGTCATTGGCGATGTGAGAGTTGGGCTAGCCTGGTGAATTTGAAGAGCAGGTGGAGATGGACGCCTGCTGCAGAAGGAGCCAAGGATGGGATCAAGAAGTCTTGAGTGCTGGTCTCCTTGCTGGCTATAGCGTGTGTGTGTGTGTGTGTGTGTGTGTGTGTGTGTGTGTGTGTTACTGCATGGGTGGTTCAGCTTCCTCACCAATAGGGGTTTTGGAAATCGTGTCAGCTAGAGGCCATGCTCAGGGTAATGATGTGGTGTGGTCTGGGGAAGAACGGAACTGGGCTGATCTAGGAGGGAAATGAGAAGGTGTTGAGGGACACTCTTCCATCCATGACTTGAGACTGCCTTCCCTCTGCCTGTACCTCATGTCGGCCCAGGAATGCTGCAGTCTTTTTGACTGACCGGTGAGCAAGCAAGTGATGGGCAGATGAGGAGACCAAGGCTCTGAGAAGTGAAGGTCACTGAGAATCTTCTGACAGATGACAATTAGGCTGCTGTTAAATGGAGAAAGGCCTGGGAATGTGAGCCAAGCAGCCTGAACAGATGCTGGAGCTCGTAGGGACATCGTCTGGGAGCCATCCTCAGGATGGGAGAAGGATGCCCTGGGACCAGGCAATGAGGTAAGGACAGAGCTGGCTCATCCCCTGGGCAGCGAGTCCGAACAGCATTGAAATCTATAATCTCCTATGTCTGCCATGGTGGCCCAGAGGCAGGATCCCTTGATTCTCTTTGATCCTGAGACCCTGAGGGGTCCATGAAAGGCCCACGGTTATCTGCCAATTAGAGTCAAGGTCAGGGCTCAATCCACCTCAAGAGTGGATTGAATCAGAACCTGCATTCTGTTTTATTTTTGTTTTTGAGTGAGTCTCATGCTATCCACTCTTGTCTCCAACTGGAGTCACAAGTTCCCAGGATCTCTGAGACTACTGGTCTATCCCAGATTTCTGGAAGTCTCTCTAGAGGGAAGATGAGGAGCTCTAAATGGTATTTCTGCCTCCAGTGTATGCAGGGCAGGCCTCTTCTCCATGGCTGGGAACATCACAGTGGGTTGGTCCCTTAGCCTTAAGTCCCTGAGGATTCAAGGGTGGGAATCAGAACCTTTTAGATCACTAGACAAGAGCAGTGTCTTCTTTGGCCTCTCTGGCCAGGAAAGCTTGTTTGTCAGTCATTCCTGGTTCTAGGATCTGGGAGGTAAGGACTGTGGTGGGGTTTTCCTACTTGCTTAAGCTCATTGTATGTCATTTCCATTTCTAACTTGGGTACCCGCATCAGTCCAAGCCAATGAGAGGAAGACCAGATGCCTTAGACAGCAAGTGTTTGACATTCAGAGTCATAAACAAGAACTGGATCATCTCAGAGGTAAGCCATTCCAAAGGAGTTACTGAACTCTGTGACCCAAGTATCCCTCAAGTTTGTGGCTCTTTCCCTTTTCTTTATCCGACATTCACGGATAGTCACAAAGTGACTGACACTGCTCCAAAATGTCAAAGCCTCACCTAGCTATACAGAAAGTAGAAATAGCTTGTTTTCTGGTTTTACAAGCAAGAAACGCTCTAACCTCTTCCAGATGCTGCTGCCCTCGCCAGGACTCTGCCCTTGTTTTGATGCTCAGAGCACCCCTTGCCTTGCCCACCCCAGCTGTAGGCCTTTGCATTCCTTTGATTGGTTTGGTCAACTGTGACTCACTCCCCAGGGTGGGCGGGTCTCAGCCATCGCTGCTCTTATGTCATCAGGGAGACTTGCCCTTCTCAGCTTTCTCTGCCTCTCCCTTCTCCACCCTGGGCTTGAATTTTCAGGAACACTTTCTCTCCCCACCACCTTGGCATCTCTTTACTAGTGTGCCAAGGACATGTGAGGTTCAGGGTTGGGGTACAGAGGGTCCAGTGTAGGTCAGATCTCAGAAAGCTTACACTTCATCGTTGTCCTGCCCTAAATCTCTAGTGGCTGATTTCAGAACATCCTGTCTCCAGCCATGTATGGTCTCCATCCAAAAGCTTTCTGGGAGGTGCTTTTGTTCTCCCAGCCTCACAGAAGTGGTGCTGGTGCTGGCCCCCTCCGGGGATAGCAGGAAGCCACAGCTGGGCAGTGGCCAGAACCCAGGAGGTCTGAGATGATCTCCGTTTAGTACAGCTTCCCAGACTATAGCATTCTGGGCTGGAGAGGACCTGGCAGGGCTGCTAGGTAGCAAGCAGGAGAGAGTAAGGAGGGCTTTGGGTGAATGCTCAGCCAGCTGCTGCTTCTCCTGTATTCTCAGAAAGGCTAGTGACTCCTGGGTGCCTGTGGCCCTGCTGTCTGTAAGAGAATTCATCTTTACTAAGGGGCCTTGTAGAGCCTAGAGGTGATGGAGCTTGTCAGGGGGAAATGAACTAGGGGATCCCGTTGGTAAAAACAGAGTCGATAAACTGTCTCAGTTCAAACAGAAATGATGAGGTTTGCTCAGCCTAAGCCAGATGCAAGCCTCACAAATAGCAGGTGCTTAAGCCATTAGGGACTATGGCTGAATGACTGTGAGGAGTGGCCTGGGGACCCACCTGACACAGACTCATTTTGCCTGCCTACAGATCTGCCTAGGAATAAGTGTCCATTTCCAGTTGTCTGTGAGGAGTATTCTGGGTAGGGCTGTGGCTGAGAGCTTGAAGGCTGCTCCTAGGATCACACAGCTTCTGCCTCCTCAGCAGGGTTCCGCTCCATACCAGAGGCTCAGGAATATCCCACCTGTAGTCCCCAAAGACTCTACAAGTAACAGGGAGTCAGGGTGCCATGGCTAAGACAGGCTAGGGACACATACCAAGGGGCATCACAGCTCTTTATGCTTTGGGACTTGGAGGTTTGGGGAGCTGGGCTCACCCTGGAAGACCGAGAGGTTACTGTGACCTAGACAGATAGATCTTCCTCTGGACCTCTCTGCATCCATCTAGGTTCAACTTCAAAGGGTTCCAGATTCAAGTTACTGAAAACAGAACATCTATTTAAGTTTCGAGATTAAAAACAAGCAAACAAACACTTTCAAAGAATTTAAGTAAACCCAGGAATTGTAGTACACACCTGTGACCCCAGGACTCTGGAACCTGAGGCAGGGAAATTAAGATTCTGAGTCCAACTTGGGTTACATAGTGAGACCCTGTTTCAGAAAGTGTATCTAAGTTCAGGTGCGGTGGCCCAGGCCTGGAATCTCGGCACTCAAGAGTCAGGGGCAGGAGGATCACCTCAAGTCTGAGACCAGGAATACACAGGAAGATGGTATCTCAAAGAAATACAGGATGCAGTAAAACTCAACAAAACAAGTCACAAAATAAGTCTAAGTACATTTTATTGTAGAATTCACTATTGATTGCCACCTGACCAGCCACTGACTGTAGTATCAATTATTTGATAGACTATGTCCAATAGATTAGTCCCAAGGACAGGCATGAACACAGTGAGATGGGAGAAGATTGAAGGCCATGTCTAAAAAGAAAGGACAGAAGACACTTGACCCTGACACACACACACACACAACACACACACACACACACACACACACACACACACACACACACCTGTTCCTTTGAAGACTCTGTATTGGAAAGAGGATGAAGCACTAGACTTGGAGTCCTCCTTATCAGTCCTTCTAACCCTAAAGATGTTATGGCTCCCTACTGCCTCCTGACAGCCTGCTGGGATGGTTGGCTTCAATGGTAATTTGAGGGGATACAGACTAACTGGAGTGTGGTAGGTGTCTCAATGAGAGATTGTTTCCATTGGGTTGGCCTGTGAGCATGTCTGTAGGGAATTGTCCTACTTAAGTTAATTAATTGATATAGAAAGAAAAGAGACCCACTGTGGGCAGCACCATTCCCTAGGCAGAAGGGTCTTGAAATGCCTAAAAATTCAGAAATAGAGCTGAACACAAATAAGTTAGCATTAATTTAACACTACTGTCTGCTGCCCTGACGAAGTACAGGGAGTGGGGGGTGGGCTAGGTCTCTAACACAGCCCTTAGTCTATCAGCTTCTGTAGGATCAGGGTCTTTTGAGATCAGAAGAACAGATTGGGTGGGCCACTGCTCTTTGGTGTCCTTGGCAGTCATGCCCCCCCTTTCCTGATTTTTTAGTCCATTCTACTCATGCAGGCCAGAATGTTGTCTCTAAGAGTGACTGGGGCTGATTTTAATAGAAATGAATCTCTTCTTGGCCACTCAGGCCCAAGCCATGGTAAAAGAATAATTAATTGAAAGAGAAACATTGGCTCTGTTTCAGGATGTTCTAGAGAACATCTTCCTTCTGTCTGTCTTCCCTCCCCACTTTTTTTTTTTGCTTCATTTCCCTGCCCCACGTCTTTGGGCTGTAGATGACTGTCCCCTATCTATGCCCCTTTGAGAGAAATCTCTGGTGACCCACTATGATGGGACTTGTCACGAGAGCTTCTTATTGTGTGATCATGGTGACAGCAAAGTTGGAGAGGAAGTCCGACCTCAACCTGTGTCAGGAGAGAGGATGGATGGGCTAGTCTGCCACAAGGTACCTGCCCTAGAAGCGCTTTCCAATGGGGGTAGGGTGGGACTGGTGTCTCCCTTGACCCAACCTGTTCCTTCTGCCTCTACTTCCCTTCTCCACTCTGCTCTTCAGGATTAGGTATATAGGAAACTGGAGACCTGGATGGGGTTGTCATTACTAAGACCCACAACTGTCATTACCATGTGGTGAGCACACACAGGCATTTCCTAAGGATTTCATGTGATTCTTGGGACCCACATCCCACCAACTCTGTGCTGTCAATCCCATTTTACAGAGATGACAACCAAGGCACTGGGAAGTTAGGTTGCTCAGTCAGCCATGCAGTTCTAAGGTGGTAGAAGCAAGAATCAAGCCAGGGTTTGGCCCTCTCTGGCTGCCCCTGGGTACAATACTCAGCATGGACACAGCCACCAGACCCCCACCGACCCTCTCCCCATCATGGCCCCCTAGCCCTCTTCTTTCTACCTTCTCTGGTACAGTCATGCTCTCTCTTGCCACCTCTCTCTCTCTCTCATCTCTGCAATGACCCCAATCAAGACTGATCAGTGCAGCTCTTGTACAAGGACACCAAGGGGCCAGCACATGAAATTAGACATAATGAAGAACAAGAGTGCTCAGTTTAAAAGCCCTTGAGGAGTCCCCGAGGTCCCCTCCAGAATCACCACTGAGCGCTCTCATAGCCCTGCCCACTGGCCCCCAGTATGGAATTTAAGGACTGGACTTAGGAGCTGGAATGTAGCTCAGTTGGTAGCATTTACAGAGCCCTAGCTTCTATCCTTAGAACTGAGTGCAAGTAGATTTGCTGACCCACACCCGTAATGCCAGTATGTAGAGGTGAGGCAGAAAGATCAGAAGGTCAAGGTCATTTTCAGCTATGTGGTGTGTTCAAGGCCGGCCTGGGCTGCATGAGGGCAGGGGTGGAGGTGTGCGTGCGTGCGTGCGTGCGTGCGTGCGTGCGTGTGTGTGTGTGTGTGGTGAGATAGCTCTGCAGGTATAATGGTTTGAATGCCTCTATAGGCTCATATATTTGAATGTTTGGTCACCAGTTTGTGCAACTGTTTGGGAAGAATTAAGACAACAAATGTGGCCTTGTTGGTGGAGGTGTGGCCTTGTTGGAGTAGGGTTAGCCTTGTTAGAGTAAATGTGGCCTTGTCAGAGTGGGTGTGGCCTTGTTGGTGGAGGTGTGGCCTTGTTGGAGGAAATGTGTCACTAGAAGTGGGCTTTGACCATCCAAAAGCCTACACCAGGCTCTGTCTCACTTTTTCTCTTTTTGCCTGCAACTTATAGATTAGATGTGTAAACTTTCAGCACCATGCTAGCCTGTCTACACACTCCCCACCATAATGCCAATAATTCCCTGAAACTGCAAGCAAGACCCCAATTAAGTGCTTTCTCATGTAAGCTGCCTTGTCATGATGTTTCATCACAGTAATAGAACAGTGACTAAGACATCAGGTAAAGGTCTTTGCTGTCAAGCCAGCTTTGATGACCTGCGTTCAGTTCCTGGGACCCACATGGGCAAAGGAGAGAGCTGACTCCTGTACGCTGTCATCTGACTGCCGCACATATGCTGCGTAGCATTCATGCTGTGTGGTGTGTGTGTGCACGCGTGCACACAGCAAACAAACAGATAAATGCAGTATTAAAAAATAGTCACTCTCAGTCAGGCATGCTTGTAGTCGTAGCACTCAAAAGGCTAAGGCCAGAGGATTGGAAGCAAGCTTCAGGCTAGCCTGGGCTATATAGAAACACTCTGGTTCTAGAAGACAAAGTCTGACCCAGTTCCTGAAATCTAAGGCAGTCTGACTGACCAGCATCTTAGGGTGAAGCTAGATTTCAAGACAAAACAGAGGGGTCCTTGAAGCAGGACATCTACATTAGGGTAGACCCTTACCACTGTAGGGACAGCTGGGACCGGGAACAGGGGTGGAGTGAGCAGGAGGGACTACCTTTAGATTGAAGACACGTGCCCTCATGGGTCTTGTCTAATGACTTTCCCTCTGGTGAGTATCTCCGGAGTTCTGGAACACTTTTGGGAGAACCTGAGGTTAACCTGATGTCCTGCTCTCATTGTTTGAGAAAATCATGATGGTGGGCAGCCTCGCACTTGCCTCCTGTGGGGAAGATGAGCCTCTGAGCCTGTGCACAGCAGGCTGCATCGTAGTGGCCTCTTTAGTCAATAAGAATGCACGGGAGGCCTGGGGAGAGAGGGCCGGTTAGTAGAGTGCTTGCTTTGCAAGCATGAGGACCTGAGTGTGAACACTGCAAAACCCTACATGTAAAGCAGGGTGTGGTGGCACAGGCTTGTGATCTCAGTGCTGCGGAAGCTGGAGCTGGTTGATCTCTGGGGCCCACTAGCCAGAGTGACCTACTTGCAACATTCCAGATTAGTGAGAGACCCTGTTTCAAACAAACAGAATGTCGGTATGCCAAAGAGTAACACTTGAATTTTCCTCTGCTTCACACACCTTCATGTGTACACACACACACACACACACTTCCAAGACCATACAAGTCCTTGTATGTGATGGTTTGCATATGTTTGGCCCAGGAATTGACACTACTAGAGGGTGTGGTCCTGTTGGAATAGGTGTGTCACTGGACGTAGGGTTTAAGACCCTTCTCCTAGATACCTGGAAGCCAGAATTCTGCTAGCAGCCTTCAGATAAAGATGTAGAACTCTCAGTTCTGCCTGCACCGTGCCTGCTTGGATGGGGCCATGTTCCAGCCTTGATGGTAATGGACTGAACCTCTGAACCTGTAAGCCACCCCCAACTAAATGTTGTCCTTACATGAGTTGCCTTGGTCATGGTGTCTCTTCACACAAGTAAAACCCTAAGATAGCCACCAAGAGCTTGATCCTGAAGTCAATTCAGGGAGAGAAAGGAGAAGAATGAGTAGATGGGGGACCTTCTTGTTCAGGAGGGAGTATCAGGGACTCTTCTTGTCAAGACTTGTGGTCTGCAGAGGATGGATCTGTACCAGTCCCGTGATCCTAATAAGTGGCTCTAACTCTCCTGAGGCTCAGTTGTCACATCTATAAAATGGGCTGACACCCATACAATGTAATCTGAAAGAGATCTGACCTAGTGGCTACATATCAAGGATGCTCGGAGATACTCACCCATCTCTTAGTGCTTCCCAGTCTGCATCTGTTACAATGTTCTGTGCTGAGGTGACTATGACCCTTGCTCATTCTCTGAAGGGTCATAGTCTAGCATATAACGGACCTCCAAATGCAATGTAGTCAGAGAACTTCTGGATTCCCCTTCTCTGACTGAATGAGCTAGAAAGGGCAGTATCTAACTTACTTCTGCCCCCATCCAACTCTTATGAATCTTGTACTCCACTGAGGCTTGGAGCTATCCACTTGGAAATCTGGAGATCGTTAGGACCTAGCTCTTATGATGGCTGGTGACTGACCTGGATTCTGGGGAGGCAGCCACAGGATGCGCAGTCCTCTCCCATCCTGTCCAAGGGAGTCAGTGGATGATACCCACGAGGGGGACCATGTGAAGGTTGCTGCTATAATTAATGCTGGGTGTCACAGCCAGCTACTGCTCACTGGTGCTTTTCTACAGAGTCAGGCTGACATCCATTTCCTGTCAGAATGACTTGTCAGAATAAGTTTTTCATTAAAAAAGGAAATTCTTGCCAGATCCAAAGAGTCCTATTGTCCAGTGCTCTTTGGGAGACAACGGGCTCAGAAGGAGCCCTGAGCAGCAATTGACAGCAGCACCCGGTGGTCTGAGGCTGGAGCACTGTATTGAGTCTAGCTTCCCCGAGGTCAAGGGTCACAGGCAGGCCTCTGTTGGATGTTTGCATGTGGGAAGGCTCCCACAGGCTCTTGTGTTTAGACACATTTTTTAAGACACTTGACAATTTTTTTTATCTAGTATATGCGTGTGGGTATGCACACTACAATGTGTGTGGGGGAGCGAGAGGACAACTTGCAAGAGTCAGTTCTCTATCTCTCCCGTGTGGATTCTCAGTTGTGAGGCTTGGCAGCAGGACCTTTACCTGCCGAGACATCTAGCCAGCTCTCTCGTGTTTGGCCCTTTGTTCACAGCAGGGTTGCTGCTTTGGGAAGTTGTAGGACCTTTGGAACCATGGTCTGGTGAGCAGAAGGGGCTTGTTGACTGATGGTTGCCTTTTGACCTTTGGGATGAACTCTCGCCACTCACCATGAACTCCATCACATTCCCCAACATGATGGACATGTTCCCACAAAACCATGAGCCAGAATAAATCCTTCTTCCTCGAAGTTGCTTGTCAGGCATTTTGGTAAGGGAAAGAGTAATTAAAATAGATTGGTACTGAAGAGTAGGAGAGCCATTGCCCTGACAACACCTGCAGTGTGGTTCTTAGGCCTATGTGATGGTTGGCATTAGCTGTTAACTAGACGGGATCTAGACTCACCTGGGGGATGGGCCTCTGTGCTTGCCTGAGGGAGGTTGTTTTCATTGTGTTAATTGATATGGGAGATGCATCTTAATTGCGGGTGGCACGATTCCCCCAGCAGGGGATCTTGGATTGTCTAAAGGCAGCTGGGCACTACCAGGCTTTCAGGATGCCATGTGACAAGCAGCTTCAAGTGCTTGTCTCCTGGACTCCCCATTGTGATGAACTGTATCTTGAACTGGTATTTAAAACCAACCGTTTCTCCCTTTTGTCACGATGCAGAGAAAATCAACCAACAGTCTGGACTGTGGGTGGAGGTCCTTGGAGCTTGGTGCTTTGGTCCAACTCCAGGCACCAGCATCCTGCCCAAGACCTTGCTGCCTTTTGGAGGGTCTGGAGGAAGCTTTGTCAGTAGTGAGTGTGGGAAGAGCAATGGCTTCCATGGATCCTGTTCTGAGACTAAGATGTTGTAATGGCTAGTTTTTTGTTTTTTGTCAACTTAGCACAAACTTGAGCCCCTGGAAAGGAGGGAACTCCAATATCTCTACAAGATCCAGCTGTACCGTGTTTTCTTAATTAGTGATTGATAAGGGAGGGCCCAGTCTATTGTGGGTAGTGTCATCCTGGGCTGGTAGCCCCAGCATCTATATGAAAGCAGACTGAGGAAGCCATGCTGAGTAAGTCACAGGGAGCAAGACAGTAAGCAGCATTCCTCTGTGCTTTCTGAACCAGCTCCTGCCTCCAGGTTCTTGCCCTGTTTGAGTTCTTGCCCTGACTTCCTTCTATGATGGACTAGAATATCGAAGTATAAGTCAAATAAACCCTTTCCTCTCCAACTTGCTTTTTGGTCATGGTGTTTCATCAAAGCAATAGAAACCCTAGCTAGGACATATCTCTCTCCATCCTCATTGTCAACTTTGGGTGATTTAGAATCACGTAGGAGACATACCTCTGGGTGAACCCAGGAGGAGTTTCCGGAGAGGTTTAATGGTAGGGAAGATCCTGACCATGGCTACCTACTGGCAGAAAGGCTGTCAGGTGTTCTCTGTGCCCCCTTCTTCAAGAGGCTTCTGGGATTTCAGAGGGACTCATTTTCCTGGGATGGAGACCTTCCATCTTCAACCAGCTGTCAGCTCTGCTCTCCTGTGTCCTGGGAATTCAGGTAGTGTGACAATGGTGGCCCTCCTGAAGATTCTGTAGAGACTATGAGAAGATGCTGACCTTGTCCTAGCAGTCTGTAAGCAGTCTTAGAAGTGTCCCTATTGCCTTCTCAGTGATGGTGTGGCCACAAGGAGTTTAAGATGAGTCTTGGTAAGGTGCAAGGGGTCCCAGGCCAGGCTGGAAAGTGGAAAGGGCTCCTCATATCATTGCAGCCAGACATGTGCAGGGTGGGTGAGAGGCACATGAGTCACTAGCCACCATAGGTCCAGGGGCTCCAAGCCTTCCTGTTTCAGAATACGGAAGCTGCAGCTCAGGAAAGACAATGGTGGTGTCAAAAGACACAGCGTGCCAGTTGTAAGGCTGAGACTAAAATAGGTCTTTGAAAACACTGCAGGTGGTGTCTTCTCTTAGACCAGCAAAGAAAAGCACAAAGGGCAGAGGTCTAGACCTGGGGGATGGGCACTTTCTGAGGGCTTTGGGCTTACACCAGACGTCTGTATTATTTAGGACCACCGTTATGGAAAGCCAGGCTCTGATCCTGTCAGTCAGCAGTAATCAGGAATCACACCATGTCTCTTCAAAAACAATTCACATCTGAAAGGCCCTCCTTGCTGTGTGACTCACTTAGAGATGTCCCAGCTGGAGCCGTCTGCTAAAGCACAAAGTCCTGGTACATAAGGGAGAGGACTCCCATGCTGGGTGTACTGGGCAGGAACTAGGAGGCAGGCCTATGTTGAAGGCTGAACTGAGTGTTCCCATTTAAATATCACACAACCGGTGTGAGACTGGCATTATCTAATCCCCAAATTACAAGGGAGCCAGCGGAGGCCCAGAGAATTAAATGCACTTGCTCCAATACACACAACTGGTAGGCACCCAAGCTGGACTCACACACAAGGCTGTCTTGTTCAGGACCTGGAAATTTCCATCACATCAAGGTGTCTCTGCAGAGGAATGAAAAGGAGAACTGGGGGATTGTTTTCATTGGGAGAGGGCGAAAGGAGGAGTGGAGAAAGCTAGCTACTCCCTGATACCTCCTGGCTTTGAATTTCACTCCAAACCCCACACCTAGCTGATCCCCACTTGGAGGATGCAGTGGTGCTCATTTGGGTGCCTTAACCCCTGGGGCTAAATGTCTAAATGGGGAAAGTGAGTCTGTGTCCTGTCCCTGCCACCCCAGAAGTCACTGTAATTTGGATAGAATGCCAGTAAGTCCCCTTCTTCCAGAACTCTGGGACTGGAATGGGGTCCCCCATTGCAAGCTATTAACTCACAACTTAATCTGACTGAGGTGTTTAGTGGCGGGGACTTTGAACAGTAATTAGGATGAGGTAGAGTCACCAAGGTAGAGCCCCCGTGTGATTGGGTGCCGGTGGTTTTATAAGAAGAGAGGGAAGATGCCCCTGAGAACACTCTCTGGCCTCTTGTAGTCCCCTGTGCCATCTCAGGACTACCATCAAGAAGGCCTCTAGACATGGTGCCTTGACCTTGGACCAGAACCCTGAACCAAAATAAGCCTTTTTCTAACGCTCCCGGTCTGTGGCATTATTATTTGAAGCAGAAAATGCTGTGATTTAGCGATTTTAGCATGTAGATGGAGTCTTGGTTCTGGGCCCAGCTGGTCCCACAGATAGCCAGTTCTTTATCATTAGTGAATGACAATGGTCAGTGGAAATCTCCAGCAGTGTTGCTATGCTGTGAAGGTACACACACACAGGCGGGCACTCGTCTGTCTTTTCCCAGTAACCCTCCTTTTCTCTTGCTTCTCCACCCTCACTGCCCCCACCCCAATCCTTCGTCCAACCTCCCCAGGATGGGGTGGGGTGGAAGCAGGCAGAGGCATTCCAGGTATGCTTCTGGAAGCAGGTGGAGAAAGCTGCCTTGCCTCCTAGCCCTGCACCCTACCCTCGCTCTCAAATAAGCTCCTTTCCCATGGATTGCCATGGAAGAGGAGAAGGGGAGAATTATTTCTGTTTTGCTCCTAGAAACTTTGAAATGCTATCACCATGGAAACTGCTCTGAGCAGCCATGGAGCCTGCTTTCGGGAGGGAGAGAGACAGGCCAGGGGAGGGGAAGGGGAGGAAGAGATGCTCACAGGTCTCCCAGCTGCCTGAGCACCACTCTATCTTTTAGTTTAGGATCACCAGTAGTACCAGGCTTCTCCACTTTGAGGTAACCTGGCAGATCTGGGCTCACTGGGGTCTGCTTCTTCACGATGAACCCCCTCCCCCAGCCTCACTGACTCTATGTGAGCAGCAGGCTCGGTATGAGTGGGAGAGGAGCCCAAACACAACTGGCCTTTCCTTCAGAAGAACTTTCTAGTTGGAGGAGGAGAAGAAGGAGGAGGAGGAGGAGGAGGAGGAGGAGGAGGAGGAGGAGGGATGGACACCTTCCTCCCACTAGGAACATGCTCCTTTAGCTACATTGCCTCTCTATATCTTTCCATCCATCTTGTCAAAAAGACAGCTGTATTCCCATTTTATAGAGGAGGAAAGTGAGGCTTGGAAAGCTAGAGAATACCTTTTCAAGGACGTGAACAATAAGAGCAGCTCTTACCTGGACCCAGAAATAGGAGAGATGACATCTGGAAGGAAATGGTTAAATGAGAGAGGAAATCTTGTAACTTAACTCCAGTGTGCCTCCTTTCTCAGAGAGAATGAAAAAGGAAATAGTATATTTTCAGCATGGGCTAGGTTATTGCTGCAATAACAAACAAAAAGCCAGGGACTTGCTCAAGGATGCTCTACTGATTAATGGAGGAACTGAACCTGCAGAATTCAGTTTACTGTGTGCCAAGCACCACACCAGACACTTTGTAAACTCAGAATTCTCACAGCCTTGTTTCTATTCCCAGTTCACAGAGGGAGAAACTGAGGCACCACAAGGCTACAGAATCCTCCCAAGGTACCACAATTAAGAGGTAAGAAAATGTTCTGGAACACCATGGTCCTATTGTGGGAGAACTGGCCTTGGAGTGCCATGAGATTGAGTAGAGGGGGCAGATGGTATTGAGTGTAATTTATAGGGGAATTTAGGACAAGAGTGTGGCAGCAAAACCTGTGGATGCCAGTTACAAGGATCAGAAAGGAACACAAGACAGTCAGGACAAAAATGACTTCATAAAAAAGCCAGAATGCAGGTGGTTTGTCTAGAGCCAGCGTTAAAGGTTTCTGGCACAGCCTTGGAGCCAATGAAGCTCCCAGGGCACTGAGATGGTTTGTTCTATTAATAGTATACAGGGAAACTGTTGCATAAACAGACTGGAGATGCTGACAGCCAACCATGGTGAGCACAACACAAGATGGCCACCATCAGGCTAAGCTGGATCCTGACACAAAGCCAGAGTACGAGGTGAAGGGCAAGGCGGGGGTTTGAATACACAAGGGTCTGATGCTGAAGCTGGTATCTCTTTTTCTATCACAATAGACTGAGACTGGTCCATTCATCTTGGGGATTCAGAGTAAAGAGAAAGGAGGCAGTGTATTAATCAATGCCTAGAACGGCATGGGCTAGAACGGTAACAAATATTCCTAGATATCTGTGGTCAATATTCTGACATCTGATTTTCATTCATGCTACATTGTATCAGCTATTTACCTTTGCTGAGTACAAACCACTTGAAACGCAGTGGTTCAAAAACAATAACAGTTTAATACAATGTATTACAAGGCTGTCTGACCTTTCTACATTGTCATCAAAAAATGTATTGTGTGCATTTGCTGCTAAACTGTGACACATGTGGCCCAAGAGATGCCCGAACAACAGTTCTTACAATTCTCTGGGTTAGCTGAGATGTGGCTGAGGACTGTTCCAGTTCAGAGGGGGTCGTGGTGGTTTAGAGTGGCCCTGTTCACATGTCTGGCATTGTTAGTGGGATGACTGGGACCTTCCCCTTGTGGCTTTTCTTCTTTCTAGGAGGTGGTTGGAGGCTTGTTCTCAGTAGCATTAGTGTTCAGCAGCTGGGAAGAAAGACCAGATCTCTGCATACCTCTGTGTCCCCTTTTCCGTTATCAGATTAACCAAAGCAAGGTGCACAGTAAAAAAGGGTCAAGGGCCATGGGAAGGGACTCTCTAGCTTCATAGTAGTCAGGAGCTGAGCGTCACAATAGCTTCTTTTAATCTTCCAGAGTGTCCCCTCCATTCCAACCCCTCTGGAAGGGCTAACATCCTCATTCTGGAGGGAGAGGGGCTGGATGTGTCTCCATTTTATCACTATATTTGTGACAAAGGCAAAAGAGGACATGCTGATTGCCACATGGGCTCTTAGAACCCCATCAAGGAGTAACATTTGACTCTAGGCTTGCATTGGCTAGAGCAGATCATAAGGCCACATTTCGGTTTCATAGAGATGAGGAAGTAAGATCATACACATCTGGAGAACAGAGCCAATGAGCAGGCAGCTGTCCTTCCTGGGATACTTTCTACATGCTGGACCAAAATGTGGGCATCAAGGTGTATTCTCAGGGGAGGAGGATAATCTCTTGGCTACTAGAGTAGAACAACCAAGGAGCCTACCCAAGGCCACCCACTGGACAAGAGACAAAGCCAGGCCTAGGACCTAGGGAGTCTGACCTCAAGGTGGCATGCTGTCCATTGTTCCCAACCTTTTCAGAGAGCATAGAGAGGATGCTGGGGGGTAGCTTGTTCACTTAGCCTCTCACCCCTTTGATACTGGTTATTCAAATGCCACCAGGTATGAAAATATGGCTGAACCAACTCCTGCCCTCACAGAGCTGTGCTTTGCAGCATCCCCCTCTAACTCCGAAGATCAAGGGATCTTAAAACCTTTGCTTGCGGAAAATTGGGAGTTTGAAAATGGAAGAGGCTCACAGGGTTCCCCAAGGATCAAAGGAGCTGGAAGTGGCCATCCTGGCCCCCTGGGTTTTTCAGAAAGCCTAGTGGGCCTGTTAGTCTTTCAGGCACCACACAAGTACTCAGTGTGGCAGTGAATGAGAGGTGCCCTTGCTCTGGAGAAGCATCTCTTGGCTGCTCCTGCTCCAGAGAGCTGGGTCCCAGCCATGAGGTCGAGGACTCCAGGAGCCACACAGAGGAGCTTTTACATATAGAAGAGCTTGGAGGCCACAAGTGTTCTAAGTCACCCATGGCTCTTATGGCACCCAGTTTGTGTCACCCCAGATGGACACTAGGATCCAAACAACTAGGTGATACGGGGAACAGCAGAGAACATTCGCTTCGATCTTACTACTTTTCAGAGATCCAAGCTTGGCTGCTATATGCCTGTCACACAGTCCCAGCTTCTCTGGGCTACCCCCAAAGGACAAGAATCTCACTGGCTCTAGCAAGTGTCTGTCCCCAAATCCTTTCTTATTATTCAGCTCATGAAACTTATATATCACCAACCACATGGGGCCAGCAGACGCTGGGTTGCAGTGTCCTGGGTACATGGAACCCTGGTGTGGCCTTGGGCTGCCGGGCAGGAAGGCAGAGCTATCTGAGCAGATAGACAAGACTCGGTCTGTCAGTCGGAGATGCTGGGTCTGCCCTTGCACTGGCTTCCAGCAAGTACAACTATTTATAAAAGATGAAGTGCGCCAGCCTGGGACATCTGCTCCCTCTGCTGGGGTGCTCTGTGCTCACCAAAAGGCCCCAACTTAAACTCCAGGAGCCTCATCAGCCCCGTCTCTGCCCCATCTGATCCCCAAATGGACCGTCCTGGGGGGATGGTGGAGGATGCTGTTTTCTCTTTCAGACCCAGCTTCTAGGGAAGGAGGGTGTTCCCTTGGGCAGGTGACATGAAGCCTTGCTGCCCCCTAGGAACTGTACTGGCTCCATTCTTTCTCTTTCTGAGCTGCTCTCTGGCCACTGGCACCTACATCTCCTCTGACCAGTGCTGCCCTGGTAGCAGTGACTTGGATCCATCAGCACAGGTCCCTGAAGCCAGAGGCAGAGCACACAGGCCTGGAGCTGGCTATGGAACATTCTGGAACAGAATGCAGAGACAGGGCTTAGCATCCTGCCCCAGGGGGTTGCTGAGCTAGTCTGTTCTCACTTAGCAAATGGGTGGGAAGCAAATTTGCTCTTCAAGGTGGTAAGAATATCCCCTGTCATGCAGGGTGAACGTTTCACTGTTACGTGAGTGACTGAGCTCTGAGCCTGGGCTGAACTGGATGAAACAGAACAACAAAATGTCTGAAGACCTGGGCTCTCCATTGCACTGCAAAGTGTTAGGAGCTGGGGCACTGAGACTCTGTGTAAGCCTCTGCTTCTTCACCTGTGCCACTCTTTCTTGTGACAACGACACCTGTGGGCCTCTCTCAGGGGCTGCTGAGAGGTCAGGGTGGATCAGTGACAAGGGAATTGTCCTGTGCTTTGAATTTTATGCAAATAACCATTTCTGGAGTGACCAGGTAAGTGAGGCTCCTGGGTAAAAGGAGAAAGGATACAGAGGTCCACGGACAGATCTAGAAAGATGGCTTAGTGGGTAAAGGCACTGGCCGTGGATCCCAACACCTTGAGTTCAGTCCCCGGGGCCTGCATGTTGGAATGGGAGAACTGACTGCTGTAGTGGATCATGTGTGGACCACGGCATTCACACCTCCCTCAGTGTGAGAGATGTCAAGAGGAATTGGCTCTGCCTGCAAGCTTGGTTCTGCTCCCTGCTTTCAGTGGCCTCCCAGAGTGGAGCACACTGTGTGTGCTTTCTTCTCTGGAAAATGGGAACTGAATAGCATTGCATTCAGAAGGCATAATGAGGAAGCCAGGTATTCTGGGGATGCCATGTAAGGTCAACTGAGGTCATAGGATACACTTACAGCCACCTGTTGGGTAGGACCTGGGACAGCCCAGACCAGAGGTCAACATCTGGCATCCCCCTTGATTACTCTGCCTTATTGTTTTCCAAGCAGAGTCTCCAGGGATCCTGGTACTCATCAACTGGCTTTATAACCTGCAAGTTTGGTCTTATTTGAAAAAGGAGTCTTGTGCACACTATCCAGGATGTCACAATGCAGTCCTACAGGAGGGGTAGACCTTAAATCCAACCACCGATGCCTCTAGAAGACACAAGTAGTGAAAGTCTGTAAAACACAGTCTCTCAGGAAACTATCACTCAAAGGCAGATACCGCTGCAGCCGTGAGGCAAGGATGCCTGGAGCCACCAGCAGCTGAGTTGGCAGCAAAGACTGTTGCTCCCTCTGGGGCCTAGAGCCTTCAGAGACAGTGTAGCCGTTCACACTGCAATTTTGTATTTCTGGCCTCCAGAACAGGGAGTAATGTGGTTCTGACTATGCCCCCTCCCAAGAGTACTTCTAGAACACTAGAAACTGCCAGAACGAGTTGGGGCTGGTGTCAACCTGCCAGATCTCCACAGGGCACTGAGGATGGTCAAGGAGGCCTAGGAGATCTAGAGTCTGCTGGGAGATTCAGGGGCTCTGGGGCCAGTGTGGCTATAGTCAGGAGAGGAGTGGGCAAACATCAGTTAGTGCCCTAAATGCTGCTGCAGGCTCCTGTGCATTTTCCTCAGAGACATTTATGTGTCTCAAGTCTCCTGAGGAGGTGGATTACCTGTGTCCATTTCCAGGGCACCAGTTAGCCTGTGATCTTGGGTGGATCTTGGACAGGCAGGTTTATCCCTCTAGAACCCATGCTTCCTACTGAGAACAAACCTGGAAACAGGAGCAGAGTCTAAGGGAGACTTTCCTCCTCTCCTCTCAGCCTGCTATTGTTCTGGATTAGACTGAGTGCAATGTTCTTTGCAAGAAAAAAGTGGACTCTGGGATCTCAGGAGAACTGTGCCTATAGACACACAGGAGAGGACCTGGTTGAAAATAGACACAGGCCTCCCCAGTGTGGTGGGCAATGGCATTGGAAGGGGTCACAGAAGGCCAGCTGGTGGAGTTCTAACCTGGTCACCTGGTTTTCTTTCTTATCCCAGGGCAGGAAGAAGGCACTGTACCTCTCATGGTAGGTTCATGCCAGGAGAGGAGATTCTGTGCTGTTATCTCAAATGGACCCAAGGCAGGGATGGAGTATTGAAGCTGGGTCTCAAAGGGGACAATGTGACAAGACAGGTAGGACACAGTGTATCACATGTTTCTAGAGAAGGAAGACTCTCAGCTGGAGGTCAGTGGAGGGAGTTCCGATTCTGCATGATGACAGGCAAGGTGAGAGCGGGGATGTGTGTGGGGTGCAGCAGTGTTGGGGGAGACCACTTCCTGGTACTTCCTCAGCAAAGTCTTGAGAAGTAGGGATTGCTAAGTCCATTTTAAAACCATGAGCATGTTCCAAGGGCAGTTAAGAGCTGGACAAGCTGCTTGACCACATGAGGTCAAGTTGGGAGGATCTTGGAAGTTGGAGGTCAGGTTGGGAAGATCTTGGGAGTTGGAGGGCAGGTTTAGAGGCTCTTGGGAGTTGGAGGTCAGGTTCGGAGGATCTTGGGAGTTGGAGGTCAGGTTGGGAGGATCTTGGGGGTTGGAGGTCAGGTTTGGAGGATCTTGGGAGTTGGAGGTCAGGTTTGGAGGATCTTGGGAGTTGGAGGTCAGGTTGGAGGATCTTGGGAATTGGAGGTCAGGTTGGCAGGATCTTGGGAGTTGGAAGTCAGGTTGGCAGGATCTTGGGAGTTGGAGGTCAGGTTGGCAGGATCTTGGGAGTTAGATGGTGGCGTCTGGACTGAAGGTAAAGGTAATAGAGAGCTACTACCGTACCTCAATTGCACCTGAATAGGAGCATGGTACAATGAAAGACAGGCCAACAGACACCTGGGCAGTGGAGGGAAGACTTGTAATAATACAGTAATATTACCCTACTGTGTGTGTGTGGGGGGGGGTCTGGAGGGTCTGGAACTCACAAACCTCTGCTTGCTGGGATCAAAGACTTGTAATCATGCCTGACCCTGCCCCCCGCCCCCCACTTTTATTTTAGTTTTACGTGTGTATATGTGGAGGGAGCACTGAGCACAGAATCCAGAAGAGGCAACAATCTTCTTGGTTTTGGAGTTACAAGCGTTGTGAGCTGTCCTACATGAGTGCTAGAAACCAGACCCTGGTTCTCTGCAATATATAGAAGTGTGTGTGTGCTCTTAGCTACAAAGCCATCACTCCAGGTCAGAGCAGCAAAAGTAATCCAATAGTAGCATAGTGAAATATTACGTTAGAGGTATGGGCAGCAGGGAGCTTCGTCTGCCTTGATATCCTGTTTTTTTTTTTTTCTTTTGTTCTTTTGTTTTGTTTTGTTTTTGTTTTTTTCCAGATAGCAATCTGAAGATCAGGATGGAGCAGGGGCATGCCCATATAGAGAGAGTGAGGGAGTGCAGGGTTAGGTCAAATGAAAGAGACTGTGTGAACTGAGCAGGCTGTCAGGTGATGGCTTGTTCAGGACAGTGAGGAGGTGGGCCTTACTCAGGTGTGGGCATTGTATTCTTTCCTTGATAATACCAAACACCTGGCAAAAGTAACTTAAGGAAGGCTCCATATTGATCAGGATCACAGATTGGGGTTCAGTCCATCATGGTTAAGAAGCCAGGGCAACTGGAACCTGAAATGGCTACTCACATGCCTCCCTGGTCAGGATAAAGAGAGGTAGGTGCACCTCTGGTCAGTTCACTTTCTCATTTTGGGGGGGGCTTTGTCTCACTTAGCCCAGTCTAGCCTTGACTGTTGAGGATGACCTTTATTTTTGGTCCTCCTGGAATTACAGGACTATGTCCCCACACCTGGCTTGTGTGGTGCTGGGAATTCAGCCCAGAGCTTTCTGAATGCCACCTTAGTACTCTACCAACTGAGCTGCAGCCCCAGCCCCACTCTCTCCTCTTCCTTCAGTTTAAGGACCCAGACTATGGGCTGCTGCTGCCTATATTCAGGGTGGATTTTCCCTCTTTAGTTAAGCCTTTCTGGAAAAGACCTCATAGACATGCTCAGAGGCTTGTTTCCATGGTGATTCTAAATCTGTCATGTTGACAATGAAGATTAACCGTTGTGGGCACAAGCACCAGGCTGGAAAGGCTCTGGTACACAGCTTGACTGCCACCCTGCTGTGTAATCCTGGGCAAAGCAATGTACCTCTCTGATCTCTGGTTCCTTGTCTTTAATTATATGTAATAAACATCTCAAAGGATCCAGTTGGCTACAATACAATCCTCACCCCTTCTCAGGGTGATGACATCCAGGCACAATATCTCAACCCCTTCGGGCTTCTTTTAGAGAAGGGTGTGACTGTCTGCCAAAAGTCTAGCAACCAGCTGCACTTGCACCCTTTCCCTGGGGCTGATGTTGGTCTTTCTGCAAATGCCAAGCATGTTTGGAGGACAGGGGACACTTGCTAGTGGTGCTGTGAATAGGCAGAGACCACTGCTAGCCATGGGTGGGTGGCTGGAGGTCTCAAGTTCCTGGCAGTGGTGGTGGTGGTGGTGAAGCTTCTGGGGGCTGGTTGTGAGGTGCAGCGAGCTTTCCTATTCTCATGCTGAGGGGGAAGGCTGTTTCTGCTCCAGATTCGTGAGACATCAGGCTTCATTACTTCCAGGGATTCCGTCCATGTTCTTGCTCTCGATTCAATTAAAACAATCTAAGGTAATTAATTGAATTTGTTATTTGATTAATAAAGATAGAAATTTGGCTAAGTTGCTGTGAAGGAGGAAGCCATGTTGAGACCTGAGGACAGAGGATTCTAGAAGCCTCACTCTGTTTCGGCCTCTCTCTTTAGGCCTCATTCCTCTTGTGTACCCACTGTGTTATCTCTGAGTCCCCGTCACTCCAGCTGGGACCAGGAGACAGAGCTTCTAAGTCAGGGGATGGGAACTAGAAGGACCGAGGAGGTAGCTAAGGAGGAACACTCTGTGGAGATGGAAGAGAGGGGACAGGGAGAAGCCTCCATACACCTGCAAGGGGCTTCATGCTGGGAGGGCAGAGTCTGGGGCAGGCTGGAAGGGTTAGGCCAAGTGCAGGGCAGAGAGGAGCAGGAGGGGTGAGCCGAGAGCACCACCCAAGAGCGATTCTGTCCTAAAGAAGACTGGGCACAGGTGGGAGCTGTCAGCATTGGCTATGGTTCTTACAAGGAAGGTTCAGACTAGACCCCAATATGGGGAGTCGCTGTGTATCAAGAGTTAAAACTCTGAAGGCCCCCTAATAGGGCACACACCTAGCAACTCCACAAGATTTGTGTCTGTGAATTTGATTACTGGACATAGAACTAAGCACCCATAAATAGATTCAGAATGCAGATGAAAAGCAGGGGGAGATATTTGAAGCTCACATCACATTTGAAAGTTGAGTTCCTTTAATATGTAAAGGCCCTTCTGAGTCAATAAAGGAAAGACTCCCACATAAGAAAGTTGGGGGAAGGTTGGAAGGGAAGTGTGTAGGAATGAAACTACGAATGGTATTTGTTTATTTATTCATGAACTTGCTTAGTTAGTTTTATGGGAGAGGGTCTTGTGTAGCCCAGGATGACCTTGAATACCTTATTCTCCTGCCTCCACCTCTGAGTGCTGGAATTATAGACAGGCACCATCTCACCCAGGGTACAAATGGCTTTTAAACATACGCAAAGTTGTTCATTCTCTTTCTATAGTGAGGGAAATGCAAATCAAAAGTGGGCAGAGATTCCATTTTTATACTTAAGATTGAGTTGGGCGTTGTGTGACACTATTCCTGAGGAGATGTGAGCAAATGTTTACTCACCCCACATAGAGAACCAGGGACAGACCAAAGTAAGGATAACACCAGAGTCCAGTGCAGTGGACCAGTGAGTCTGTTGGGGTTACTTACAGAGGCAGCTGCATCACAGAAAGCCCAGCCCAGCATGGGTGATGACTTATGAAAGCTAGAACCCTGGATCTTTCTTGCAGGGAGTTTCACAGGCCAGAGAGTCTTCTCTTCTCAACGGTCCTTACACCTGGGGGATGAGGAGTTTGTGAATCTTGTAAGCTTCAGAGACTTCCTGAGGCTTGAGGTGTTTGCTTCTCGGGTCTTAAAGAACTTTGCTGAAGAGCTTCCTAAGTCTGAAGGCCCGACTTCAGGGATACAATGTTTCAATTCAGAGGAAATTGCTATACAGCCCTCCAACCTTTCCTCCAGCTCTTCCGTCCTTTCTGCCTCCTATCCATGCTGTTCTCTGAGCCTTAACGGAAGTGATGATGTCTCAGCCTTGGGGCTACTGTGCCACAGAAACAGCTGGTTGTTTTCAGGAGCGTCACTAGTGGTTATGAGTGCTTGCAGCTTACCATCATTTGAAACAGATACATCCTTTTATGACCAATTGTTGCTGACGGTAGTGCTCTATGACCGGTCACAAGCATAAATGTTTAAAGAGTAGCTTGACAAGCACACTATGCCATGTTTAACAAAATAGCTGTTGCTTCCCTTCTGGCCACAGGTTTTTGTCCAAGTTCATAGAATCTGGAGTGAATTCCCTTCTGTGGAACAAGCTTTAAAGCCAATCAGAAAGTTGTTGGTTGTACCCAAAACAGTCTGTGCCACTAGTAGACCTGTAGACACATCCGTACTGGCATTTAGACGGTGTTGTGTGAAGCGTCTTCAACCAAGTAGGACTGACTATTGGGGAAACTCTCTCCCAGCAATTATGATACACCTTGCAATGTTATGAAAGCCAGCCAGGAGGGAGTGAGTTTCCAGTTTAGCCTCAGCCTGATTTCTCTATGTCATGTGACCAGCCTATGTATCTTTTTTGGTCACAAGAGTGAGGCTAATCTAGTTCTGGCACAGAACCAACAGAAGCAGCAGTGACCTTATCATTTGGGAGGTTTGGGAGGATTTCCTGGCCAAGGGCTCATGGGAAGGTTTCCCACCCTTGCATTGTAACTTTTACTTAGCCATCTTATGGCTTTGGACACTTGCCTTTCTCCAGACACATAGGATGTCCTCTGAAAAAAATCTATTGTTGATTTTAACCCCCCTTCCCCATAGATGTTTTTGTAATCTGTAAGAAATTCCGGGGCTGAAGTGTTGGGTCAGTGGTTAAGAGCACTTGCTCTTGCAAAGAACCTGGTTTCAATTCTCAGCACCCACATGGGGGCTCACTACTTCCTTGGACACCAGACTCACATGTGGTACACACACATACATGAAGGCAAAATACTAATACACATGAAATGAAAAATAAATCTTAAAAAAATAAAAAAGTTAGACACACAAGCATCTGCATTGTGCAACAAGGCCCTTTTACAGAGAGTGCAGGGTCTATGAAGCCTTACCTTCGTCTATTTCAGGTCAGTGCAGTTGACCTTGAGGGCCTAGGGGATGCTGAAAAAGAAACATTTGCAAGGCCCAGGATGGTGTGAGAGGGTCTCATCACTTCTATCAATTCTTTAGTCAAAAGATCAGTGTTGGGTACGGTGACATGGACAGGAGACGCTCCCCCAATTCTGCTTTCTGTGATCCATGCATACACCTCCACCATGACCTCAGCAGCGCTGGCTTGTGTGTGTTGCTTAGGTCCAAGAGCTTCACTGTCGCCTGCTGTGCCTGCTGTTGGAGCCAGCCTCCTTCTTCTGACAGGCTCCAGGAGGGCACTGTGGCCCTTAACTTTCTGTCAACCATATCTGACAGCTGAAAGAGAGCCCCCAAACATGCCCCCATCCCCAACAGAGTGAGCAGTCTCCTCTTTTAGCACACCAGTGGCGTACTCCGAGGTATGAATGGGGGATGGTTGCCCATCCCCAGGGCAGGTTTAATTTTTCTTTTCCTGATAACTGTTTGAACCTTTCAGGACTTGATTCACATAACAGTTGGCTTTCTGTTGATTTTTTTTCCCCTAGAAACTCCAGCTTGACACAAATCTCCACATTTGCCTCTGAGTTGTCTGCACAGACCTGTTTGTTTTTCTTTCACACCCTGTTGGTTACTTCAATTCTAAATGGAGGCTCATTAACATGGGAAATAAACACCTTACAGTTCTCAGAAAGTCCCCCCAGGCTTACTGAATTCACAGGGCCCCTTACTCTCCAGGATTATATAAAAGTAAAGACTCCTGAGAGGAGACCTGAGCACAGAGGGGTGAGGACAAATAGAAAGCAGATGTGTGGCCTGTGCCTATAAACTAGGAAGGCTGAGACAGGAGGATTGCCTTGAGTTCTAGACCATTCTGGACTAGTCGAATACGAGTTAGGAAGCCTGCAAAGGAAGCCCTGAACACAAGATACACTATGTAATAAGATCTACAGCTGGGTGGCCCTGGATAGAGATAGACAGAGTGTTTTGTGATTAAAACCCAGTTCAGAGGGCTGAGTGTATAGAGGGCTGGGATTAAAGGCCCGCACCCCTCATCTTAGTACTCAGGAAGCAGAGGCCGTGGATTTCTGTGAGTTTGTAGCCAGCCTGGTCTATGTAGTGAGTTCCAGGCCAGCCAGGGCTGTAAAGTGTGAATCTGATTTTAAAGATAAAACAAAAAATAAAAAGGAAAACCCAACCAACAAACAAAAATCACACACAAAAGAGCTAAGTTTAAGCACAACAAAATGACTTATCTCCCTTGGGACTTCTTGGTACCTTTACTTGTTAAAGAAGATTGTGTTTCTTTTATATTTCTACGTTGAGACAGGCCTGGACCTCTTACCCAGGCAGTGATGACTTTGAACTTCTGATCAGCACCTCCTCAGTACTGGGGTCACACACATGCGCTGTGAAGCGATGGGGATGGAGCCCAGGGTCTCACGTGTGCAGGCCTCATGAGTACTAGCTAGCACAGTACTGACTGGAACCCTGTCTCTAAGAACAAATGCTGTGTTTCCCAAACTCCAGCTCATGGCACCATCATGGAGGGCCTTGAAGGATTGGTGTGCCTCAGCACATTCTGGGAGAAAAGCCAGTCTGTCAATAGTATCTTTGGTGATTCCTCTCCTCTTCTTCTTCCTCTTCTGTCTCCTCCCCCTCTCTGCCTCTAAGTGAGTCTGGCTTGTAAAATGTCAACATGGCAGTAAGTCACAGGCAAGCACTTGACCTGCTGTTCTGGACACCGGGAAGCCTCTCAGCTGGGCAGTGTCCCTAGAAACTCAAACTTTACCTGGCATTCAAGGTTCAATACCAATGCACTCTAAAGAGAGGCTCCTGGGTCTAGTCTCCCCTGCATCGGCCAAGGCCTTCTCCTCACTGCCTAAAGTCACTACTTTTGGGCCTGAATCTGGACCTTTCTTCGGGTGGGGGTGTCCAGCTTCCTTCTCCATGGCTACCCTTTTCAGGGAATCTTTCCTGACCATCTTAGTCCTGTTTCCAAACTCCTGGGGTGCTACCTAGAAGACAGAAGGCAAGCAGCCGCAAGTGTTCATTCTAAACGACTGTGAAGCCATGCTCCTATGAGCCTGGAGGCTGGAACTAGGCACCCAAAGGGGACACTCGTTGACTAAGAACTCTGGCGGAAGCCAACTGCTCAGGAGGAATGGCTCTGGGCTTCCAGCTTTCTCAAGAATCCTTCGAACACTCGCACTATCCCCCCCTCCCCCCCAGGATGCCCAACATGAGCTCCTTGCTGGTTCCAATTTCCCTTTTCCAGTTCATTGCAAAAGCCGAGCATGGTGGCACACACCTGTAACTCTCAAGGTCATCCTTGGCTACATAGTAGAGTTCAAGGCCAACCTGGGCAAACTAATAAGTATTTAATATCACCAGCCCTCGAGAGACGGTTTGCCTTTCCAGTCAGTTTGTACGAGGCCTTTTTTCACTTCTTGTTGTGACAAGGTCTCACTATATAGACCTTGGACTCTTGATCTTTCTGTCTCTGCCTCCCAAGTGCTGGGATTGCAGGGAAGCCCCTGCGGACCCCTTGGAGTAGCTGAAGGAAATGAATTCATTTACAGTCAGGGAACAGCGCCTGGCTCCAAGCTGTAAGAGCTCGGGTGATTGGCTTACCTTCCTTCCCTGGACCTCAGTTCTCTCAGCTACAAAACACAAAACAAAAGATGGCAACAGATGCTATCTGTTGTGTGTGCCTCTTGGGACTGTGATAATTAGATGAGATAGTGTGATAGGAGCTTGGTGATTTGGGAGCCGCTCTGAGCCTCAGCTGTTACTATCATTCAGTTACAAAGTGATTAGTCCACTTGTAAGGGGAAGAGAGCAAACAGCCATCCCTCGGCTTGGGACGTCCAAGGCCCGCAGGGATTAGCTTCTGGTGCTTACTCCAGGCCGAGATCTTTTATCAGAAACACAGGAGACTAGACGCATACCTCCCTTTAGATTTTGGAATGTTTGTATATACACAATGAATACCTATCTTAAGACTCAAGTCTAAACCTGATATCCACGATCACTTCCTATATGCCTCACACGCAGTCTGGATATAAGTATAGACAGCTTTTAAAGGACTTGGGCACAGAATGGAGTTTCATGTTCCTTTTTTTGTCTCTGTGACAAAGTATCTGACAAAGGCAACTTAAGGAGGGCTTTGCAGTGGCTCACAGCGGGAGGGCGCTGTCCATGGTTCACTGTGACTCATAGTGGGAGAGCGCTGTCCAACAGTGTAGGGAAGGCATGGCCACACACCAGGACGCAGCCAGGCACTTCGTGTCCACAGTCAGGAAGCAGAGATGGGTGCAGGGGCTCAGTTTGCTTTCTCCTTCCTCTTCAGTCCAGACCTTAGCACATTAGATGGTGCTGCCCACACCCCCACCTTAACTAGACACTCTAGACAAACTCACGTCTAGAGGCTTGTCTCCTCAGGGATTCTTGATCTGGTCAAGTTCACAGTTAATATTTACCATAACATAACTTTCCAGGCATGGTATCATGTTAGGGCTCAGAACAATTTTGGATCTGAGGATGAAGGATGAGAGTCTAGGTTTACTGAGCACTTACCATGTGCCAAGTGCCTTGCCTAAGACATGGTGCACTAATAGTTGCGTGAGACACCCTTCCTATCAGTTAGGCATACCATCTCTGAGTCAAACCCATGCTACAGATGAATAAACTGAGGCTCAGAGAGCCTGGTTCACCTTGCAAGGTCATGAGGCTCTAACAGGACACTCTGGGTTCACTTCTGTTCTCTATAGGTCAGGACAGGAGTCTCTGACCTGTCTTCGTTTCCTCTTCTTCCTACCCCAGTCCTACCCAGCACTGAGGATTCAAAAAGGAACCCTCTTTCCTTAGGTAGACACCACTTCCAGGCTCAGCTCCCCTACTCTGTGCTGTAGGGTGTTAACTGACAAGAAGATGGCTTGAGAAAGAAGCAAGCTCATTATCTGACAGAAGGCTTAGCACTTCCTGAGGCTCCACAGCATCCTCCGATGTAGCTGGCTTGCCTCTAATTGCTGTCCCTGACACTTTTCTTCCAGAATTGGAAAACTGAGCCCATACACATGGCAGGAAACATTGAAAGGTTCCAGGATCCAGTGGCCTCGCAAGTGATGGAGAAGGCCTGGGCCTGGGAGTGGCCTGGGAAAGCCCTGCCTCCTCACCTCTGGTCACCCTCAAACATCATCCGCCAGCCCTTCTTAATCATGATGACCCTAACCACAGAGGCCTCCTCATCCTTGCCACCCCAGGTAGCAGTCCTGATTCTGAGATGCCATCCTGAATCCCGTGGATGCCCAGAATCCAATTAAAACCTCCATTAGAGCCAAAGAACGAGCTGCGGCTGGAGGAGATGAAGAGGGACGCACTTCTAATTAGACATGCGGCCACCCACCCCTGTCCTTTCTAGATAAATGCAAAGGATCAAGAGGAGAAGTAATTAAAACTCGCATGTGGCTCTATCACCATGAGCTCTGCCCCCTCCCAGCTCCTGGGTCCAGTTGATTCTCACCAGCCTTTGAGGAGAGGCAACTTGGAGGACGGTCAGTAGACCTGAAGGTCAGCCCACCCCACCCCTGTTCCAATGGACGGGGAGCTCCTTAGAGCTACGGATCAGGTCAGTTGGCCTTGCCTCTCTCCTCAGATGGGAAATAGAAGCAACTGGGAGCCTGTGTCCTGTGGTAGGCAGCCTGCCTGGGCCAACATGGAACTGTCTCTGGACCCTGCTTTACAGATTTATCTTTTATCCATGCCTTTCCCAGGTACTGAGAGTTACTTGGGAATTAGCACATCACATCACCTCGCTGGGGAAAGGCCCTGCAGTGGGCAAAACGCAGCATCCGGAATAAAGAGATGAGTTTATGCAGAGAGTTCAGGTACGGACCACCAGGCAGGTCTCCAGGACACCTAGGCCGGCCTTATACTCTCTCTATAACCAAGGATGACCTTGGATTTCTTTTTAAAATATCTACTGATTTACTTTAGGTGCCCCTGCATGAGTTTTATATATGCCATACGGATACTTAAGTCTACAAAGGCCAGAAAAGGCATCGGAGCCCTGGGGTTGGAGTTACAGACAGCTCTGAGCCACCATGTGGGTGCCGAGAGCTCGCTCAGGTCCTCTGGAAGAGCAGTCCATGTTTTTAACCATCTCTCCAGCTCAGACTTCGAACTTTTGATTCTCTTACCTCTGCCTCTTGAGTGCTGGCATTGTGAGCATGCACCACCACTCCTGGCTTGTGCTGGGGACTGAACCCAAGACTTGGTGCACGCCAGGGAAGCCACATCCTCAGCCCTGAAAGATCACCTTTAAAAACACTGTCAGTGAAGAAATGGATGGGCTGTGTGGTGAAACATACAACTGGACTGATGTGTGTGTGTGACTGTCAGTCAGCTTCTCGGGCTTGTCCACATCAGTCTCACGGGGCCACTGCCCAACCCACGTGCACACAGGTATCCTCATTGACAAATGTCACAGCAGTATCTGCAATTTTTGCTTTTTGAGAGAGGATCTCTGGCTATCCTGGAACTCCCTATGTAGATCAGGCTGGCCTCTAACTCACAGAGATCTACCTGCTTCTGCCTTCCAAGTGCTGGGATTAAAGACATACACCGTCATTTCTTAAATCATCGAACATATTTCACATTGTCCAGCAGCCCTACTCCAGATACCATCCAAGAGCAGAAAATGCACATGTTCACACTAAAATTCACTTCTGATCAGAGAAGCATTGATCACGATGGCCTTCAAGTTAAAAATCTGCAAAAACACACATTTCACTTTTGGGTGTGTGAGCACAACATAGGGCCTTCTATTCAACTGTAAGAAGTATATACCAGAATGAATGAATGAATGAATGAATGAATGAATGAATAAGTGAGTTTAACGTGCATGAAGGAATGAATAAGGCAAATATTTTTTCTAATGCCTGCTACCTGACTGGTAAGGAGCCATCCCTTCATCTCTCTCTGCTGCCTCTGGCCTTCATTTCAGCTCATATTTCCTGGGGTCCTGGGGTCTTGGACTTAGGACTTGAGTGGACGTTGTGTGTGTAGAGGAGGCTTCTGTGCTGTCTGAACATCGTCCCAAGCTCATACTTTGCTCGTTACATCTTTAGCATCACACAGCTAATTGGCGTCCGTTGTTGTTTCAGAGGGAGGATGAGCAGGGACTCAGGTGAAGTGGTTACCTACCTGCCCAGCCAGGAGCTGACGTGGCCTGGCCTGTGTGTGGGGAAGAGGAGGCTGTGAATGCAGAGAGGCTTAAGTGCAAAGCTGTGTGGCCTCCAGCAGGTTGCTTAACCTGTGAACTGGGGGTAAAGGTGACCTTGGAAGTCATAGGTCCTGGGGACAAGAGCGCTGTCCTGGCAGGTGACTTTTCCTTTGAACTGATGGCGGCTGCTCTCACTGTCATCTTCTCCCAGCAATGCCATGGCCTCAGAGATGGAACCTTACTGCAGCTCCATTCTTCTTCTGCAGCTCCATCAGCCTCATGAAAGCAGCAGGGCCCAGGTGGTGCTGGCCTGCTTCCTTCCAGGCCTGCAGGTCCATGGCTGCCCTTGGTGCTTTCTTACCTTCCCCACCGATATAGCTCCATCTCTTGGGGGGGCTATGGCAGGCGGGGCCACCCATCTGAGGTGGAGACCTGTGACACCAGCCCCTCGCCCAGGGCAAACTGCAGAAAGCAGAGGGAAACCTTGGCAGGTAGTCCAGGGTGGTGAGAGCTGCCAGTTGGGCTGCCGGGCAGGGAGACCCCAGGGGCCAAAGCAGATGGCTTCTTTCAGAGTCTAATTATCCACCAGCCGAGAGCCAGAAGGCTCCGAGTACAGCAGCGACCATGTTTCTCTTTTCCTGGGTGTAGCTGGGCAGAGGCTGTCACTGGCACAGGGTGCTCCAGCCTCACTATTGTTTCCCGCTCTCTTCCTTCAATTTCCCAGGTGCTTGGGAGCCCTGGCTGTGATTGACTCACCCCAGGTGTCCGGTGCCCTACACATAATGTGGTACACAGTTGGTGCTCAATAATTGGTTGCTAAAATGAATGAATGATGGATGAGTTTGCCATGGTTTGGCTTTGCTCTCAAGATAGTGCCAGGCCTATTTTTGGTAAGCTCGAGATGGATAGTTTATCTCAGAGTCCGTCCCCCTTGGCTTCCCACAACCATCTCTCTATCCTTATTTGGCAGCCCATGAGCTCCTTCATCGCTGGCTACCTGAGAGAATGATCAATACATTTAATTTATACCAGACTAAAGATGATGGATAGACAGCACTGTCTTTCTTCACATGTATGTTGTGGATAAGCCCTAATCCAACAGGATGAGGTTTAATGGCCAAAGCCAGGTCCCTTCATGGGCCTCATCTCTGGGGATTCCATTTTCGCTCTTACTGGTCCTGTGGCTTTCCAGGTTTCACCATCACATAACTCAGTGGCTCCTTAGAACTGCAGAGGTAACGCCAGTACCCCACACAGCAAGGTTCTCCAGTCTCTGCCTGAAATGACGGGACTCCCTACCTCACGCATAGCCATCTGTTGCTGGACTGAGACTTACTGCCAAGTAGCTGGTTTGCCCGTGCCTGCTGTCTGGGGCCAGATTCACAGAGAAGCACTCCCTCTAAATAAAGATCTCTGGACATGCATGCATCTGTCTGTCCTCCTCCAACCCCCTAGACAAGACGGACACCAGGTCAGCCCAGACACCCAGAAAGGTCCCCCAGGACTGGGTAAGTCATTGGC